>NW_012099810.1:693089-700414 GCF_000951045.1 Mandrillus leucophaeus
ATAGAATATTGCTGAACAGCGAGTGTTGCTGTCTGATTCTTGCTCTGGAAGCTTCGTCTCAGGGGTGTACCCCACCATGTGAGGTGTGAGGTGTTGGTCTGCACCTAGTGGGAGATGTCTCCCAGTTAGGCTACTCAGGGGTCAGGGACCCACTTGTGCAGACAGTCTGTCCGTTCTCAGAACTCAGCCTCCGTGCTGGGAGATCCACTGCTCTCTTCAAAGCTGTCAGACCAGGGGCATTTAACTCTGCTGAGGCTTCTGCTGCTTTTTTTTTAGCTATGCTCTGTCCCCCAGGAGGAGTCTACAGAGGCAGGCTGGCCTCCTTGAGCTGTGGTAGGCTCCACCCAATTCGAGCTTCCCGGTGGCTTTGTTTACCTACTTAAGCCTCAGTAATGGCGGGCGCCCCTCCCCCAGCCTTGCTGCTGCCTGGCAGTTAGATCTCAGACTGCTGTGCTAGCAATGAAGGAGGCTCCGTGGGCGTGGGACCCTCTGGGCCAGGTTTGGAATTTAATCTCCTGGTGTGCCGTTTACTAAGACGCTTGGTAAAGCGCAGTATTAGGGTGGGAGTTACCCGATTTTCCAGGTGTTGAGTGTCTCAATTTCCTTTGGCTAGGAAAAGGAATTCCCTTCCCCCTTGCACTTCCCAGGTGAGGCAATGCCTCACCCTCTTTCAACTCTCGCTGGTTGGACTGCACCCACGGACCAGCGCCAACTGTCCAACACACCCCGGTGAGATGAACCTGGTACCTCAGTTGAAAATGCAGAAATCACCCATCTTCTGTGTCACTCATGCTGGGAGCTAGAGGCTGGAGCTGTTCCTATTCCACCATCTTGGGCATGTCCCCTTCATCTCTGCAATTTTTTATTGCAATGTGACAAGCCACTCCAAACTTTGGTGACATAAAACAATCATTATATTATGCCCAGAACTCTGTGGGTCTGATATTTGGACAGGTTACAATGCAGATGTTTGTCTCTGTGCCTCGGTGTCTGGGGTCTCAGCTGGAAAGACTCAAAAGCTGGGAGGTGACTGGACAGCTGGGGGCTGATACCTTCAGGAGGCATCTTCACTCACAAGTCTGTTGGTTGATGCTGATGTAGGCTGGAGCTGTCTGCCAGAAACCTATGAAGCCTCTGTAAATGTCCTGAGATTCTTAACAACATGATGGCTGGGTTCCAAGATTGAGTCAGAACCAGGCGTAAGTCGTATCATCTTTTATGACTTAGCTCAAAAGTCACTGAGTGTCAGTTCTGCCTTAACCACAGACCCTCTTAGATTCAAGGGAAGGGGATATAGACCTACCTCTTGATAGAAAGGTTGTCAAAGTCATATTTAAGAAGGGAATCAGGGATGGGAGCTATTGTTGCAACCATTTTTGGAAAATCTATCTGGCAAATTAGTTATCAGGAAAAGGCATATTAAATAGCTAGAAACCACTTATCACATATCAGACGGATAATTATTCCCAGGTTCATTCATTCATTGGGAAAAAGAGCCAGAGGAGTGACAGAAAAGAAAGATAAGAAAAAAAATCAGGTGAAATTTTAGCACTATTTTTCCCTATTAACTAAAAAACACTTTGGTCTGGGGGGAATTTTTTTGTTCAAAATATTATTTAAACTGGCCATTTTATTAGAATATGAAAAAAAATTTTATTTTATACACTCTGCTTAAATAGCAATCCATTTTCACATTTAAATTAACCAAAGCAAAGAATTCCCTGTTACTAATTTAACTCACTCTTCAACATTAAAGCATATATGATCAAGTGCCACATAACAACATTCCAGTTAATGACACCAGTGGTCCTGTAAGATTATAATGGAGCTGAAAAATTCCTATGACCTAGTGATATTGTAGCCACCATAATGCCATAGCAAAATGCATTACTCATATATTTGTGGTGATGCTGCTGTAAATAAACCTACTGCTTTGCCAGTCATATAAAAGTATAGTGCATACCAGTATATACAGCACATAATACTTTATAGTGGTAATAAATGACTGTGTTACTGGTTTATGTATTTATCTATACTATTGTAGGGGCCAAGGGAAAACTTCTCCTTCACCCTCTGAAGGTTCGATGGAAATCAACTGACAAAAAAGCAGATTAATAAAAGGCAAATACAAATTAATTTTATTATAATTTTACATGATTTGGGAGCCTTTAGAATGAAAACACAAAGATGAAGGAAACAGTCCATTTTTATACTTAGGTTCAACAAACTATGTATAGCATGTGCAAATATGATTGGACAACAAGGGTATGATCTAACGCTAATAGACTGAGTGGGAAAACCCAGTAAGGCCTGTCTGTTCAGATTCTTCCTGACCTTTCTGTGCAACATTCCTTACTTCTGGGTAGGGGGCAGGAGCTTCTCTGGAATGGGGGGTCTTATGACCTACAGTCAAACAAGGTGGGTGAGATAATTTTTTATGGCCAGTGTTTATACAGAAAGGCAGGGGTGAGGTGGGAGTTAAAGTAATATTTTAAAATTTTGTTTTAAGTTAAAGTAATATTTTTAAGCTGGCTTTGGGGAAAAGGGTTCTGGTTTCTATGACGTGCCTTGGGAAGAAGGGACTCTAGTTTCAATGGCCAGCCTTAAGAGAGAATGAGTGGCCAGAAACAGGATGGCAAAAGATCAGGGAGAACCTTTTGCTTCTGAGGACTTCCTTTTGAGGTATTGTCTTCTGAGTACCATACTTTTTATCATTATTTTACAGTGTACTTCTTAGACTTATTTTTTTTAAGTTAGCTGTAAAATGGCCTCAGGCAGTTTCTTCAGTAGGTATTCCTAAAGAAGACATTGTTATAGGAGATAACAGCTTCATGTGTGTTAATGCTCCCTGAAGACCTTCTAGTGGTACAATATGTGGAGGTGGAAGATAGTGATATTGATGACCCTGACCCTGTGTATACCTAAGCTAATCTGTGTATTTATATCTTAGTTTTTAATAATAAAGCTTAAAAAGTAAAAAAAAAAATTAAAAATACAAATTTATAGAATAAAGATATAAAGAAAATATTTTTGTACAGCTATACAATGTGTGCTTTAAGCTAAGTGTTATTACAAAAGAGAAAGTTTAAAAAAAATAATGTTTACAAAGTACAAATGTTAAGGAAGCTAAGATTAATTTATTATTGAAGAAAAATTTTTAAAATAAATTTAGAGTAGCCTGTGTGTACAGTGTTTATAAAGTCTACAGAAGGATACAGTAATGTCCTAGGCCTTCACATTCATTCACCATTCACTCACTGACTCATCCACAGCAACTTCCAGTCCTGCAATCTCCATCTATGGTAAGTGTCCATACACATGTACCATTTTTTATCTTCTACACTGTATTTTTATTGTACCTTTTCTATGTATAGATACACAAATATGTAACATGTGTTACAATCACCTGTAGTATTCAGTACAGTAACATCTGTACAGATTTGTATCCTAGGAGCAATCCACTATACCATGTAGCCTAGGTATGTAGTAGGTTATATTATCTACATTTGTGTAAGTACACTCTATGATATTCACATAATGCAAAATCACCTAATGATGAATTTCTCAGAACATATTCCCATTGTTTATGTTCTTCTGAACATAAATTTAATTGCATTTTTCCCCTGTAGCGTACAGTTGTCCTCTACTGGGAGTCAAATAAATACGTTTAGAAGATGAGACGAAAATAACAATAAGGATGTGTGCGTGTGTGTGTGTGTATGTGGAGATAATTTGTGTGCATGCATGCAACACACACACACAGAGAGATGTGGAGAACACACCTTATCTTGTATTTGAGCTTTTCAAAGAATATTTCTGAATTATATGCAAGAAAAGAAGAAACTCAAGTGTAGCTAACCTTGTCTGATTTTAGGAAGCCATACAAATATTATTTCAAAGAGAATTTTCCCATATAAAATAATTCACTAAGTTTAATGAATAATTTATAATAAATGGTTTGATATTTCTTATGAAGTTAAGTGTTACTCTGTTCTTTTTGTATCTTAAGTGTATAGTTTATATGGTAGTATTTTTAACAAGACTATTAAAACAGACTTTCTTTTCCAAAAATAAAATGTTTTATGTTCTTAGCCAAATCTATTTTGATATTTTTTAAATATTGTGAACGTGAATGTATGATTTTATATTGATTTATTTTACCCACAATATTTATATATTGTTAATTGTAGAGTTAACTACACGGTATGTAGGGGAAGATTTGCATATATTTCACACAGCAGGTTGCTATATATACTGTTATGTGAGTGTAATCCCACTCTGATTTTGGTATACCTGCCACCATAGAAATAAAGCCAGGGATTCAGTGGCTACAAAAAGACCATGAAGAGTGCAAGCTTTTTCCAGTCATGCCCTAGTAATAGTTGGAGCTGCTTTCCCCACAACATTATCTTCTTGACACTTGCAAGAGAATAGATTATTCATTAGCAATTGCTAATGAAATACAAACACCAAGTTAGCAAATTAAAACGTTAAATTTCTCAAAGTGACATTGACTCATCTATATTGCATATAGGAAATAAATATTTTATTTGCTTCATCATTCAATTCAATTTCCCAATATGCATTATTTGAAATAGAGGTAAATTTTTCTATGAGGTGCCTATTCTTATTTTCTCCTTTTTTCACTGAAGGGGTTCAGGAAATGCCACCCCAAAATATGACACATTGGTATGTTTATTACTTTGAACTGAGGACACTTGAGGAACAGTGGATGCCCACAGAGGCTTCCTCTGAGCTCCCTTTAGTCTTCCTAAAGACAGCCCCCAAAAGGAACTGAACTGTCATGAATTCCCTCCCTGGGAATCTTATCAATCAAGGAAGATTAACTTCAATCACAGAAGAGACTGGAGGTGGACACCATGACCCAACAGATTAACACCTATTTTTCTGAGGGCTGCTCCCAGATAACTTGTGTTACATGAGAGACCTTATGTCTGCATAAGACAACCTTTATTCACCATCCATTTTCTCCCCTTATCCTCCCATAGCTTGTATTGCCACCATCCCCTGAAAGTGCCAAGTCCCTATTTCTTTCTGTACCTCAGGATGCTGTATAAACTTCAATCATCTGATCCTTCTTCCAATCCCTTATTTTGTGGGACTCCCATGCGTGCATGTTATTAAATATGGTTTTCTCATTTTAATATGTTTTATGCCGATTTAATCTGTAGCCCAGCCAAAGAACCTAGGAGAGTGAAGGGAAGTCATTTTTCCTTACCCTACTGCACCATCCTAAATCTTTGTGCAAAAGGAGAACTAGCACAGTGAAATTGTTTCTAAATTAGAAACCAGAGTGTAAATCAGTTCTCACTGCAGGCAGCTCTCAGTTTATGAACTCTCTGTTGGTAATCTGATTGTTTCAAATTAGGAATGGGTATTCCCATAGAAATAATGTTTTAATCTGCCATCTCAGGCTTGCCTGAAAAGGTTTATCATTGATACAATAGAAATACTACCATTTGTACAAATGAAAGAGCAATAGAATTGAAACAAAGCAATGTTTCTATTTATATTGGACACTGGTTATTAACAAAAAGTCAGATGATGAAGAAGATGGAGTCTTTTGTGAGATTCTGAAGGGGACTTCAGGGAACTCTTACTAGTTCATAGTCCTTTATGACATCTAATTTCATTTTAAAAGAATGTGGCTTTTCTTGTCCCTGCAACTCTAAGTATTAAAGCCATTTTTAATTTATTTTGGGAGTTTTTTGTTCTCTTTGAAGCTAGGGGTTGTTTTATTCTGTTGTTGTGGTAGAAGTTGGCGTCTTGTTCATAAATGGAATAAAAGAGGAAGGGAAGAGAAGATAATTTGGTGAGTTAAGAAGAGATCTTGTGTCAACAGGACAAGAAATTGAAGGGAAGAGCGAGAGTAACAAGACTGGAAATTTTAAAAGGAGATATATATACTTTAAGAAGGAAACTGGCTGAGTAGTGAGCTGTTAACTGTGAAAACTTTGGGTAAGAACTTGAGCAAGTGTGGAGGAGGTGATTTGCGGTTATAGTGGGGAGTAGGAGGCAGTAAGAGTAAACCATCAGATGGACATCAAGCCAGAATACTTTGCTTGCTGCCTAAGCTGGGGGTAAGTGCCAAGGTTAGTTGCATAGAAACTTGGAAAAACAGTCTGCATGGGATATTCATAACGTAGGGTGAAACCAGATATGTATGAAAAGATTTCAGCAGGTAACTCAACAATTGTATTCTAAATGTCCATGAAATCAATGAGACTAGCTCCATTTTAATGTCCCTGAGAAGACCCATGTATCACTCACAAGTGTGGGGAGAAAAGTTTGATCTTTGGAATTAGTTCTTTAAATAATGGAATGACGTCCCATATGTCATCTCATCATGGAGATTACGCCCTAGCAGATGTACGCATTTCCCTGCAAACAAAGAGTAAACAGGTGTGTGAGGTGGGTGTGTTAGGGCAGGAAAGCAAAAGGAGGAATTTATGTTTTTGACTCTACAAATGGGAAAATCATGAGTCTTGAATATGTCATAAGAAAGAAGTAAACTACCTACTATGTTCTAGGCATAAGAGGTGCTTTGGTTAATTGCATTAAATTATATACTAACTCTAATTAATAACAGACACCTGGTAAAAACAGATACCTGGTTAATAAGGAGTACTTTTGGATAACTTGGTCTACAACTGAAGTTATAGGTCAGAAGCAAACACCTTTAGGCTATGAAATTTCATGTCTTTCCAGAGATGAGCCAGGACAACTTTTTCATTTTCTTTCTCTTTTGCTATCACAGCTGAATCTCCTTTTAACAATTGTACCTTCTTATACCAGTTAAGGCCATTTTATTGAGCTCTTTTCCTGCAACAATAACAATAATTATTTTTATTATTTTTTGCCCCCATTTTGTGTCAGCTGTATATTAATATATAAAATTTCTAATTTTCTAGTCTTCATAACAACCCTTTAAGGTAGGGCATACTTCTACTTAACAGATAGGGCAAACTGAAGCTCAGTGATATAAAATTTGTACATCACATTATATTGTTATAGAATTATTTATACATACACAGTCTTTTGCTGAGGGTCAGAAATGCAAATGTTCAGGTAAAGATAACCTCTATCATCGAATTTTTCAGGTTCAGCATTTGCAGTGATGTAAATCTCAGGTGGGAAATAGGGAAAAATGATTGAAACCTATTTCAATCATCCATTTTCATATATGGAAACGAAAGATAATAATATGGAAACAAAGATAACCAAGAAAAATGAATATTTTACTAATGTGTGAACACCAGTACATTATTAAAGTAAACTTTTAAAACATTGCAAAGGCCAGGCGC
>NW_012099810.1:700464-701152 GCF_000951045.1 Mandrillus leucophaeus
TTTATAGCAGCATGATTTATAATCCTTTGAGTATATACCCAGTAATGGGATGGCTGGGTCAAATGGTATTTCTAGTTCTAGATCCTTGAGGAATCACCACACTGTTTTCCACAGTGAGTGAACTAGTTTACAGTCCCACCAACAGTGTAAAAGTATTCCTGTTTCTCCACATCCTCTCCAGCACCTGTTGTTTACTGATTTTTTAATGATTGCCATTCTAACTGGTGTCAGATGGTATCTCATTGTGGTTTTGATTTGCATTTCTCTAATGGTGAGTGATGATGAGCATTTTTTCATGTGTCTGTTGGCTGTATGAATGTCTTCTTTTGAGAAGTGTCTGTTCATATCCTTTGCCCACTTTTTGATGGGGTTGTTTGTTTTTTTCTTGTAAATTTGATTGAGTTCTTTATAGGTTCTGGATATTAGCCCTTTGTCAGATGAGTAGATTGCAAAAATTTTCTCCCATTCTGTAGGTTGCCTGTTCACTCTGATGGTAGTTTCTTTTGCTGTGCAGAAGCTCTTTAGTTTAATTAGATACCGTTTATCAATTTTGGCTTTTGTTGTCATTGCTTTTGGTGTTTTAGACATGAAGTCATTGCCATGCCTATGTCCTGAATGATATTACCTAGGTTTTCTTCTAGAGTTTTTATGGTTTTAGGTCTAACATTTAAGTCTCTAATCCATCTTG
>NW_012099810.1:702251-709345 GCF_000951045.1 Mandrillus leucophaeus
ACTCCAGCCCGGGCGACAGAGCGAGACTCCGTCAAAAAAAAAAAAAAAAAAAAATTGCAAAGAAATGGTAGGCTGATATGAAGATAAAAAATAATTGTGCTTTTCATCAAATTGAGATTTTTGTTAGTTATGAAAGTATATTTTAAAATAAATAAAATGCTGTAGGCTTCCACAAGATGAAGCCTGTTGCTTCTTACAGTTTTTATTCCCAAGTTTAGTTTATTTGTTTTGGCTTTAGCTAAGCTTTGTGAAGAGTTGTTATTATGTAAACAGAAAAGAAGCTAGTGGATCTGCAAAGTACAAGATTATTTTTGAGAGTCCTAGAGCTTATACCACCAGACTCTGATGTTTTGCTTCAGTACCACAAATTTCACGTCTTTGCAAATAGTGCTTTCTGATTTCTAAAACTATAAAACTTTTTAATTAGAATATTAATTCTCCAAGTCATTGCCTTGGTATAAAGTATCTCTAGCCATAAATGTAAAAATATATATCTGTATAAAAATATGAGGTGACATGTAATAAAGTTTTTATTGTTATGGATTTTAGAATGACTATATTGCTCATGAATGGCATGGCCATAAAGTAATTAGATGGATAGGCTGGGAAGAGTGGCTGTAAAATATGTATGATATTCTGTGACATTTTGTATAATAGCACACACAATGTTTTATTTTCATGTTCTTGCCCATCTGAAACTCAGCATTTTTCCCAACAAAAAGAATGATGGCACAATAGTCTAAAAAGTTTAGAATGCATGGAAATAAGGAAAGCATTTTCCAACCGTATTATTGTGGTTTGCAGACTTACTGTATGTGTTCTGTAAAGAAAACAAGAAAGCCAAATACATTTAGATTTTGAAATCCAAAGAGAATTTTCCCAAGGATAAAACTGATAATAACTAGAGTGAAATTATTTTACATGTCAGTCCAAAATTAATTCTAGACTCTGCTAAGTGGTTGAGAGATTTTTTATAGTGATTAGCATAGTGCTGGATGCATAGTAGGCCTACAATAAATGTTGCTTGAGTTAACTAATCTTTCATGCTTTCAGAAAACAGTTCCTGCATTTAAAAATGTTTATTTTGTTCTAATCCCATGCTTAGAACATGTTGCTATAGAAACGATTGAATGTCATTTCGGTTTCACAGGACCTCCGGATAAAGAGAAGAGTGGGTAGTTTGTAAAGCAGCAGACTTCATGTGATTGGGAGAAAGTCATAAGATTTTATGAAAAACCAGCTACAGTCACATCTACATAGCTAAATACTCTTTTACAATGGCTGCTAGGACAGAGTGGCAAAAGGCAGTAAAGCAGGGACCAGAGAGAAAACCCTTTTTTCCCTGACAGATTGTTCTTTATGATTAAAGAGATGGGGAATCAGCAGGGATTAGAAAACGCTCCCTGATTGCCAGGGGGAGAGGGGAGAGGACCTGATTAATCACAAATACTGGTAACACACTAACAGTTTGAGCCTTTACAGTACTGCAAAGGCCTTTTGGCATGACATCTGCCCCCAGTATGGCAGGATCACCTGTTTCATCACGGAAGCTGAAGAACTTGCTTCTAAAAAAAAAACGCCTTGTTTATTTTTATCCTACAGGAACAAAAGTCATGATCTATTAAGTATTATTATATTTTAGAAACTTCAGATGTCTTTATGTTCTTTTCTTTCCTTTTAAATGCCACTTAATGCATTGATTGTTAGGGTCCCACACAATTTGGGAAATATTAAGATAACTTTCTCTTGCTAGATATGAACTTTATTGTCCTATAACACCAATGCTTTCCTTCTGATGACTTCCAAAAAAAGCCAGCTATGCATAGCAACTAGGCAGAATTTACCTGTTAGACAGTGTATTCAAGTCATGATTTGTACTCAGGTAATGATTAGCATTCTCCATAAACACACGAGTGTAAAAACAGCTTAATCCTAAATGTTTACCAAAAAATAATCTCAAATGAGCAGAAGACAATACAAGGAAAGCCACCTCTGTGCCCTTTATTTTTATACAACTGTGGGATAGGATTAAGAAATATAATGCTAGAGTAATGATCCAAAATTTGGTTTTCATTCATTTCCAAAGACATATCTTTGAACATTCAGCCTTCTAAAGTAGAAAGATAACCAAAGAATTCCACGATGTACATTAATTTTTCAAAAATTATTGCCCAAAATACTTTTGACATTCTTAATACTCTGAAAAGTTTTGTTTTGTTTTGTTTTTATTCTCTATTCTGAAAAGTGAAGTGTAGCTGTGCACTTTACTAGACAAAGATGTGTCTTTGATTTAGTATCATCCTGATATGCTTGAATATTAGGATGCCACCTCTAAAGGCTTTTTAAAAACGTTTCTAAAGTGTGATATACACATAGACACCTCTGAAGGCTTTTAAAATCAAGTACGGTCATGTTGGATTTTTGCAGTACACTTATTATGTGCTAGGTATTGTGTTAAACACTTACTATTATCTTGTTTAATTTTTCTAGCAATCTTTAAGGCAGGCAATATTATTACTCTTATTTTGCAGGAAAACAGATGCTTAGAGGGATTAAGTAGCTTGACCAATGTCACACAGATAAATGTCAGAAACAGAATTCAAACCCAAATTTTTCTGACTCCAGAGATGCTTCTCAGGATGAAAGAAATATTTCCTCAGGGAAATCCCACATAGATATAACTTCTGAATTCTGTCGCCAATAAACTCGAGATTTATTGCTTGCCAAGACTATTTCTAAAACTGTGCTTCCAGCCTTAATGACTTCTATACCTATAGAGTCCAAGTTAACATTCAATTTATTCCAGGTGAAGTGAAACAAGACTGATTCTGTGCTTTTATAGGAAAGGAATGACTCATGAGTAGTAAAATTTCAAACTATCCTGACCTGCTAGGAGAACTGTTTATGGAAAACGGGACTTTCAGCACTATTTCTACAGCCACTTTGGGTAAAGAGGAACCAGTTATTCTGGCTAAGATACTATTGCCCTTGTGTACAAACAAAGCCCACAGAGCTAGATGGTCTAATATAAGTAGTTAATTCATGCACAACATTTCTTGACATTCTTGGAATTCACCATAAAAAATAAAGGTAATAACTAAATCAAGAGCTGTTTTCCTTGATCAGAACTTAGTTATAAAACAAATTGGCTTCCTAACTTCAGCTGTCCCTGAGCTAAAATGCTTTACCTATGGTGGTAAATCAGGAAATTAGCAATCTTCTGTAATTTGCTGTAAACAACAAAACTGGCTGAAGCTTAAAGGCTTTGAGCACCAAGTATCAATGTGAGCAGCATTTACCAATAACTGTAATATTGGTAATAAATACCATGATATGCTAAAAAAAAAGTTTTTATTTTACTATTAACATTAAAATCTTCATAATCATGCCCCCAAAGTCAGTATGATGTGAAGAGAAGTGCATCTGAAAGTAGTACCTTATTTACTTATGAAAAAACAGACATTTATAAGTTGCACAACATTCTTACCATACTCCTGGGCCCATGGATTTGGTTTTAAGAGGTTGATCTCTACTACTGCCTAAGAGTATAATGTTTCTGCTTGGCTTCAGAGTGCTTTCCTAGAAGAAGCTAGATGAAAATACAGTTAAATATTGTTTCGGCCCGGGTCCCAGCAAGAAATAGACGGTATATGTGAAACAGTTTTATGTAAAGAATTTAAGAGGCTGGGCATGGTGGCTTATGCCTGTAATCCCAACACTGTGGGAGGCCGAGGCAGGTGGATGATTTGAGGTTAGGAGTTCAAAATCAGCCTAGCCAACATGGTGAAATCCCGTCTCTGCTAAAAATACACAAACACCCACAAAATTAGTCAGGCATGGTTGCATGTACCTCTTATCCCAGTTACTCGGTAGGATGAGGCAGGAGAATAGCTTGAACCCAGGAGGTAGAGGTTGCAGTGAGCAAAGATTGCACCTCTGCACTCCATCCTGGGCAACAGAGTGGGATTGTCTCCAAAAAAAGAATTTAAGGAAGGGGTATTCACAAAACAGTGGGCAGGGTTAAGGCAGCCAGCCAGGGATGTTGTGGCACCTAGGAACTAGTAACAGCAGGAAGCCATTACTAGTCCTAGGCCTAAATGGGTAAGGGAAGAAAAGGTTACCAATGCCCCATGAGAGTTGGAACTAGGGGAGAAGAGCCACCTGAAAGGAACTTTAGCTGTAAAGGAACTCACCATTGCCAATACCTGGCAAAGTAGGACGGAACAGGAGGAATCAATATTCCAGCCTCTGTCTCCTACCTGAGAGTCCCCTGCCTATGTCACCAATTGACCAAAACCTTCCAGAAACCAGAACTCTAGGAATTCAGCCCGTAAAGGAGCCAGTCTCCCTGGGCACAGATCAAAGCAAAGAAGGGCAAGGAGTGGACATAGGAGAGCAAGAATAACCAGCATAAATAGACTTCTTGTCTCTGTTCAAAGAAAGAAGAGTCATGGGGAGGGAGGAAAGAAACTGATTATCCTTGTAAATATTATAATATATACAATACTAAAAAGTAAACAGGAAAAGTTGTATAACATACAATAAATTTAGAATGCCAGTATCACCCATTAATATAAATCAATTTAATAACATGAAGAATCTAATAGACCAGTTAGCAAAATGACATGAACAGATTGCTTGCAAAAGAGAAAATATATACGGGCTTTTAGTCATATGAAGAATGTTTAGTCTTACTATATTAGAACCAAAGCGAGATCTATTTTTCCTAGCAAATAACAGAAATTACTTAATATAAGCAAGGAATACAGTGAAATGGGTCTTTTGTATACCATTAGTAGAAATTATAAATTGGTATAGTGTTTCCGAAAAACCATTTAACAGTAATTCCACTTTCAATTTCTATCTTAAGGAAAATAATTAGAAACATAGATAAAAATCTGCACAAAGATGTGCATAATAGTGTTTCTTATAATAGAAAAAAGGAAATGAATGTTCAACATTAATGAAATGATTAAACAAATTATGTAACATACATTTCATCAAATATTATAGAGGCATTAAAATATTTACAATTAGGGCTTTTGGTCTTACGGTAAGCAGAAGTTCAGTACACAAAATTATATGTCCAATCTGATCACAACCATGTTTAGAGAAAAACTATCATAATACTAAAGGAAAAACATCAAAATGTTACTTGTTTATCTGAATAATGAAAATACGGTGATATTTTTACCTTTTCCCTCTTTATATCCTTGCCTACTTGCCAAATTTTCTGAAATAAGGATATATTCATTGTATTTATTGAATGCCATTGTTCACTAGTCACTGTTGTAGGACCCAGACATACAAAGCTCATGAAGCACAGTCTTTGCCTGAAGTTGCTTACAATCTAGTGTCTTATTTTTATATTGTAATTTCTAAAATAATAGGATAATAAAGCTATTGTTTATTTAATTAGAGTGAATGAGGGGAAGTAGCATTCAATATATTTGGTCCCTTTCTCTTGCACCACCTTTCAAAGCCAATAGGAATCCTGGCTGCCTATGACTTTAAAATATGTCCAAAATCTCATGAAATGTAAACTAATAAAGCTTTCAGGGGAAAAAAAAAAAAAAAACCTAAGAAAACATCTTTATGATCTTGAAGTAGGCTATTGGCAAAAACATCTTAAGCAGGACACAGAAGTGTTAATTATAAATGAAAACAAAATAAGTTGGGCTATATTAAAATTAAAACTCTGTTCATCACATCATACTTTTAGGAGGGTTAAAAGGCAGGCCACTCAGGAAGGAAGTTTTAAATAAATTCATATTTAAGATTCATATCCACAATATATAAAGAACTCCTGTATTGCAATAAGAAAAAGACAGCCCAAAAGAAAAAATGGGCAAAGATTTGAACAAGCAGTGACAAAAGGATATATGAATGACAAACATGGAAGAGTTTTCAAGTATCAGTCACCATGGAATACAAATTAAAACCACAATGTAATAGTATCTCTACATCCCAGATTAAAAAGACAGATAGTAGCCAATTCTGGCAACAATGTGGAACAACTCAGCTTTCATACACACCTGGTGGAAGTACAAACTGGTACAATCACTTTAGAAAACCATTTGGCAGTATTTACTAAAACTGAATTATGTGGGCTCCATCATTCCAGAATTCCAGTACTAGAGAATCACATACATATGTTCTTCACATTAAATGTGTGATAACCAAAATCTACGAACAATCCCAATATTCATCAACAGTGGAATGGATAAGTAACTTGTAGTATATACGTATAAGCAATACTGTCCTACAATTAATTAACTACAACTACATCTAACAACATTTATATAACAAACATAATATTGGGTGAAAGAAGCCAGACACAAAAAAATATATACCATTTCATTCTGTTTATGTAAAGTTCAAAAACAGCTAAAGTAATCTATGATGTTGGAATTTAGGATTACTGATTACGTGCAGCAGGAAAAGAGTGCCTGGAAAAGGAGCAGAAGGTAGCTTCTGGGGTTCTGGTAATGCTCTGTTTCTTGATCTGGCTGCCGGTTATACGGGTGTGTTCACTTCATGAAAATTCATCAAGGCATAATTTTCTCTATGTATGTTAAACCTCTATTAAAATTTACATTATACGTATTACATATTTATATACACATATATTGTGTCCATGTATGTGAAATGACAACATTTCAACAAATGAAGTGTTAATGAGTTAATTGACTTTTATTAGCAATTCATAAACCAGTCAGCATCCAGTCTATAAAACAGACAAGAGCTCCACTGGCCATGAGGTCATGGCCAGTGAATGGGTTTAATAGAGAACTCCACTGGCCATGAGTTGGTTTTTGTAAGGCAACTTGAGCGGGAACAAGGAAACATCTAGTGCAAAAGGTAAATTGGTTAACATCAGGTTACTAAAGGTTACTCTCCTTGTATGGATTAAAGCAGTGGGGACTTGGTTATTATGCCCGCTCAGCTCAGGTTGATTGGGCCCTTTGGATTGGTTGTTGTGGATTTCCTTTTTTTTCTTTTTTTTTTTTTTTTTGTTTTTGGAAAACTGACCTTCTCCCCTAATCTCTCAGGTTGGATCTTGCAAGTAAACAGCTTAGGTTTTGGTTTGGCGA
>NW_012099810.1:712175-712800 GCF_000951045.1 Mandrillus leucophaeus
TCTCTACTACTGCCTAAGAGTATAATGTTTCTGCTTGGCTTCAGAGTGCTTTCCTAGAAGAAGCTAGATGAAAATACAGTTAAATATTGTTTCGGCCCGGGTCCCAGCAAGAAATAGACGGTATATGTGAAACAGTTTTATGTAAAGAATTTAAGAGGCTGGGCATGGTGGCTTATGCCTGTAATCCCAGCACTTTGGGAGGCCGAGGCAGGTGGATGATTTGAGGTTAGGAGTTCAAAATCAGCCTAGCCAACATGGTGAAATGCCGTCTCTGCTAAAAATACACAAACACCCACAAAATTAGTCAGGCATGGTTGCATGTACCTCTTATCCCAGTTACTCGGTAGGATGAGGCAGGAGAATAGCTTGAACCCAGGAGGTAGAGGTTGCAGTGAGCAAAGATTGCACCTCTGCACTCCATCCTGGGCAACAGAGTGGGATTGTCTCCAAAAAAAGAATTTAAGGAAGGGGTATTCACAAAACAGTGGGCAGGGTTAAGGCAGCCAGCCAGGGATGTTGTGGCACCTAGGAACTAGTAACAGCAGGAAGCCATTACTAGTCCTAGGCCTAAATGGGTAAGGGAAGAAAAGGTTACCAATGCCCCATGAGAGTTGGAACTAGGGGA
>NW_012099810.1:718466-869640 GCF_000951045.1 Mandrillus leucophaeus
TTTTTGGAAAACTGACCTTCTCCCCTAATCTCTCAGGTTGGATCTTGCAAGTAAACAGCTTAGGTTTTGGTTTGGCGATCAGGAACATTAGCATGAGTGACGCCAGTTTCGGTTGGTCTGTTGGGACCTAGTGCAAGATCTTACCCCAAATCAATAGCCTCTCATAATTTTTATTTAAGAGTATATACACATATGCACACACACACACACACACACACACACACACACACACCCTATATATTTCATCCAAACTGTAGCCACTTCTGGCTTCCTCTACTGTTCTCTCTAAGACTTCTGCAAAAGCTGCTTGCCCCAGTTCCACTCTTGCACCCCTGTATCTTCACCAGTAGCCAGAATGAGAATTTTAAGACAGAAGGAATGCCATGTCTGTCCCTGGCTCATAACGAGTAGTAGCTTCCCATGTCAATCCAAGTAAAAACCTCAGAGGTAACACATACGCCTGACAGTCTATATAAAACAGCCTCACTCAAACCTGTTACTTATCCCTTTACCTGCTTTATTTTTCCTTATAGCTGTTATCACCAACTGACATATCATTTACTTGATTACTGATTTATAATGGCCTTTCTGCCACTAGTATGTAGGCTACATGAGAGCAGGGACTTTATCTTTCTGCTTTACAGCCCTAACGTCTAGAAAAGTGCATGGCATAAAGTAATGGAAGGATGGATGGATGGATGGATAGATTGATTTGATTGTCACCAAAAAATGTAGAAAATAGGCAGAATATGTATTATTAACCTTCTTTTATAGGTTTGGAAACTAACAGAATGAAATTACATGAGGAAACAAAGAAAACGAAGTATTTGCTCAGTATTATTCAGGAGTACAGCCAGGTCTTCTGTTCCTCTCTCTCACTCACCTCTTCTCTCTCTTTTTCTCCCTCTGCTCTTCACCTCCCACAAACCCACTCATGCACACAAAGACACAGGCACAAGGAGAATGAAATAAGCACAATTTTCCTCATTAATGAAAGTATGCATGTGAACTACTCTGTTCACTACAATTTTTAGCCATTTTACTCATAGTCATAAAATATATTTTATATTATTTATGTATGTGTAAGATATATATTATATAACATATCTTACTCACATATATGTGTGTGTATGTGTGTTTGTGGGTTATATAATCCTATTGGATTATATAATCCTATTGGTTGAGAATTAAATGAGGATGACAGCCAGGTAAAGATTACTTTGGAATTAGGCCTTTTTATATAAGCCTTGATTTGTGGTCATTTGTCCTATTTGAAAACATGATAAGAAAGAATCTATTGTTTTGCTTGCCAAAATATGTGGGACCTAGGGCTAGGTTCTTTAGCATTTTGCACTAGAAACTTTTTAAAACAAAGTGAGATCTTTTTTTAAGATGCTGCCCGCATTCCAACAATAAAAAACTTTTAAGGCTCTGAAGACAAAGTTTTTGTCAGTGAATGTCCAGAAATTGTGATAGTTTCAGTCAGAAGTCTCACCTCCCTGTTCTCAGAATGAATTGTAGAGCCCCTGGAATAGACAAGGGTGTGTAAGGTTAATTGCTCTTTCTATATAGATATCAATTTCCTTTTCAACGGGCTACCCAGTGGGATTTACCACTTGGCAGTTTGTCTAAAAGCTAGCAAAAAATAGGGGGGTGGGGAGAGGACTGATTTGGTTGTCAACATATTGACCCTTCAGTGTTGGTTAAAAAAAATAAAAGTTTTAGGCCCTTTCAGTTACTAAGTAGCTAACTACACAGTTTTGTTTGGTTAGTGTTTGTTTGTTTGTTTTTTAATTTAAAAAATGGGAAACAGTGATTATGTGCTCAGCGGCTAGCATTAATATGTTTCACCTCCTCCCTCTTAGAAAACAGTAAGTATAACATCAAGCCACAACTTTAAAAGCAGATTAAATTAAAAAATGAAGTTCCAAATTCATTGAGTGTAATGAGGCCAATATCAGATCATTCGTTCATCAAGTAGTTACAGCTTTTAATAAGGCAGAAAATTATGGTTAAAGGGAAATATGGCTTTTACTTATGAATACAGAATAGCCATTAATGTCAAGGAGAAAGCAATGCCAAAGTTTATTCTGAAACTCAAGACTTGCAGATGAGCAGAGGAAAGTGTAGGGTTATAAGAATATACGTGTAGCTCCAATGTGGGAGCTCTGGCTTCATCTTGGCCACACAACTTGGAAGCTGTGTAACCTAAGGCAGGTTAGTTAACCAATCTGAATCTCACCTTCCTGGGGATGTGAAATGAGGATGGCTTTTGTGAAGACTAAATTAGGTCATGGTTGTAAAAATGTTTTGTAGTTGAAATAATGTATAGGATTATTACTGTGCTATAATCATTTATTGAATCCCTTTCCTGCCTCTCTCTACCTCCTAAAGCTACTTCTGTAATATTTAACTAAAGTTGCCCCCTCATCCTTGAGGTTTGCTTATCCCTACTGTTGTAGATTAGGATATTTTACCCCAATTAAGTGAGAATTTCCCATGTGTTCCATGTCTGAACGAGCCTTCTGAGGCAGAACAGAACTATGACCTTCTCTGAAACCTAAACTATTAATGTTGTACATACATAAACAAGCAGCTCCCTGAGACCTTAAAGGTAGGGGTATTGGAGATAGAAAGTAAAAAGTGGAAAATATGTCTTCTTTCCCCACCTCAGGATGGAACATTATCCCATTTTCCTAAGTATGTTTTCTTGTCCCATTTTCCCAAGTATTTTTTTCTATCCATAGTAGAAAAAGTTACTATTTAATGAACACTTATTATATGCCAAGCACTGTGCTATGCATTATTTCATATAATCCTCACAACAGACTAATGCATTCTGTACTATTATTGCGAGTATAGACAAGAGAACTGTAATCAGAGCAATTAAGCAGTTTAACCAGTGTCACATATCTGGTAAGTGGAGAGTCAGGATTTAAACCTAAACCTACTCAATTCCTTTTCCAGGCTTTTCCTATTATTTACCTCCTACATTTCAACTTCTTTTGTGAAGAAGTTGACAAAGACATTATTTCTTTGCATGTCTGTGTTTGCCTTTCTATCCCTTTAAAGTTTCATCTTTGGTGTGCTTGTAATGAGTACAGTAGGGACCTGTAAACAAAGATGACTAAGGTGTGGTCCCTCTGCTTAAGAAGCTATTATAATGCACTGGCAGAAAGATGACAGGCGAACAAATCACTCTATGACATGGAGCAATTTGTGTGTGTGTGTGTGTAGCAGTTTTTGTGTTCTTCAACTTTAAAGTTCAGGTATACATGTGCAGGATACTCAGGTTTGTTACGTAGATAATCATGTGCCATGGTGGTTTGCTGCACAGATCATCCCATCACCTAGGTATTAAGCCCAGCGTGCATTAGCTCTTCATCCTGATGCCCTCCCTCCACAATGCCCCCATTCCCAACAGGCCCCAGTGTGTGTTATTCCCACCTTGTATCCATGGAACAATTTAAGAGGTCATAAGAGATAGAGCATCAGCCTCCTCATCTGTAACTTGGAAATTATACTCTACCTTTTAAAACTATTATGATAGAGTGAAATGCTTTTGTCAAGTATATAGCAAATACCCTGACTTGTAGTAAGGGGTCAGTATATGGAATCTATAATGTGGCCAGACAGTCCAAGGACTAGGATATCAGAATAGAAAAGCAATTTGGAGCCAGATTTTGAGAACCTTGAGTGCCATTCCAAAGATTGTGAACCTTCAACTTCATAAAAACAATATGCCAAAGTTAAGAATTATTCCAAAAAGAAATTAGAGCTGATGCTATTTTACATTACCTTTCAAAATTCATTGTAAGTGAGATGGAGTTGGTAGAAGCTGTTGTAACTGATTTAAAGGAGTTTTATATTTGATGTACTAAAAGGAAAGATGATATTTTTAAGTTTGATACCTTTTATTTTTTCTTCCACAGTAATTAGTGAATGCCAAAGGCAGCAACTGGAGGCTGTGAGCTACTCCTCTCGATATGCTCTGGGCCTCTTTTATGAAGCTGGCACGAAGATTGATGTCCCTTGGGCTGGGCAGTACATCACCAGTAATCCCTGCATACGCTTCGTCTCCATTGATAATAAGAAGCGCAATATAGGTCAGTACCCCCATTATTTCCCTTAAATACAGTAACAATGGTGGGTGTAGATCATGAAAAATGCTGTTTAATTGAGTGTTGCCATTCTGAACAGAGCAAGCATTTAACTCCAAGCCACAGGGGATAAAATTTAATGTCACATTTGGCCAGTAATAAAATACACAGTGAAACCGGCAAAGTTTTTCAGAATTTCATTCACCACATGGTTTGTATTACTGAGTTCATGAAAATAGTGTCAGAAGGTTTAAGATTTCAAAATGACCCAAGTTCTATTTCTTTAATATGGATGCATCTATATGCAAATGTATCTCTCATTTGTTTCTTGGTGAAGTTTGTTTTTGTTTGTTTGGTTTGGGTATTTTTTTTTCTAATTTGATAAGTGCTGCTCTTCCACTCCCTCAGCTGGAAATTAAAGGAGAATTTTACTATGTTATGAAAATCCTTCACTTCAATATAATTTTATTGTTTATTTGCATTTCATCTGGGGGAAAATGGTAAATTTACTTTAGAAACAATGTAACGAGTAAAATGTTTCATGAGAGCTTTACTAGAATGTGATAAATCTACACTCCACCCTTTTTGTTGAAGATAGTTATAAAAATTAGATTTGAATTGTAAGAAAAACATAACTGATTCCTTTTAGGCAAAAAGGTGAAAGTGTATTCTCATTTGTAGGATTGCAGTGATCCCTGAGATGCTGCGTTTTGTGGAATAACCATAAGGATGTAAAATGACTAAAACTCTTGAATCGTCCTGTCAATCTGTTATGGTATTTTATGGGACAGTGATGGCTTCACCAAGCCATTAGTTAGAAGTCTGGCTTGATAAAATCACCAACTAACATCTCTCAGCTCACCAGACCTTCATAATGATAGAACTGGGCTGGAGTATGGTTTTTATATCAGAGCTCATGATCTTAGAAAAATGTTTCTTTTATAACTTAAAACTCCCTTAGGGCTGGACTGTTTATGTTAACATGATACCACATATATGTACAATCAGCAGTTCATGAAATGCCTTAGAACTGCAATGGACTAACCATTTTTAACTCTACAACTGCTTTATTCTGAGAAAAGAAGATTAACCCTTGATCTTTTCATGCTATATGGCATGAATTAGACATTATCCTTTGTATATTTCATCATAAGATATGATATCTGTCAGGGTGTATTCAGTTGTATATAACAGAAAAAAATTTTAAACTTGTTTAACAGCATAAAGACATTAGTTGTATTATCTACTATGGACTGAATTGTGTCTCCTCCATAGACATAGGTTGAAGCCCTAAGCCCAATATGGTTGTATTTAGAGATGGGGTTCTAGGAGGTAATTAAGATTAAATGAGGTCCTAAAGGTAGGACCCTATCCATGTAGGGTTGATGGCCTTGTAAGAAGAACAAAAGAGAGAAAGCTCTCTCTCTCTATCCTGGCTTGCACATACCATGTGAGGACGTAATAAGAAGGCAGCTATCTGCAAGCCAGGAAGACAGCCCCAACTAAGAGCCAAATCTACCGGCACCTTGATCTTGGACTTCCCAGCCTCCAGAACTGTGAGAAATTTCTGTTGTTTAAGTCACCCAGTCTATGGTATTTTGTTGTAGTAGCCTGAGCTGACTAATAATACATTATCTAAGGAGAAGATTGGAGAGACTTCAGGGTTCATTGATTCAGGAACTGAGCAATATCTTAAAAGACCTAGGTTTTGTCTTTCTCTGCTCTCTTCTACTCTCAATGTTGACATCCTCAGAGGACTGGCAGCAAGATGGCAATAGCTATTGGAGTCACACTGAACCTAACAACATGCTTAGGAATGAAATGAACTATCACTGGCTAAGGATCAAGGAAATCTTGGGAGGCCAAGGTGGGTGGATCACGAGGTCAGGAGTTCAAGACCAGCCAGGTCAACGTAATGAAACCCCATCTCTACTAAAATTACAAAAAAATAGCTGGGCGTCGTGACAGGCGCCTGTAATCCCAGCTACGCGGGAGCCTGAGGCAGGAGAATCGCTTGAACCCAGGAGGCGGAGGTTGCACTGAGCGAAGATCGTGCCACTGCACTCCAGCCTGGGTGACAGTGTGAGACTCTGTCTCAAAAAATAATAATAACATATACTAATAATAATCAAGGAAATCTTTACAGAAGCCTTTTGGTCGACTTCTCCTCATGTGTCACAGACCAGAATTGGATTACTTGAGTGCTCCAAAACCAGTCACTGGCAAAGAGGGTGGGAGCAACGTGGTAAGCCTATACAAGTCCAGATCTAGTCCTGGAACTGGTACTAGGATCATCTTTCCCTTAGTTATGAGGAGTGCTATCTGAATAAGATAGAGTTTTGTTAGGAGGAAGAAAGGAAGTACTAAATGCTGGATTAGCAATCAATAATGTCCATTATCTCCAAGTAGAGTCACATCTTATATGGGAGGTAAAGTTCTAAAGTTGTCACATAAAAAGAGTCATGTATATTCAAACTTACCTTCAAAGTTTCTTAAAACTATATGACATTTTAGAGAATGATGTAACATCTTTCAGTAAATTCAGTACAACTATTTTCCCAACATTCAGTAGATTTCTGTTCCTTTGGTGAAGCCAGATTAAAGTTGGTTTGGAATTGTAGGACCCAGTGATATTTTCTACTATGAAAGGCACACAGGAAGGAAAGAAATAACAGAGTCATATCTCCTAACAGACTATAAATCTGCTGTAAAAATGGAGTAGGATGGTGGGTAAAAGCACCCACAGTACAGTGCAGTAATTTATAAAATTATGCAAATTTGAAAGAGTACAACATAAAAGATTAATAAATTCTCTCATGTGATTGGAAGCATTTGAAATAATAGAATTTAAATTTTTTTTATATCAACAATCATACAATATTAAAAGGAGTGGGCTACCTGAATTGGAAACCATGTTTTTGCTACAGCCCATGGTGGTGCCACTTCAGCAAGCAAAGAAATGCCTGCTTTTCTTTGACAGCTGTATGGGAAATTAATCTTCAGTTATGCAAGTTTTAAATTAAGTGATACAGAATGCCAGTAATGGCATTTCATAACATAAAATCTAACTGCTCTGCATTTAAACTATTTTTACTATCTGGGGGCCAGGATACTAAATGGGTCTAGCTGAATTCACATACTACAAATGCCCATATAATGTAACTTCACTGATTTTATTGATATTGATATTTAACTAGGACAGTAAGAGTTGGTTTTTTTGTTTGTTTGGTTTTTGTTTTTGTTTTTGTTTTTGTTTTTATTTTTGACAGAGTCTCGCTGTGTTGCCCAGGATGGAGTGCAGTGGCAAGATCTCTGCTCACTGCAATCTCTGCCTCCTGGGCTTAAGTGATTCTCCTGCCTCAGGCTCCCAAGTAGCTGGGAGTACAGGTGCCTGTCACCATGCCCAGCTAATTTTTTTTGTACTTTTAGTCGAGACAGGGTTTCACCAAGTTGGCCAGGCTGGTCTCGAACCCCTGACTTCAAGTGATCCAACCGCCTTGGCCTCCCAAAGGGCTGGGATTACAGGCGTGAGCCACTGTACCCAGCCAGGAGATGTTTCTTTATGCCAGTAATACTACCCCACACCCTTGCTTTATGTGGGGTGTTTGATTGAATCAAGAATTAATACTACAACATACATACACAACCAATCAAACATTTGTGTTCCGTCAGGGTAGAGAAGCAACAAGATAAAGTCTGGCATGGTTGAGACCACAAAATATAGTCAGTTGTTAACTCTTGAAAAGAGCTAGAGGATATAGAAGAAGCCTAAAGATCAAGGCATAATCATTTGTTAGAAGTCAGGAATAGGTAGTAAATGTAGAAAGGCACAGCCAGAACCAAAGTTTCTTTAGGCAGAGGGAGTAGATTCCAAGATGTACTAGACCCAACTTTAAGTAACAATAGTTGTGAATATGCCCCAATATCCTTGTTTGTGTTTCCCAAAATGTGTTCAGTGGAACACTATTTCCTTGAGTTGCTCTTTGAAAAAGGGCTCTGTCATCAAATAAATTTGCAAAATACTACAGACGTTTATTTTGGAGAATCTCAGGACATGTTATCTTATTAAAGGATATTCCTACAGAAAAGACACCTTTTTACTTCTTTTAATCTAGAATTTCCTAAATGTGCTTGACCATGGGTTATTGTATTTCAGCACCAAACCTACTAACATCCCATAGAAATGGTTCCCAAGTATACATTTTAGAAGCACTGACTTGATGTCACCTTTCATGCTTCACACCTGGGCAGGAATTATAGGCCAGATAACTGGAGTGGGAGGTCTGGTCCTGAAGGCATCAATTGGGAAATACTTGAGATTTTTTTAGAAATGAGAGAACCCTTGTTGCCAATGAACTCAAATCTTCATGGAGTTAAAATTTGAGAAAACTCATATTAAAATAAGGTGTTTATCATATTACCTTGGGTAGTTTTTAAAATTAGTAAGCTTGGCGTAGTGGCAAGAATTGGGACTTACAAGACCTAGATTCAGATTCTGCTTCTGAAAAAATGCTACTTTTGTACTTTTGTATAGGCCTTGTATTTGTAATGCTAGTTTTTGTAGTAAACATACCCAAAACCTTTAATGGCCTGAACATGACTGAGGTTTATTTCTTGCTCATATAAAGCCCAAACAGGTATTTGTGATTGGTAGGTAGCTTTCTTCAAAGCTTTATTTAGGAACGCAGGCTCCATCCATTTTTTGACTCTGCAAACTTCATCAGGTAACTAACAGAGTCAGTGTACCCATAGACATCAATCTGTGGATGGAAAGAGGATGGAGGAGAGCCAGAGGAGTTTTTAGAGGTAAGCTTAGAAATGGTGCACCTCAGGTGTGCTCACATTCTGTTGGTTAGGACACGGTTATGTGACCACACTTATTTGGAAGAAAAGCTGGAAATGTAGTCTACCTATATATGTAGGAAGAAAAAGTGGATCTGGTGAACATTTAGCCAGTTTCTACTAAAACATTTGGCATAAATCATTCTGTAAAAGGAACACATTAGACCTGTGTGAATGATAAATAGGTTTCAACACAACTGAGAATCATTCAGTAAGTAATTGCCACCTGGGACAACAACTAAGAATGATTCCCAGGCTGGGTATAGACTCAGTAGAAAAAGATCTGCCAACAATTAGCAATGTCTGCATGTAGAGGACATAAGGAATAGTGCCACAAGTGAGATACATTTACTTCTGAAGAAGATCTCTGAGCTCCATCCCAGGATCTTAAATTTGAAGTTAGACTGTCCGGGAGTCCAGACTCAACTCAGCACCACTGACTAACTGTGTAACTTTGAGTAAATTAAACTATCTGTTGCCTCCTTAATAAGATGAGTAAAATAATACCATACCATACCAAAGGGTTACTGAGAATTAAATGATTTGAACATATGAAGAGCTTTGCTTGGCATTTAGAAAGTCAGTCAGTATTTATGGTACCTATTATTATAATTAACAATTCCAGTCTTCAATTTGGACATTATAGTCTCTGAAGAAAAGGGCATAAATATAAAAATCTAACTTAGGTGAATGCAGCCTCTGTTACCAGTACAGGTAGGAGTTAGGGCAGCTTAAATAAATAAAATGAGTAAGCAACCCTGAAAATGATTGATCAGAAATTTAGCATTCTTTCCTTGTCACCATCTGGAGGAGTGTTAATGATCAATAAAATAGCCAATAGGCAGCAATCTGAGGCGATTAAGGCAATCTAAATTCTAGAGATGTGATGGCCAATGGACATAATGACATAGTTTTCAATATCTTACCAAAGAAAATAATCCAACTCATCTTAAAAGAAGAAAAGCAAATGAACAAACTTAGAGTTTATTCATAGAGTTTATCCTTGCAAGAATTTTATTGTTAGAATCTCTGAGTAACAAACACTAATATATAATACCTTTAATGGCTGTTTTGCAAAATATGCAAGAATGTTATTCCATATGACTATTACGTCAACTCTTTATAAAAACAAGGACATAATATGAGATGTTATAAATAATTGGGATGGTCCTGTGACTTTAAATCCATTCATGTTGTGACACTTGAAAGAGTTCATGATTATTCCAGTTAAACAAATAGCCATGAAATTTATAACACAAAATGGTCCGCTTAAGAATTGAATGAACATGGAACTATTTGAACTTGCAGAAAATGCAATCCAGACAGGTAAAACTTTATAAGTAGAACAAAAAAGGAAGACCAAGAAGAGGGGAAAAAGAAAGAAGGAAAAGAAAAGAAGAACCATAATCATGAAAAACTGTCAGGTTTCCAGTTTGGGCTTTTGTTTTAAAATATCAGAGCTCTCAGATAAAGTAGTAATCCTCATCTTAAAATAATAAGCAGTGACTAGTAATCATGATATTTTGTTGTTTATATAATAGACATAGTTATTTGTAATTCAATTATGTAACCGATGTTTTCCCTATAAATCTGTTAAGGCAATTTAATTAACAGCTGTCAAATACTAATAGCAAATATTCATCTCATTATTATAGTGATGTCACAAAATATGATGGTAATATCAGATCTTGGGGTGGTCTCTCAGGAAGAAAAAAATATAGAGAGAGAATATATATAAGTACTTATATATAATATGTGTATATACACATACATGTATACATAAAAATATCTATTTTTTGTTATTTAAATTAATAGGCACAAATTATAAAATAGAATAGTCCGATTTCATATATTTCTCACTTCTAAAACCAAATATGGGAACCAGGTATGGTTGCTTATGCCTATAATTTCACCACTGTGGGAGGCCAAGGCAGGAGGATTGCCTGAGGCCAGGAGTTCACAACCAGCCTGGAATACCTAGCGAGATCCCAACTCCATCTCTGTTATTTAAAATAAAGAGGAGGGGACTTTCATTAGAGAATGAAATAACTCAGCCCATTTTGTAAGGAGAACATTTGCACACAAAGTAAAAACAACAGACCCCTGTCAGCCTCTAGTTTCCCTGTCAAGTTATCCTCAATGGGAAAGATTTACATCTAAGATAACATTTGCCCTCTCACTTGCAAAGCAACTTAACTCAGTATGAAAATCAATGCCAGAGATGGAATAAAAGTAGAAAATCAGCTAAATACAGAAATCAAAAATAAACTTTAAATGTATCTTATGGAATATACTGCTATGGAAGTGTCTTTCAGCAAAATTGAACTCCCAAATATTTGTGTCTTTCATCCTCATTCAATTGTACAAATATATACAATTATGTATTGAATTCCTTCTGTGTGCCAGGCATTGTGCTAAGGACTGAGGATTCCATAGTCCCTACGCTCACAAAACACAGTTTCATGAAGTCTGCTCAAATGAGAAATTCTGAATGAAATAAGATACATGATGCTCTGTTGCACTAGTAATTTGCAGCCATGTAAGAGTTCTCATGAATATAAAGAGATGCACTGATCTATACGATATATAGAATGCTAACTCACACTCATGATCAAAACCAGGAAGGGCTGTGTTGCCTTTTGACAATATTATGAGCTTTTAAAGGAAAAGTTATGGTCTTCTGTCAACATTAACCCAATAATCTCTTTTCTTTAAGGTGAGGAAATGAAAAATGAGGGCTGTGGAACATTTAAATCCATGAATAAATCAGAAACTGTAATAGGGAATATGATTTAACTTTCTCCTGGGGATGCCAAAAAAGTTCAATAGATGCATATAAGTCATGAAATGTCCAAGAAACAGCAAAAGGGTAAGTCTACAGCTGCCTGGCATTTCTATAGCTATAAACAAGTCCAAATTACAGATCTATGCAGCATCCATACTAAAACGTGAGTCTTAAACATTAAATACCCTAAGTCCCATTTGTGTCAACATTACACCTCATGTTCTGCCTGCCTTGCTCTCTGAAAATGATATTTTCCCTTGTGGATAGGCCTAAATGTGTGGCTGTCAGGCTGAGATTTATAAAAGACCTTCAGGTTGGCCAAGAATTGGTTCAGAACCTAAGAGCCAGGCAGATGTGTTGGGGACTGAGTATAGTTTCTATCCATCATTTGTCAGGGAGAAAGCAGGAATGAGAATCAGATGACTGTTCATGATGAATAAATGTGTGGATATGAAATTTATAGGTCATAGATGAGATGAGAGCATCAGAAAACATGGACAGAGGCCACCGTCTCTGCTGCCAATTGAGAAGGGAAACAGCAAGAGGAAACCCCACTGTGTGTTGGCTCTGTAAGGAGATACGGATGGCCAATGTAAAGAAGAGGGAAAACCAGCAAGGGTCACAGGTGGGAATTGGCACAGTCTTTCAGACCTCCCCGCTAACAAAGGTCAAGAAATACGTGTGTAGCAAACTATTCTCTAGTGAAAAAACTGCTGTATTAAATATAATAGCAACTTACTTTTGCTATTATAATTACAGTCCTTTTAGTAGGATTATTCTTTCTTCTGGGGAGCGTTTATAAAGATTAGGTACTAGTTTGAAAATGAGAGGTGAGAGAGCTAAATTACTCTGCCTAATTGAGGAGAAAATTTCAGATAGCCTAAGGCAATGGGGGAGGGGAAGGAACAAAGAAAGGGAAAGAAGAAAACCAGGTGATAGAGGTTCCAGCTTGACCAGAGGGATTAATATGTAGATTTTAAACTTGTTTGCTGTTTAGTTTACTTTGTGGCCCTCCCACAACTCTACAACCTCAATATGGTTCTGGTATGAGCAGTTGCTTTATATCCTGGTTGCTTTTTATTGGGGGGGTTGGTGTTTAAATTAAGATAGCCCAGACACTTTTTGGAGTATCTAAGATGAAATTAGATAGGAACGTTATGGTTTCTTTAGGTTGGTTCCTTTGCAGAAATTTAGTCTGCTGCCTAAATGGCAATATTCACATCTGTTTGAGAACCTTATTTTGAATTAAAACAGAACTCCTCATCCTCTGAATCTCAAATGTAGAAAATTCAACTTGCTGTTTTCATAATACCTGCAACCATGTCAATCTGTTCAGAGAGGGAAATTGGAAAAAGGCTGTGTCTGTGGGACTGAGCTGTTTTGAAGGATCTTGAAGTTAAGTCCTTACTGTGGTCTGAAGTGAAACTGTCAACACTCTGGGTCATAAGCCCAGGGCTCAAAATAATGTGAGCTGCTCTGCTTCCCAGACAAATGCCTGGTTTTCATCATTCTGGAGGCATCTCAAAACCTTTGCAAGTTGAGAACAGTATCGTAAGACTGTGTAAATCACAGATTGCTTGTGAGCCTCAGGTCCTGGGAAACAGTAAAGGCTTGAGCTGGATAAGAATTTGACAAGTCTACATTGTGGTCCATTTTTATCTGGGACCATGACAACATTATCCCAAAGAGATGGGATCATTCCTTTGCCGAGAGCTCCCTCAGAAAAGATTTCGCCATTTTCCTCACTGTCAAGAATTCCTCTTCAGATCAGTCTAAATGTCTCATGGGCTGAAGAAGTAATATGCTCTGACTGCAGAGCATGCTGCTTTCTCCAAAATTAGAAGCTTTCTCCTTTAGTGGGAATACATGCCACAATCCATCACACATGTGACACATCCGTTGATACTTCTTATCTTGATCAAGATTGAAAATAAGAGACACTAACATCACGACATAATAGGAGTATTTAGTACTTGATAAATATTTGCTGAGCCAGTAGTCCTTTTTGCAACTCTGAAATGCCCCTCCCTGCTCCTGAAATAACATTGAGAATTAATACTTCAGCACTGGTCACCCACTTAGCAAGCAAGGAAAAGTAATGGCTAGTCAGCAAATTGTTTATCCCTAAAACAATCTAGGTGTCTGTTACCACTACCCTTTAAATCACATAAAATGAATAAGCTCTTCATTTAATTGCTGAATCTGAAAGCCATTGAAAAGCATATGCGAGTTCTTCGCAATTAGAATGATTAGAAGCCTCTTTCTGGATGTTCTGTACCATGCCTAGAACATTGCGAGTACTTGACTATATAGTATTTTCAGTAAAACCTGAAAAGGAGAAACAAGTATTCTTAGCAACAATTTTACTGTGGTCTCTGAGGAAAATACATCTGCTTTGAATGATGCCCTGTAACACAAACCTTGATTTCCAAAGTTACACTTCAAAGAATCCCACTGTTCTCTTTGTGAAGGATATTTCTTTTTAATAGTTTGTTAAAGAACAACTGTGCTCCAGCTGAGATGTTTAACTTAGAAAATATATGATAAGCTCTGCAAATGTGCCATTTCTCTGCCATAGTTTAGCAGTTATCTCTCTTTTTATATCAGAATGATATTAAAATGAAATATCTTGCATAGGAATCTTGCTATAAATGATGAGTTCATATTAACCCAAATTGGTGAGTGATTCTTTATTGTATAATTCATGATTTGGTTTTTATTATTATGGGTGGTGAAAAATAACCAGTATTATCTGATATACTGCAATGGACTTCTGAATCACACAGACCTATTTTCATACTGTAACTCAGCACTTAGAATTAGGTTGAAGCATATGATATTGCTGTCTTTATAGATTAAAAATGGTCCAATATCAGCATTTTCATGTGATTCAACCTAATAGCTTTATGGTCATGATTACCCTTCTTAATCTCTCTGAGCTTCACTTACTTACCTGTACTGTAAATATAATGGCTCCCAGAAATGTTATAAAGATTGAATGAAATAGTATATCCAAAACTTCTAATATCATGCCTGGCACATAGGTGCATAGTAAATGCCAACTTAATAATTGTTGTTACATACAAATTATTTTATGGTTTTAGTCTAGTAGTTCTATAAATCTTTATTTTGAGAGACAGAAGAGAGAATGACATACTAATAGTGCAGGTTTAGTTAAAAATTACCCTTTGTTAAAAATAATACTTACACTTACACATTAGGAAGGCTAAACAATATCTTATTACCTGAATGAGTTATTAAACTCAGAGAACATAAAGTTAGATGCAGTTCTTCTTTTTATGGGATGTCAAATCGTTTTTTGAATAAGAATTTTTCCAAAAAAAATTTACACTACAAATAGTCGGAGAAAACTAAGCACTGTGAAGTAAGTCGTTAGCAAATCAAAGAGCTGAGACTAATTCAAGAGCAGATTTCGAAGTCTGACTGCAGAATCTCACCACAGGAAATCACTTCATTGCATTTCATAAATACTTTATATCAGTTAGCATTTTGAACTCTGTTCAGAATCACCAATCCATCTTTTTGCCCAGATATGACATTATTGAGTAAATTGAGCCTAAAGAGTCCTTTGGTTTATTACCAGTAACTTTCTTGTTATTAAGTGAGCTGAGAAGACTTTTATATGCCCTCTAAGATCATATGTGGGCCCTGCTATTTTTAATTATCATTGCCCCTACAGATTCCATATGTGTGCTTATTTATATAATGAGAAGAATCCACATGTACTGTACAGGACATTGAATTCCCTGCATAATATGAATGAATATTAAGCACTGGAATCAGAAAAGAATCGCTTGAAATTCCATTAATATTTATAACTGATCTGTGGTACTAGGGGAATTCTTTAGTATAAAATATTCCAAATTCATGTTTGTAAAAAATGAAGCATCCTTGAATTTAAAATACAGTTTTCCTCACTAAAATAGATTTCTATTATAAATATACCAAGTGAATTCTCGCTGTTGTTATATATCCTTACATTATTTAACAGAGTCAGGAAAGACACTTTAGAGCCTTGAGATCAGTTGAACTTACTTCACTCTTTTTTATTAAAAATAAAATGCCTATTTGTTTACTGTATTCATAATAGTAGTTTCTCATGAGTGGCTAACAATGTTGTAAAGAGTATAGTCCCTCTGATTTAAGAGCTTTTGCCAAAATACCCAGATCCAATCTTTGTTTTTCCTGTCAAAATATAGCAGGAAGAGTAACTCCATTCATCTTATTAGGAAAGAAGATAAGAATGTCCACAGTAAACCAGTAGATTTCCTCCACAAAAGGAGCCAGGAATATTTTGACACTATCATAAATAAAAGATTCACCATCTGATTAGTCTCAATTTTTCAAATTCAGCATTTTATAATGTCAAGGCCAAAACTTCTCTTTACTAAACCAAATGGATGACAGCAAAGCTTTAGGTGAAATCCCCCAGCCCTGAGATGTATTTCGCTCATTTGAACAGCTACAAATCTAAAGCTGAACCCAATTATGCAACTGCAGTGATAAAGTGATATCCTTAGAGGCAAACCAGTGTGCTGGCTTAAGGGGAAAACCTTGCCCAATTCAGGAAAATAGTCCAATCATAATACCACTTAACACAAAATTTCATAGAGGGCATAATGCTGAGTAGGCCAAAATAACAATGTATAATAAGGGGTGGCTGCATATTGCTGGTGAGTATTGGGAAAGTGGAGCATTTTAGTGGACTGTCATCATAGAAAACCAGGGCTTTTTTAGGCATTGTGGAAGGAGAACTCCAGTGAGAGCCTGGAAAACCAAATGTGAGTTAGGACAAATCCTCTGCTCCAGGGACGTTTCAATTAAAGGACTATTGAAACCCTTTCGTTTTTCCTTTTGGCAGTGCAAATAAAAGCTGCAACAGACTGAAAATCTCCTTGTGTCCCAGTATAAATAGATGTTTTCATGAAGCTTGGGAGGTCTCCGCCAAAGAAAAAACATCTCCCAAACAGATCCTGAAATATATGCAGTCTCACTAAATGTGGCATTTTCTTTGAATGGACAGAATCTATGGAATTTTTAAAGGAGTGAATACAAGGAAAATAGAGGAAAATTATCCCAGCCCTGGACAGAAAGTAGAATTCAGAATATGTTTTTGAGAGTTGTTTTACCCTTTTTTTGTTGTTGTTTTTGGAAAATATATATATGTATATGTTAAGATCAAACTTATGTTCATCACTGGCTCTTGATTGCCTACTTTCATTATTCTGAACTTTTTCCTCCCCCATCTTTCCTGTTTTTGAAAATGGAGCCACCAGTCTCCTAGCTTTTTTGGGCAAAAATCAGAAATCATCCTTGATACTTTCCACTCTTGCACCACAATACGTAATCTGAAACCAAATCATATTGATTTTTTTTTTCAAAAATAGACTTTGAATTCACTTCTCTTCATCGTCACTGTCACTATCAAGATACTGTCTTATTTTAACTGGCTTCTCCATCCTTGCCCCTTTCCAATTCATTCTTCAAATAACCAGAATGGTTTTCTTAGAGCACACATCTGTTCATGTCACTCACTTTCCTGTTCAAAGCCCTTTAATGCCTTCCCTTTGCACATGGGATTAAATCTCAAATCCTTAACATGGCTGGCAAGGTCCTGAATGATCTAGTATAGAGGTCAGCAAATGTTTTATAAAGGCCAGATAATTTAGATTTTGAAAGCCATACAGTCTGTTGCAGCTACTCAAATCTACTGATGTAACCCAAGCAATAGACATATAAAAGAATGGGCATAGCTGTGTTCTAATAAAACTTTATTTACAAACACAAGTGGCAGGCCAGACTGAAGCCCATAGCTTGCCAACCCCAGATCTCACTATCTCCTCACTGCTTAGCTCTCCAGTCACACCTCTCTTTCCTCCCATACTTTTTTCCACCTTGAGACCTTTGTCTATTCTGTTCTCTATCTAGACTGTCTCAGTTTAAATGTCCCTTCCACAGAGAGCATTCCTGAAGTCCTAATTTAATTAAAATGGTTTTCCTATTTTATTTTTATGATTTATTTTATACTTATATCTTAATTTTCAGTAACTATACATTGATTTATGTGATTATTTGTTTAATGCCTGTTTTACCTTCAAGTTGTAAGGTCCATGAATGAAGAAATTGGATATCTGCTCATCTTTATATCTCTAGCACCTGGCATATAGCTTAATATGCAGTAAATTCTCAATGAAATGTTTGTTAAGTAAATAGTGAATTAATGAGATCTGATCAAAACAAGAGAGCAGAAAACAAAAGATAACAATTTGGGAATCTGAGATCTGAAATATGAGATGCTTTTCTTGAGTTCATTTATTCCCAAGGTAGGTCATTTTAAAAGTTCTATACTTGAAATTGGAAATATGTATTAACTGGGATAATGAATAGGCATGTCCCAAATCTTAATGCTACAAAGGTGCTTGTGGCTGACATACTGTGGCTTACACAAAGTCAGATGCGGGTTCAGCCGCTCTACTTCATCTGGTAGCTCTGCCGTTTGGAAGATGAGCCCCAAAAGTCAGACTCGAAATACGAAAGAAACAGAGGAAGCACAAGAGCTTTTAACAGCTTTGGCCTAAGGTTGATACACTTTACTTTCCCTCCTAATCCATTGACCAAAAAAGTATTAAAAGTAATGGTAAAACCGCAATTACTTTTGCACCAACCTAATAGTTACATGGCTGCAACTTTCCTGCCAAGTAGACTGGGAGTACTCAGGGAGCACCTAGAATATGTGGTGAGTAGAAACTATCTTTTTGAGAGAATGTAAAAAATTATTTAAGTATATTTCCTAATATTAAAGAAAATTGGTTATATGAAAATACTATAAACCTCACAGATTAGTACACAATAGGTTATATCTTTTACCAATTGTAAAAAGCTTTTCTTAAATTTTGATTTACCAATTAGTACGTTTAAGCTAGCGTCTCACTTGGTAGTAAACCTTGGTGTCTTCCTCTCATGCTTCCCTCAGGCTCTTTTCCACAAAGACCTTTAAGGTATGGTAGAGCAAAATGCTAATTTTTAATAATTTCATATTATGAGTCATGATTTTTTCTATGTACTCTATGTTTTGGTTACTTTTAAATAATTATATGGCACATTTCTTTTTACAAGTAAAAGATCAAAATAAAAAAATGGGCTGTAGTGAAATGATTTTCACAAGAAAAGGAATATATGTATGTTCTCTTTGCCTCTGAAGTTACTTATGTCTACATAAATAATTCATTGTTTACACATTCGGTGTCTATTTATTGCACCCCATGGGCTAGGCATTGTTCTAGGTATTCTGGTGAATGATACAGCCAATGTTCTTGTGCTTATTCTTTTTTTTTTTTGGTTGGAGTTTTGCTCTTGTTGCCCAGGCTGGAGTGCAATGGCATGATCTCAGCTCACTGCAACCTCTGCTTCCCAGGTTCAAGTGATTCTCCTGCCTCAGCCTCCCGAGTAGCTGGGATTACAGGCATGCACCACCACGCCTGGCTAATTTTGTATTTTTAGTAGAGATGGGGTTTCACCATGTTGGTCAGGCTTGTCTCAAACTCCCGACCTCAGGTGATCCACCCACTTAGGCCTCCCAAAGTGCTGGGATTACAGACATGAGCCACAGCGCCCAGCTGATTCTTGTTCTCCTTGTACTTACATTTTTTTTTTTTTTTTTTTTTTGAGACACAGTCTCGCTCTGTTACCCCGGCTGGAGTGCAGGGACACGATCTTGACTCACTGCAACCTCTGCCTCCCGGGTTCAAGCGATTCTCCTGCCTCAGCCTCCTGAGTAGCTGGGATTACAGGCATGTGCCACCACACCTGGCTAATTTTGTATTTTTAGTAGAGATGGGGTTTCACCATGTTGGCCAGGCTGGTCTCAAACTCCTGACCTTGTGATCTGCCCGCCTCAGCCTCCCAAAGTGCTGGGATTACAGGTGAGAGCCACTGCACCTGGCCTCTCCTTGTACTTACATTCTACAGGGAATATTAAAATATGTTCCTGCATAATAATAAATAGTTAGAATTCCTTATAAATAAAATATCACCATGTTTAGTGTTTTCTTTTTTTCTTTTATTTCTACAAATTTCTGGAGTATATATATTTTAAAGTCTATGCAGTGGAATGTTTATTGGATTGAAGAGGTAGTATCATAAGACATTGTCTTTTATCTGACCAGTAATCCTACTTGGGTCTTTAGAAATCCTTGAGTTACACTTACAGGAATGTAAAAATGTACCTTCTTTTAAAGAGACACTTGTAAACTTTGAGGCTATATATACTCCATCAAAGAGAAAGGAAATGATCCTCTAATTTGAAATCAATCTCCTGAGGTTTATCCTCCTTATGAAAGCATTTCGCAGGAGAGGAGATCTGTCTCACAAAACTAAATGTATTTACTGCACTTGCAAGTAAAATCAGGAGCCTAAAAAATGATGGAGAAGAATGAACTCTAACATGAGTTCTTGGCCAAGTGGAAAACTTCTCTGGTTCAGAACTTCCTAAGGCACCCTGCAGCGAGGATTCTGTAGAGCTACAAGGATTTTTATCCCATGCTTGGGAACCTAGAAATCTCACCTCCTTGGTTTTCCACGCTGGAAACCTTCAAGGTATTGCTTCCTCTGTAAACGTCTGAATTATTGCAAGATAATGATAATTTCCAATGCAGTAGTTAGATGTCCCTGGAATAATCAAAGAAGTCTCAAGTCCTAAGAACAGGGTGTGGGGAGAGAATGTTATCTAAAACCCTATGTAATATAGAAATGCATATGGGTCTTGAGCTGTCTTGAGCTGTCATTTACACAATGTATATCTGGGTGTCGGGGAAACCATGGGTGTGCCTCACGGGTCCGCCTCACAGCCCAACATCAGCTTCTGCCTCCCTCTTGCTGTGTCAGTACATACATACATATCCACTTGTGTGTGTGCTAATTGTGTCTCAAATTACAAGTAAGAAAATATGTTCATCCTTTATCAGAACTTATTTCTATATATGAACCAAAGAGAAGCATTTATAGGCTGAATTTAGGACAATTTGTATCAGGAGTTTGAAAAATAAAAAGAAATGAAATTAAAAACTAGAACAATATTGCTAAATATTTAAAACACCGTACCTGTAATCTTAATTCAGCTTGTCACTGGTCACTGTGAGCCAGGTATCATGTGTGCTTTACGTGTTTTATTGCATTCTATCATCACAACAACCCTATGAGGTAAATATTATTATCCCTATTTTATAGTTGAGAAAACTAAAGTTTAGAGAAATTAAGGAAGACCATGACTTCAACCTCAGCTTAATTTGTCTCCAAATCGTACATTTTTTATAAAAGTAAAAAAATCTCTGCCCTGAAGACTTTCATAAAAACACCCCAGGAACACTTACTTCTTTCCCCACCACCTACTCTGCAACACATTAAAATTGACCGATACCTGGAAACTAGAGTCTTCTCTTTCATATCCTACCCAACCTATGCATTCTGTCATTTGTGTAAAGAAAATAACTGTAGCTTTTAAAACGTATTTGCTCGAGAAGAGATTATAACACCAAATGTGGTAGTTTAAACTTCATTTGCTCCCCTCACGTATTTCCCAGATTTGGGTTAATGAAATCCTCAGTCCATGTCTGTACCACAAATCCTCACATTCCACAGCCACCACCAGCTCTACCATCCAAAATCCTGGAAATGGAAGAACCTTAGAAATCTAGCTTTCCGGCTGGGCGCAGTGGCTCACGCCTGTAATCCCAGCACTTTGGGAGGCCGAGGCAGGCGGATCACGAGATCAGGAGATCGAGACCATCCTGGCTAACACGGTGAAACCCCGTCTCCACTGAAAATACAAAAAATTCTCCTGGTGTGGTGGTGGGCGCCTGTAGTCCCAGCTACTCGGGAGGCTGAGGCAGGAGAATGGCATGAACCCGGGAGGTGGAAATTGCAGTGAGCCAACATCACGCCACTGCACTCCAGCCTGGGCGACAAAGCAAGACTCCGTCTCAAAAAAAAAAAAAAAGAAAAATCTAGCTTTCCTACTGTCACTCACATGATGAGTGATGTTCAAACTCATGGCATGATTCATGAAGATAACTCAAGTTATTAGTAATCCCAAGAAGCTCAGTGTTCTCTCATGCTCAAGACCACATATATCAAACTACGTGTGAGCAAGAGTAATGTTATTTTAGGGATAAACTTGGATTTATCTTAAGATATTTTTAAAAGTATTATAAATCATCCAAATTCTGTATATACCAATTTACCTACTGTTAGTCACACATGACTTTCCATGGATCTGTGATACTTGTGAATCACTTGTCCATTTCAGCATGTGAATTGCATACATGTGCTATGTCAAGAACTGTCAGATAGTAGCAGAGCTAAACTAGACCAAAGCTTTCTTAAATAATGTAGTTCTTTTTCTTACCCAACTACAAAATAGTCCATTGTATTTAAACTCAAAAGTAGGATGGAACTTAAGGCCTAAAATTCACAGTGGCTCAAGGATTGAGAAAGCTCAGTTGAAAGGAAGTGTTTCCATCATTTTGGCCCTGCAGTTCCTTAGTTTTAGTCTCTTCTCTGAAGAGACTAAACATCAAGGAGCGATTGGGAAGGATGAACTTTTCTTCTAAATCATCACTGCCAACTGATTTATAGACTGCTAGAAAATTAAGGCTGAGAGAATAAGATGGACTTCTGCAACCCCTTTACTTCACATTTGAAGCAACTGAGGCCCAGAAGAAGTGTTTCCTGTAATTATGTGGTCGTGCTTTCTAAAGGAAATAGTCAGATATAATCTTCTATTTTACACTAGAGATATAAAATAAGATTTGGGGGAGATGGGAGGAGGAGAAGGAGAGGGAATAGAAAAAGAAAATAAAACTGATATTTGTAAGAATGAGCATAAATATGCCAGACACAGTACTAAAGGCTTCACACACTAGGATAGTTTAAGTTGCAAGTGACATAAAACTCATCTCAAATGGCTTAAGCAAAAAAAAAGGAGTGGGGAGACTTATTATTGTTCCTGAAAAATCCAGGAGTAAAGCCATAGGCAACTCTAGATAGATTCAATCAACATCATGCAAACTTAGGTTCTGTTCAATTTCTTGACTCTACTTTCTGCTGCGTTGGATTCATTCATGATGACACAAGGTAGTACCAAGGATTTCAGTGCCAAGTATGATTATTTTAAAAAAACAAAGAGAGAGAGACAGCAAGACCATTTTCCTCAAAGTACAATAATTTTGGAATTGAATCTTACTGACCTGAGTGGCTTGGCTTTAGTTGTGTACCCATTATCCAGCCAGTCACTGTGGCCAGAAGGGATGGATAAACTGAGCAGTGTAACCTAGGCTACTTTCATCAGGGCTGAAAGTAGAGGAAGGGTGATTCCCCTAAAACAAAATTTGGGTAGTGTTCCACAAAAGAGGTAGTGGTGGCTGAGCAGCTGACATCCACCACACAGATGTTCTCTCATCTGGTCCTCCTGACTAGCCTGGAGGTCAGTAGTTAGTTAGCTAGACTACGTCATGCCATCTCTCAACAGGGTCCTGGATTTCTTGCATCTATTTCGTAGATCACCAGACAGAAGACCTTTACCATATGTGAACTGTTTTGAGCCCCTTCATGAGACCCAAAGCCAATCCAGTAGGAAAATAAAGATTAAAAGGAATTTGTGTGGGCAATGTGTTTTTTTCTCCCTAAAATAGGGAGTACTCTCTGCCCCATCTCCCAGGCCCAGCCTTGCCTGTCATCCCTCACCCCTATATAAGTCAACCATTTCCACTGATCACTTAGTCTGTTATAAAGTCTTATCTACTGTGATGATTTAACACAACACCTTGATGTTACATCTACTCCACTCTCAGGGCTTTGGGATGCCACTATAATCAGTAGGAAATTATCCCTAGTTGCCCAACCCAGCCCCAACTCTTGCCTTCCTACCGAGTCCCATAGCCTCTATCCAGCACTCGAAAGTATTGCTGAAATAGATAGCATTTTGTTTATTGTTCAGGTAGTTTATATTGCTGGTGAAGGCTATCATTTACTTTCTCAGCTGACTGAAGAAGACAGAACACACTCTTATGTGAACAATTTTTCGTTGTTTACTTGAAGATTATTTCCTGAACTTGTATACATTTACTTATGCTGCAGCTATGGAGAAACATCTTTGGAAACTGGAAGTAGGAACTTTAGGGGAGTTCTCATTTTACTTTCAATTCATCGTGTGGGGTTTTACATACTTGTTTATATTTAACTAAATGCCTATCAGAGTGGTTATCTTATGTGGAGTTGTTTAGAGGATGTCTGTGTGTCTTGTTTAAACATAAGAAATCCAAACATATGTAGCCGGGAATAACAACGATTACAAACATACATGTGTATTAGTTTTAAAACTTCCCTTCCTAGCCTTTATTTAAAATGGCAAATGCATACATCCACAGATCTTTTAGTACAGACAGGCCTAGAATAAACAAGTCAAAGACCTAAAGAAGAAAAGAAACTAATAGATGTGTTGGTTTTTTAAAAGCTAGTATTTCCACCTCAATGATAGAAAAGTTTCTTAGGGTTGCATATGGAACCAGACCTGTAATTCCTCTGCTGTGTACATTCAGTGCTGTCAGATTCTAAATGTGCCATAGCTTTGTCCAGTACTGCTGACCCTGCCGTTTTCATTTGATAGATGGAGAAAATCTTGCTTTATCTATCCATACTTTTTAGATCCTGAGAACAGAACTGATACCTCATTCATTCATTTATTCATCCAAGTATTCAACAATTATTCATTGCTTACCAATTGCCAAACCCCAAGGTAGTTACTATTAGAAATGTAAAATTGTATTTCTAAAATTTAACAGTAAAAGAATAAAACACTGAATAACAATCATCCTAGTTTTATACAAAACTAACATTTTCAAGTCTCCTTATATTTATTGCTAAAAATCAACCCATAGTGAGGCTTTGTTTGGCAGTAAAAGATCACGGAATAACCTCTCTTATACTTCCAAGCCCACGATGTAGTTATTTTGAACAAATTCAATCTGCATTACCACTACATTCCACCTGCTTATTTTTAATAAATGAGGTGTCTTTGTCTAATGAACTAATATATCTAATGAGGCAGCTCTTAACCACCATTAAGTGAGGAATATAAAATTTGGGGCCCACATTTAGAAACAACTCACATGGGCCATCTGAAATGTAAAAGGGGCTGGGTGTGGTGGTTCACACCTGTAATCCCAAAACTTTGAGAGGCTAAGGTGGGTGAATCCCTTGAGTTTGGAAGTTTGAGACCAGCCTGAGCAACAAAGAAAGACCCTCATCTCTATAAAAAAAAAATTAAAAAATTAGCCAGGCATGGTGGCACACACCTGGCAGTCCCAGCTACTTAAGAGGCTGAGGTGGGAGGATCGCTTGAGCCCAGGAGGTGGAGGTTGTAGTGACCCAAAATTGAGCCACTGCACTGCAGCCTGGGTAATAGATCAAGACACTGTCTCAAAAAAAAAAAAAAAAGTACAAGAAAAGAAAACTCAAATCAAAAAGTCAATGTACCAGTATACAGTATATTCTTTATTATGGAAGCTTATGCTTTAAGTTTATAAATCAAATTCCCTGGTAAATGTGATGAAAGTATAAAGAAATAGATATTTTGATAGTTTTACTTTTTAAAATAAATTTTAGGAAGAATTTGAAGACGATTGGGAATACTTTGCTTATTTTAATATAAGTTGTTGAAATTTTGACTGAGTTGGTATCGCGCATTAATTAATTTGTTAATTAACTAAATATGTTTAGTTTGTGGCTTATAAGATTGCAGTTTTTTCCTTCTGGGACAAGAGATATGAACTCAATGAACTTGAACTACAGAGGAAAAATTGCTTGCTGATTGTTTTTAAGAGATTGAATGTTTTCAGCCTTAGACTTGATTGAGCTGTGGGTAGATTCAGATGATACTAATGACTTGTGGCTGAAATGCCTTCAACTCAATAAAATCATGATTTCAAGGAAAAAACCAAAGAAATGTAAAATAAGATAAGATCCATAAATTCAGGTACCCCTCAATCTAGAGGGGAGACAAATAAATAGACCATGAAAATACAACGTGATAAATACTGTGAGTGTGGAGAGCACTTTCTTCCCATCTACATTGTTTTCTGGAATCTGCATTTCCCATTGATGAAGTGAAGTACAACAAAACCTCAGTAACTCTAATTCTTTGAAATGAAGTGAGTCAGATTTGATAGGCTGGTTTTTCAAATAGCATTTGATGAGCACTTATTGTGTGCCAAACCCTGAACTTCTCACTTTACATGGATTGAATCTGCACAGTAATCCTGAGGTTGGCATTGTTGTCTCTAGTGGGGCAAGAAAAAGTCAGATCTTTGGGAAAGGGTTTACAAATTGGATTTGTATGCAAAAATGCCACACTCATACATAACTAACTGAAAACTAAAAATAAAATAAGATACATTTTAAACTAACAGATTAGCAAACATTACCCAGTGTTAAGAATGTGGAGAAATAAGGGCTCTCATTTACTACTAAGGGGACTGTAATTTTGAAGGGCCATTTAGCTATATCAGAAATAATTTCAAATATGCTTACCCTTTGACTCAGCAATTCTATTACTAGGAATTTATCCTGGAGAGAGTCTCACATAAGTTCAACAAAGATATGTGAATTGTCTTAATTAGTTCGTGCTCCTATAACAAAATACCTTAGACAGGGTAGTTTATAAGCAGTATAAGTTTATTGCTCACGGCTCTGGAGACTGGGAAGTTCAGGATCAAGATACCAGTAGATTGGACATCTGGTGAGGGTTCATGCTTTCCTTCAAAGGTGGTGACTTCTTGATGCATTCTCACAGTGGAAGCGGGAAACAAGTTCCCTCAAGCCTCTTTTATAAGGTCACTAGTCCCATTCAAGAAATTGTAGCCCTCATGACCAAATCACCTCCTAACGGCCCCACCTCTAAATAACAACACATTGGAGATTAGATTTCAAATATGAATTTTGGGGAGGCATAAACCTTCAGACCACAACAGAATAAATGTGTTTGTTGCAGCATTGTTTCTAACAGCAACAAACTGGAAAAAAAATGAAATTCCCAGCTCTGAAAGACTAGTAAACCATGGCAATTCATGTTATTAAATTAAGCAGATCCTCATGAACTGCTAGAAATCTATCCAAGATATGTTACATGAACAAAAGCAAGATATAAATGATAGCTATGGTAAGACTGTGTTTCCATTATTAAACAGGAAGTAAATATGCAGGCTCATGTGTAGAAAATTTCAGGAAAGGGTATTAAGAAACCATTGATAGCAGTTACCCTGGAGAGTGGGGCTGCCAGCTCTGATAGCAAAGCAGTACTTTCATTTTTCACTTTATACACTTTCATCATGTTTGAATAACTTTTTTCTAAAGTTTTGTAATTTAGATAAAAGTAGTTTTAAAACACCAAAAATAATTTCATAATATCTTTCCTTTAAAGAATTACACTGTACATAACCATGTCAGAGACTGAGAAGTTCCACTTAATTTTGTTTAAGCCAGGCATTTCAAAAATATATTCGTCCAAAGAATTATGTTGTTGTTTTGCCTAATAACTATTAATATGTCATGGTTCCTGTGGGAGGCACTGATTTAAGAAATTACAAAACAACAAGCAGCCTAAAGTCCTACAGGCAGGGAGTAGGGAGACAGAATTTCAGACTCAAGATCTGAAGCTCAACTGATATTCCTCAAAGGTGTACAGTCAGGATGAAGAAAGAGACCTGAATTGCTTATGCTAAATTAATCATATCTTGTTTCTTAGGGGTAAAAATATTACTCCAGAATTTTCTACAAATCTTAAATGGTACATCGTAGTTTCCTAGGAAGAGGTAGGTATAACCTTCAGCAGGAAGAGGAGAAAAAAACCACAAACTTTTATACTTGAATTATATTTCCTGGCATTTAAAAGGGTGTCATTTCACCTCTATCATTTCCCCCTTTTAAAATAGATAGTTAACCTGTAAAAAGGGAAGTAAGGGTTTGTCAGGCCATTTTGGTGTCTGCTGACAAGAATACAATTTCCACATTCATTTATCTTTCTGAATATTTTCCAGGCCAATTACCTTCTCCTATCACTTCTTTAGATCTTGTAATCCTTAAGTCTTCCAAATGAGGCTGTTAATTCCAACCTCTTCAATGGTTTTAACTAGATATGTAAACAACTGCTATTATCAATTAATATAGCCCCCTACCTCTAGGGACATAATATGGAAGAAAGTAAAACAAGCACTTTTCCTCAACGATGACAGGATAAAAGTGAAATATGTAAAGGGGAGGACTGTGAGTAAAACCATCTTTTCTCTGCATGGCCCATGCCATCATTTCAGAAGTATTTACTTCCAGAACTTTACTCTTCAATTAAAACTGTAAAATTGTGTTGAATGAATATAAATAGTATGAAAGTCCCTGCCATAGATAAAGTTGGAGGTAACAAAGTTGCCCAGGACATATTTGGTGGGGAGTGTTATCATAGCTGAATTTTGGCTGCTGTAACCTATATATAAGAACTAGATCTGAGATTTTTAAAAAGCAAGTAAAATCTGCAGGTGGTCCCTCTGAATAGTGAGGCCTAGTTCTTGACCTGGGACCAGCAGTAGGCACGCAGCCAAGGAGGTAGAATGCCAAAAGGCAGAGCACTTTGTGCTCTTTTGGCTTGGCTGTGCTAGCAAGGCAAGAAAGAGGAGAGAGAGACATCAGGAGCCTGTTTACTTCTTTCTCAACCTCCCTTTCCCCTCCCCATCTTTCTCCTCTCTCTCTCCCTGGCTATCTCTTATCATCCAGGGAAAGTTAGGTTTTTTTTGTTGGACTTACTGATATGATTGGCTTGGTCTTCATTACAGGTGCTGCTGGACCTGGGAGCCATATAAAAGAGCTAAATTGTAATAACTCTCATGGCTAGAGGGCAGTTGAGCCAGTTCCAAATGGAGTGGAGAAAGGCAAACGTATCATCAACCTCCACCGCCATGAGACAGGAGAGCAGACCACCACCCCTCAAACAGTGTGGCCCTCAGCTCCTTGTCTAACTTCTCTCTTTATGTGAATCTGTTTTCTGAACTAAGTCCTCCCCTTTACTTAGAACATTCATTTGCACACACATCAATACTATACCATTTAGTGGATAATGATTCTGTTGTTATTTTGCATGTGTTTCTTTTCCCCCAGTAAGATGTAAACTCTTGAAGGACCTTAATGCTGTATCTCATGGCAACAAATGCCAGACACCAGGATGCTCTTTTGATTGAATCAATAATTGAAGAAATATTTCACCCATTTATTTTTGGTCTTGATCTCTAATAGTAAAGTCTTCCACTCCTTAAATTTCTTTAGTCCTCTATTTTCTTGTCAGAGATATAATTTAGAGCTGGCCTTCGTGAACCCAACCTCTGACCATTGATACATACTGCCAAAAATATAATTTTTCAGATGGAAAAAGTCTCTGGTGTATTTGCATGTGAATAAGGGTGTCTCAGGGAGTTTGAACTTTTAATACAAAGTTGTGAGAGCAAACCTAGGAGCAGAGATGCTGTGTACCTAAGAATGTACATTCTTCATGTGGCTACAGAAGTAGAAAATTAGAAATGGGTGAGAAATTTGGCTCAGAAGTAGAAAAACAATATCTAAGTTAATTTTTTCCTTATATCCAATTTTGTAGCCGATATTAAAAATGCATTTGTTCCCCAGTGCTTCGTTAAGTTTCTGTTACAATACTTAACATGGTTTAGGATTTTTTTTCAGAGATAACTATTCTGGTTCATCATTATTATTAAATAGTACCAGCCTATTTTAATTACTGTAGCTTTATAATGTATTTAAATATATGACAAAGCAAGTCTCTACTCATTGAATTTCTTTATGAAAAATTTTAAATATTATTATTATATTTTACCTTTAGCGTCATTTTGTCAAATTGTAAAGGATGTTGCATAATTAATTAAAAATTATTTTTCTTACTAGTTATCACTGATACATAAGGAAATCAATTTTATGAAAAATTTTTCAACTTGATCAAGTTTATTTGATTCATTACTGTTTTCAACCATGTTTTCCTTCTTTCTAATAATTATACATCTTTTTTCCATTTTTTATCTTATTGTACCAAGCAGAGCAATGTTAAATACTATTGGTGTTACTAAGAATTTTAGTTTCTGATTTTATTTAAAAAGTCAATATTATTTAATTATAAGGTATGCTATAAACCATCATCTTAAGAGAGGTATTCTATCTCATTTTGAGGAAGTTCCTTTTTTTCATATTTTCTCTATTTTTCTCATGAATTAAGTGTTCATAGGTGCCTTTTAAATATACATTGAAATCATCCTGTTTTACCTAATTGTACCTATAATATGACATATTATAAGAGATTAATTACTAGAAAATCTATATGGTTATTGATGAATTTTTAAAATTAATATTGTTTCTGAACATTTCACTCATGAATTTTCTCTTTATAATCATATGGAAGAATGGTCTGTAGTTTAGTATGTCTTTATGTTCTTAAATGGTGATGTGTGTGTCTGCAATTGACATTATACTAGCTTAACAATTTGAAAGAAATCCCAAGTAAAGCAACCAGGTCCTGAAGTGTTTTTTAAAAAATTAATGTCTTGACTGCATTTTCAATTTCTTTTATTGATTTATGTATTTACATATTTATTTGCTTTATACGGATTTTCTTTTTGCTTGAGTCAATTGGGGTAAATTTTATTTTTAAGAAAAATTACCTTCTTGCTTTTAAGATTAAAAAATGTATTCACATGTACTATGTATTTTTGTGGCTTTAAAGAACTTCTCTGTTTGATGTATCCTGTCTGGCAGAGGAAGGCAATAGGGATGCTTGCCTGTCTTTAGGTGGAGTGGAAAAAAAAACAAAAAAGAAACAAAATGTCTTCCTGAGATGCCAAGCCACAAACCCACCCTTAGGCAGATTTGGTGCCAGAATTCATTCTGCCAGTATATTGTATAAATCTAGTTAAAGTGGTCATGGGCAATATTGCCCTAAGGCCTCTGGCAGAAACCAAAGCACATTTCTAAAGGAGCATTATTTAAACGCAGGCACAAAGAATCTTTCAGATAAAGTTCCTAGGAGCATGAGCTCACAATAGAAATATATATATATTATAAATAAATATATAGAGATAAATATATAGAGAGAGAGAATATAAAATTGTGTATGAGCATGTGTGTATATGTATTTATCAATATAGATATATAGATATGTAGACATCTCAAAACAGACAGAAAACCATGCAATTATGAGCAATAGTCATCCAACAAGAACAACAACAAAAAAAGCCAGAGCCATTCTTATAAAGCCTGAAGATTTTGGAATAACTAGACACACACTATAGAATAACTATATTGAATATGTTGGAATAAATAAGAGTACTGATAGTATGACTAGGGAGAAAGAGACTATCAAAATTGATCATGCAGATTTGAAAAAGAACCAAATAGAATATTTACAAATGAAAAATAAATTTGAAACTCAAAGGACAAATTAAACATCAAAAAAACCACAGATGTAAGGAGAATGGTGAGCTAAAAGATAAATCACAAAAAATTACACAGAATTTAGCATGGAGAGATAAAGACAGAAAATACTGAAAATAGATCAAGACATATGAAGATAGAATGAGAATATCTAGTATGTCCCTAATTAGAATTTCATGAAAAGAGGTTAGAGAGAATGGGAATAAGGAAATATTGGGAGAACTAGTAGCTGAACAATTTCCAAAAGTAATGACAAAATTAAGTCTTCAGATTCAGAAATCCCAATGAAGTCAACAAAGGTAAACAAAAAGAAACTCAAATCTTAAAATAACTGAATAAAACTGAGCAACCCAAAGACAAAGAGAAAACCATAAAAACAGCCAGATATAAAAGAAAAATTAACTGCAAAGGACCTACAATCAAATTAAGAAAGACCTCTCAGGCTGGACATGGTGGCTTACACATCCCAGCACTTTGAGAGGCTAAGGCAGGAGGATTGCTTGAGGCCAGGAGTTCAAGACCAGCCTGGGCAACACAGTGAGACCCTGTCTCTATAAAAAAAATTAAAAACTAGCTGAGTGTGGTAGTCTTAGCTACTTGGGAAGCTGAGGCAGGAGGATTGCTTGAGTCTGAGAGTTCAAGACTGTAGTGAACTACAATTGCACCACTGTGCTTCAACCTGGGTGAGAGAGCAAAAAAAAAGAAAAGAGTTGACTTCCTAACAGCCTCAAAAGAAGCTAACCTACATTGGTATCATATCTTTAAAGTCCTGAGAAAAATATTTTCAATTTATTATTATATACCAAGAAAAATTATATTTCACAAATGCAGATAAAATAAAGACATTTTAAGGAAAGCAAAATCTGAGAGAGTTCTATCTCCATTAGAAGTTCATTTTAAGAACTTCACAGAATACTTTTGGAAGAGGAAAATGAGCCTAGAGGGAAAATCTGAGATCCAAGAAAGACACTTTTCATGAATAAAAACAAACATTAACTGTATAAGATAGAACCAAAGAAATAAAATAATCCTTAACAATGAAAGCATATAAACTTAGAGTTAGTAATCTAAGGCTCTAATATTATTTAGGAGGAGAATAAAGGTATTTATTCACTTTCACTTTTAATTTAATATAAATGCTTAAATATATGAGTATTCCCTAAAAATATAACCAAACTGTATAATTTCCAAGACAGTAGAAGATGAAAATGGAATAAAGTGTAAACATGGTTTAATCATAAAGAAGGCATTTTTTAAATTTAAAAAAGAAACATGCAAACATGCATGCTGAATAAGTGGGACAAATAGAAAAATATCCCTTAAAATAGAAAGCACATCTAGATGTAAAGAGGTTCACAGCATATTGTTAAAATATTCAAATATCAGGACACTATTAACCTAACTTAGATATAAAGCAAAAATTGTCAAGACTGAAAGCAGAAATTGGCAAATTTACCATCATCAGGAGAGATACTTCTCTCAGTAACTGAAGTGAACCAAAAAATCATAATTTAATTCATGAGTACTGTACAATCAATGAGATTGTTCTAATTAACTTTTGTAAAATGTTAATTCAGGCCAGGCATGATGGCTCTTGCCTACAATTCCAGCACTTTGGGAGGCTGAACTAAGGAGATCACCTGAGGCCATGAGTTTGAGACCAGCCTGGCCAACGTGACGAAACCCTGTCTCTATTAAAAGTACAAAAATTAGCTGGGTATGGTGGCTCACGCCTGTAGTCTCAGTTACTCAGGAAGCGAGACACAAGAATCACTTGAACCTGGGAGACAGAGGTTTCAGTGAACCGAGATTGTGCCACTGCACTCCAGCCTAGGTGACAGAGCAAGACTCTGTCTCAAATTAATTAATTAATTAATTAAATAAATTGGCTGGGCGCTGTGGCTCACACCTGTAGTCCTAGCACTTTGGGAGGCCAAGGCGGGCAGATTGCCTGAGCTCAGGAGTTCGAGACCAGCCTGGGCAACATGGTAAAACCCCATCTCTACTAAAATATAAAAATAAATAAATAAATAATTAAAATGTCAATTCAATACCTAGAAAATTCTATTCAAGTACACATAAAACACTTGTAAGAACTGACTATATTTGAGGCCAATGAACAAATCTTAAAGTAGCATTGCCTTAGTCCATTTTCACACTGCTGTAAGGAACTTCCCTGAGACTGGACAATTTTTAAAGAACAGAGGTTTAATTGACTCACAGTTCCGCATGGCTGGGGAGGCCTCAGGAAACTTATTATCATGGCAGACGGCAAATGGGAAGCAAACTTGGACCTTTCTCACATGGCAGCATGAGAGAGAAGAGTGAGGAGTGAAGGGGGACGATGCCCTTATAAAACCATCAGATCTCATGAGAACTCACTCAGTTTCACAAAATCAGTGTAGGGGAATCCACTCGCATGATCCAATCACCTCACATCAGTCTCTCCTAGACACATGGGTATTACAGGGATTACAATTCAATATGAGATTTGGGTGGAGACACAGCCAAATTATATCATTCCACCCCCGGCCCCTCCCACATCTCATGTCCTCACATTTCAAAACACAATCATGCCTTTCCAACAGTCTGCCAAAGTCCTAACTCATTCCAGCATAAACCCAAAAGTCCAAGTCCAAAGTTTCATCTGAGAAAAGGCAAGTCGCTTCCACCTATGAGCCTGTAAAATCAAAAGCAGGTTAGTTACTTCTTAGATACAATGGGAGTATAGGCATTGGATAAATGCTCCCATTCCAAATGGGAGAAATTGGCCAAAATAAAGGGGCTACAGGCCCCATGCAAGTCCAAAACCCAGCAGGGCAGCTATTCAATCTTAAAGCTCCGAAATGATCTCCTTTGACTCCATGTCTCACATCCAGGTCACACTGATGCAAGAGGTGGACTCACACAGTCTTGGGAAGCTCCACCCTTGTGGTTTTACAGGGTACAGCCCTCCTCCCAGCTGTTTTCACAAGCTGGCATTGAGTGTCTGCACCTTTTCCAGCTGCATCTTGCAAGTTGTCATTGGTTCTACCATTCTGGGGTCTAGAAAATGGTGGCCCTCTTCTCACAACTCCAGCCAGCTTGAATTTCTCCCCAGAAAATTGGTTTTTGTTTTCTATTGCATCATCAGGCTGCAAATTTTCCACTTTTATGCTCTGTATCCCTTTTAAACATAAGTTCCAATTTCAAATCATCTCTTTGTGAATGCATAAAACTGAATGCTTTTAAGAGCACCCAGACTACCCCTTGAACGCTTTGGTGCTTAGGAATTTCTTCCACCAGATGCCCTAAGTCATGTGTCTCAAGTTCAAAGTTCCACAGATCTCTAGGGCAGGGGCAAAATGCCACTAGTCTCTTTGCTAAAGCATGGCAAGAGTGACCTTTGCTCCAGTTCCCAATGAGTTCCTCATTTCCATCTGAGACCACCTCAGCCTGGACTTCATTGTCTATATCACTATCAGAATTTTGGTCAAAACCATTCAATAAGTCTCTAGGAAGTTCCAAACTTTCCCACATCTTCCTGTCTTCTTCTGAGCCCTGTAAACTGTTCCAACCTCTGCCTGTTACCCAATTCCAAATTCTCTTCCACATTTTCAGGTATCTTTATATCAGTACCCCACTCTCTGAGGTACCAATTTACTGTATTAGTCTGGTTTCACACTGCTATAAAGACATACCCGAGACTGGGTAATTTATAAAGAAAAGAGGTTTAATTGACTTACAGTTTTGCATGACTGGGGAGGCCTCAAGAAATTTACAATCATGGTGGAAGGTGAAGAGGAAGCAAGTTTGGGCCTTCTCACATGGCGGAAGGACAGAGAGAAGGGTGAGGAGCGAAGTGGGGACAGCCTCTTATAAAATCATCAGATCTCATGAGAAGTCACTCACTATTACAAGAACAGCATGAAGGGAAACCACGCCTATGATCCAATCACCTCACACCAGTTCTCTCCCTAGACACGTGAGGATTATAGGGATTACAATTCAAGATGGGATTTGCCAAACCCATCTATGGTTCAAGCCAAACCATATCAATCAGAGAGACCAATGCAATTGAGATAGAATTTATTTTAAAAATGCATGTTATGATAAGTAGCATGTAGTTGGATGTGACCCAGTATGACAATCTTTTTCTTTAAATAAGTAAATTTAACCTATTAATGGTTATAACTGATATGACCATGAATCTGAAGCAGCTACAGTGCTTTCTTCAAAACAAATGTTAATTTCTGTTTGGAGACTCAGCAACTTCTGTAGCTTTTGATTGTAAGTATTTAATGCTTGAGCCTTCTAAATCTTAGTGCTCTATTAGCAGTTGATGATTATAATGCTGCTGATACTGCTGAGGTTGCTGCTGTTTTTATCAACATTTGGTGTCCTGACCTTCACTCAAAATTGTAGACTAAAAACTGCTGTGGCTATTTCACACTCATTATGATGGCTATTATTAAAAACAAAAACAGAACAAAACAGCAAATAAGTGTTGGTGAGGATGTGGAGAAATTGGAACTCTTGTGCATTGCTGGTGGGAACGCAAAATGATGCAGCCTATGGAAAATGATATGGTTGAGTCATCAAAAAACTTAAAGATAGGATTCTCATATGATCCAGCAATTCCACTTCTGAGTATCTACCCAAAAGAAGTGAAAGCAGGGACTTGAACTGAATTTGTACAGCAATGTTCATAACAGCATCATTTACAATCACTAAAAGGTAGAAGCAACTCAAGTGTCCATTGACGGGTGAACAGATAAGCAAATTGTGATATATGCAATGGTGGAATATCATTCGGCCTTAGGAAGGAAGGAAACTCTGACTTACTGCAAAATATATGAACTTTGAGGACATTATGCTAAGTGAAATAAACCAGTTACAAAAGGACAAATGTTGTATGACTCCAGTTATATGAGGTGCCTAGAGTAGTCAAATTAATACAGACAGAAATAGAATGGTGGTTGCCAGGGGCTGGGGGAAGAGAGAATAAGTACTTATTGTTTAAGGGATATGGAGTTTCAGCTTAGGAAGATGAAAAAGTTTAGGAGATGGATAGCGGTCATTGTTGGCTTTTAAAAAATAAATTCAGGTGGCACGTGCAGATTTGTTACATGGGTATATTGTGTAATGCTGGAGTTTGGGCTTCTAGTAAACCCATTACCCAAATATTGGACATAGTACCCAATAGGGAGTTTTTCAACTCTCTCCCCACTCACATCCTTACCCTTTCTGGAGTGCCCAGTATCTATTGTTTCCATCTTTATATCCATGTGTGCCCATTGATTAGCTCTTACTTATAAGTGAAAACATGGGGTATTTGATCTTCTGTTTTAGTTATTTTTTTGCAAAGGACATGATTTCTTTTTTTTATGGCTGCATAGTATTCTGTGGTGTATATATACCACATTTTCTTTATCCAGTTCACAATTGATGGACACTTAAGTTGATTCCCTGACTTTGCTATTACGAATAGTGATGCAGTGAACATACGTGTGCAGGTGTCTTCTTGATAAAATGATTTTTTTTTCCTTTGGGTAGATACTCAGTAGTGGGATTGCTGAGTAGAATAGTAGTTATATTTTTAGTTCTTTGTGAAATCTCCATACTGTTTTCCATAGGGGTTAAACTAATTTACATTCCCACCAACAGTGTGTAAGCATTCCTTTTCTCTGCAGCCTTGCCAGCATCTGTTGTTTTTTGACTTTTTAGTAATAGCCATGCTGACTGGTGTGAGATGGTATCTCATTGCGATTTTAATTTGCATTTCTCTGATAATTAGTGATGTTGAACATTTATCCATATGTTTGTTGGTTGCTTGTATGTCTACTTTTGAGAAGTATCGGTTCATGACCTTTCCCCACTTTTTAATGGGGATGTTTTGTTTTGTTTTTCTTGTTGATTTGTTTAAGCTCCTTATAGATTCTGGATATTAGACTTTTGTCAGATGCACAGTTTGTAGATATTGTCTCCCATTCTGTAAATTATCTGTTTACTCTGTTAATTAGTTTAATTAAATCCCGTTTGTCTATTTTTGTTTTTGTTGCATTTGCTTTTGAGGTCTTAGTCATAAATTCTTTGAATATGCCAATGTCCAAAGTAGTTTTTCCTAGGTTTTCTTCTAGTATTTTTATAGTTGCTGGTCTTACATTTAAGTATTTAATCTATCTTGACTTAATTTTTGTCTATGGTGAAAGGTGGTGTTCCAGTTTCATTCTACTGCATAATGCCTAGCCAGTTTTCCCCCACATAGTTTGCTGAATAGGGTGTCCTTTCTCCATTGTTTGTTTTTACTGACTTTGTCAGGATCAGTTAGTTGTAGGTATATGGATTTATTCTGGGTTCTGTATTCTGTTCCATGGATCTTTGTCTATTTTCATACGAATACCATGCTGATTTGGGTACTGTAGCCTTGTAGTATACTTTGAGTTTGGGTAATGTGATGCCTCCAGCCTTGTTCTCTTTGCTTAGGATTGCTTTAGCTAATTAGAATTGTTTTTTTCTACTTCTGTGAAAAAGTCATGTAGGTAATTTGGTAGGAACTTCACTGAATCTGTAGATTGCTTTGGGCAGTATAATCATTTTAACAATATGGATTCTTCCTCTGTATGAGCATGGGATGTTTTCCCATTTGTTTATCATCTATGCATTCTTTCATCAGTATTTTGTTATTCTCCTTGTATAAATATTTTACCTTATTAGTTAAATGTATTTTTAGATATTGTATTTTTTTGTGGCAAATGTAAGTGGGATTGAGTGTTTGATTTGGTTCTCAGTTTGAGTGTTGCTGGTGTATAGGAATGCAACTGATTTTTTTGTGCATTAGTTTTGTATCCTGAAACTTTACTGAAGTCATTTATCAGGTCTAGGAGTCCTTTGGAGCAGTCATTAGGCTTTCTAGGTATAGGATCATGTCATCAGCTAGCAGAGATAATTCTACTTCTTCTTTTCCTGTTTGTGTTACTTTTATTTCTTCTTCACACCTAATTACTCTGACTAGGACTTCCAGTAGTATGTTGAATATGAGAAATGAGAGTAGACATCCTTGTCTTGCTCCCATTCCCAGGGAGTGTATTAGTCCATTTTTACACTGCTATAAAGAACTGCCAGAGATAATTTATAAAGTAAAGAAGTTTAATTGACTAACAGTTCTGCATGACTGGGAAGGCCCCAGGAAACTTGCAATCATGGCAGAAGGGGAAGCAGGCACTTCTTACATGGCAGCACATGAGAGCACCTGTGAAGGAGGAAGCGTCAAACACTTAAAAAACCATTAGATCTTGTGAGAACTCACTGTCATGAGAATAGCATGGGGAAAACTGTCCCCATGATCTAATCACCCCCAACCCCCGACACGTGGGGATTGCAATTTTCGATGAGATTTGGGTGGGGAAGAACTCCTCAACTATGTTTTGGAATGAGTTGGGGAAGAACTCCTGCTCAGTGTTTTGGAATCGTTTCATTGAGATTGGTACCAGCTTCTTTGTAGGTCTGGTAGAATTTGGCCATGAGTCTGTCTAGTCCTGAATTTTTTTTGGTTTCTAGATTTTTTATTACTAATTCAATTTTCTAACTCATTATTGGTCGGTTCAGCATTTTAATTTCATCCTGATTCAATCTTGTGAAGTTGTGTGTTTCCAGGAATTTATCCATCTCCTGTAGGTTTTCTAGGTGGTGTGCATAGAGATATTCATAATAGCCTCTGAGAATCTTTTGTATTTATGCGGTATCAGTTGTAATGTCACCCTTGTCATTTTTTGATTATGCTTATTTGAATATTCTCTCTTTTTCTTGGTTAATGTAGCTACTGGCCTATCAGTGTTGTTTATCCTTTCAGAGAACCAACTTTTCATTTCATTGATCTTTTGTATATTTTGTTGGTCACAATTTTATTTCATTCTGCTCCGATCTTTGTTAATTCTTTTGTTCTTCTAGCTTTGGGTTTGTTCTCATTTTTCTACTTCCTTTAGATGTGACATTGGGTTGTTAATCTGAGATCTTTCTATCTTTTTGATGTAAACATTTAGCAGAATAAACTTTCCTTTTAGCCCTGCTTTTGCTGTATCCCAGGGATTTTGGTATTTTGTTTCTATTTTCACTTGTTTCAAAACATATTTTGATTTGTGCTTTAATTCTTTTGTTTACCTAAAAGTCATTTAGCAGCAAGTTGTTTGTTTGGTTTCCATGTACTTATGTGGTTTTTGATAGTTCCTCTTGGTATGATTCCTGATTTTGTCCCACTGTGGTCTGAGAAGATGCTTGATATGATTTTGATGTTTTTAAATTTATTGAGATTTTCTATATGGTCAATCTTATAATCAATTTTAGAGACTGTTCCATGCACAGATGAGAAAAACATACTTTCTGTGGTTGTTGGGTGTAGTGTTCTATGGCATTTACTGGGTTCATTTGGTTAAGAGTCCAATTTAAGTCCAGATTTTCTTTGTTATTTTCTGCCTCAATGTTCTATCTAGTGCCATCAGCATGGTGTTGAAACCCCCCACTATTATTGTAAGTCTGTCTATCTCTTCTCTTACGTCTAGTAGTATTTGTTTTCTAAATCTTGGTGCTCCAATGTCGAGTGAACATATATTTAAAATAGTAGAATTTTCTGATTGAGTTGAACCCTTTATCATTATATAATACTCTTCTTTGTCTTTTTTTTTAAATATGGTTGTTTTAAAGTCTCTTTTATCTCACACAAGAATAGCAACCTTTACTCTTTTTTGTTTTCCATTTGTGTGACAGATTTTCTCCATTCTGTTACTTTGAGACTGTGGCTGTAATAATATGTGACATTGGTCTCTTGAAAACAGTAGATGGTTGGGTCTTGTTTTTTTTATTCTAGTTTGCCAATCTATGTTTCTCAGGTGGGGCTTTTATGCTGTTATGTTCAAGGTTAATATTGATATGTGAGGTTTTGTTCCTGCCATAGTGTTAGCTAGTTACTTTGTAGTCTCAATTGTGTAATTGCTTTATAGGATCTGTGTACTTTGGCATTATGTGTACTTTTATGGTAGCAAGCATCGTTCTTTTGTTTTCATGTTTAGAACTTCTTTGAGCTTTTCTTGTAGGACTAGTCTGGTGATGAAGAGTTCCCTTAGCATTTGCTCATCTGGGAAAACTTTATTTTTCCTTCATTTATGAAGCATAGTTTGGCAGGGTATAAAATTCTTTACTGACTTTTTTTTTCCTTAATAAAGCTAAAAATATACCCCCAATCTCTTCTTGCTTGTAAGGCTTCTACAGAGAAGTCTGCTGTTAGTCTAACGGTATTTCCTTTATGGATCATTTATCCCATTTTTTCAGTTGCCTTCCTTTGAGATTTTTTTTTTTTCATGTTGATCTTGGATAGTTTGATAATTATAGGCCTTGGTGATTATCATCTTGTGTAGTATCTTGTGGGAGCTTTTTTAATTTCTTATATCTGGATGTTGACGATTCTAGCAAGGTTAGTGAGATTTTCCTGAATTACTCCCTCAAATATGTTTTCCAGGTTGCTTTCTTTTTCTTCTTCTCTCTCAGGAATACCAAGCAGTTGTAGGTTTGTTGACTTTACGTAATCCCATATTTCTCAAAGGCTTTATTCATTTTTCTAAATTCTTTTTTATTTTTGTCTGATTGGATTAATTTGAAAGACCAATATTCAAGCTCTGAAATTCTTTCTTCTGCTTAGTCTAGGTTATTGTTAAAGCTTCCAACTGTATTTTTGAAATTTTTTCAGTGAATTTTTTTCGTTCCAGAAGTTCTAATTGTTTGGGGTTTTTTGTTTGTTTGTTTGTTTTTGTTTTTGTTTTTGACACAGCTATCTCATCTTTTATATCCTGAATTGTTTTTCTAGTTTCTTTGTATTGGATTTCAACTTTCTCTTGGATCTCATTGAGTTTCCTTAAAATCTATATTTCGAATTATTTATCTGCCATTTCAGACTTTTCATTTTTGTTAGGACCTATTGCTACAGAGCAAATGAAATGCTTTGGAAGTGTCAATCCACTCTGAGTTTTTTTACTGCTAGAGTTCTTGCACTGATTCCTTCTCATATGAGGCAGCTGTCACTGTTTATTTTTTTATTTGCTGTCATTTGGATAAGACTTTTACATTTTGTAATTCTTTTTAATCTTGTGGGTATGTTGTATGTTGTGTATGATCATTTGGCCTCCTTTCCAGGTGCTTTCAGAGGACCAAGGTGCTGTATGGGTCCTTCATTGTGGATAGCTTTTGTGTGGTGGCTTTCTCAGATGCTGCTTCTTGTAGCAATGTATTCAATGTATGAGCCAACGCTCTATCTACTGTTTGGCTGAGGGTGTGGAAGTCTCATCACATGCACTAGCACTCAGCCCTTCTGGCAGCAGGTGTTTTATTTGTTGGTGGAGTTCAAGTTCTAGTCCAGTAGGTGGCACTTACGAGTAAGAGCTGGCCTACCCACAGGTAGATTGTTGGAGCATGCTGAGGTCTTTGGGGAAGGAGCAGTGGGGGAAGTGCACCAGCTCCAGGAATGCCAACTGCTTCCCGTATCACACCATGTCACAGGACTCACAAAATTCAGTTCATAAAGACTTTTTCCTTTGGTTCCCAGCTGCAATGTGGCTATGGGCTACTGATACACCATTTTGGCAGCTACCACTAAGATGGGCTTGGGGCAGAGCCCCTTCCTCCAGTCCAGAGCAGACAACTCTGTGGCTTGTCTGTCCTCCATTGCCAGGATGCTGCTGTTTTGTATAGGGTCAGGGAGTTGGGCCCTGCCCTTTGTGCAAGCCCAAGCAGCACAGGCTCACTTTCAGCAAGTGTGGAGTCACTACAAAAAGTGTGATAAGTGCTTTCTCCAGGTGCACATATACCAGCCCCCAGCCAGGAGAACTACTACTGCATCCTCAACAGTGCTAAAGGTGGCAAGGGGCGGATGACTCCCTTTCTACAACCTTTCCTAACCATCAGTTCTACCCTCTTCACCAATTGGTGCCACTTCCTTCATTTCCTTTGTCCCAAGGGAGACTTTAGTGGGCTGTGCTCCCCATTCCCTTCAAGGCAGTCCACCAAGGGTGAGATCTCCAGGGCTCCCACAGCTCCACAGGGACCCACCAGCCCCCTGTGTTTGCCAGAGACAGAGTGGGTTGTGGGGTATGTTTGTGGGGAATCTCGTGGTGTGGTGACTCAAGGGCGGAGATTCCCTGGGCAGGGCAGTGTCCCACCACAGGTGCACAACCAACATGACTCAGTTCGGCCATGTCAGTTCATGTCTGAGGGGAGTATAGGCATGCTTAACATGAGCTGGCCACTTGGTTCTCTGCCCCTGGAAAATTTCCCCAAGTCACCACTGACAGCATTGCCCTTGATCTAGAGGGCAGAGGGGCTCCCCAACAGTTTGACAGTCAGTGAATTGTTGCAGGGGTGAAGGGAGCAGAGAAACACTCTCACTACCCCTTGCCAAAGGGTTCTGAGTTCCTCAGGGGTCAATCTCTGCCAGACCCTTGCTGCTTTTTTTTCCCTGTATCTCAGCTTTTTCCCCTGGGCACTCTGACAGGTCCTGGATCTCTTCTGTCAGTTTTTCATTTGGAACTTGTCCATTCACAGGTAACGTTGATCTTTCCGAAAAGATCTGGCATCTGATGTCACTAGACAGGCATCTTGAAAACCAGAAGCTTGATGGTAACTGTTATAGAACAAAGTGAACATACTCAATGCTACTGAACTGTATACGTAAAATAGGTTAAAACAGTAAATTTTATGTTATGTATATCTTACAATACACACAAAAAATCAAATCCTGCTCTGCCTATACCCAGGAATAGTCTTCCATTGTCCCTGGGGTGTTGATATAATGATCAGTCTTAATGCTTTGAGAGAAGTCAATTCTGTTATCCCTTTCTAAAGCCGCTCTTTCAACAGTGGAGAGGTGAAAACAAGAATATTACTTAGGAATGCCTTCTGTTTGTGTAGCACTTTATGTTTGAAGGAAGGCTTTTATGTGGGTAATTCACTTAATCCTCATAGCAGGCTTGTAAGGTCGGTAGTGTTGCTCCCTTTTAATTGATGGAAAAAAGTGAAGCCTGAGAGATTAAGTTGTCCACGATTACAGGGCTATTAAAGGTTGCAGAGGTTCAAATACTTATCTTCTGACTCTGTAGCCATTGATTTCCCAAAGTAGAGAAATAATTGTCAACTTACTATGAGCTTTACGTTTAAAATGCCAAAAACTAGGTAATATTCTTGTTAAACTGAATAAAGAAAAGAAAAAGAAAAATAGCATCATTAACTTCCCAGTGACCAAGGAATAATGATTATGCTGAATTTATGCTCTAAATCCTATTAACATATTTGTGGCTTTTTATACTGCTCTATTTTCAAACTTTGGTCACGTTTAAATTCTGCTTGGCTCTTTGTATTTTTAGACTTTAGCTTCTGAAAATATGCTCTAATTTAGGGTTGGGGGAGCTTTTCCCCAAAACTTACTGTTTTCAGTCATAGCTATTCAAATTTTCATCTAAATTTTCAAAATAAATATACGATTCCAATAAAAATAAGTAGCCAGGTTGTTCTCTCATTGTTATGCAAGAACTATTTCACTTTAGGTCTTAAATTTCATTTTTTATTGCTCTCCGTGGAGTGGATGGTTAATGTAAATGGAAGAAACCTGGCATCACACCATCACTGGTCTTAGTGACTTTATGAGTTCCCCCTAGAACAAATAGCTGGGTCAGTGCAACCTCCCAATTCTCAGCATGCAGCTAGCATTCATTTTCCTTTGAAGCTTGCCATGGATAAGTCAACTCAGAGCCTCAACTTCCCTGCTTCAGAATGCTGACCTAGTAGTTTTCTCTGTTGCTGGGAAGATGTGGTACTGTATGCGTCTCACGCGTCCGTGTGAAGAGACCCCCAAACAGGCTTTGTGTGAGCAACAAGGCTGTTTATTTCACCTGGTTGCAGGCGGGCTGAGTCCGGAAAAGGAGTCAGCAAAGGGTGGTGGATTATCATTAGTTCTTATAGGTTTTGGGATAGGCGGTGGAGTTAGGAGCAATGTTTTGCAGGCAGGGTTTGGATCTCACAAAGTACATTCTCAAGGGTGGGGGAGATTATAAAGTACATTGATCAGTTAGGCTGGGGCAGAAATAAATCACAATGGTGGAATGTCATCATTTAAGGCTATTTTCACTTTTGTGGATCTTTAGTTACTTCAGTTCATCTGGATGTATATGTGCAGGTCATTGGGGATATGATGGCTTAGCTTGGGCTCAGAGGCCTGATAGTATGGAAGAGGGGTGGCATTGATACTCCATCACTGTGAACAAGCCTCCCTTAATTTATTAACTGATAACATAAATAACACTTCCTAAGGCAATATGCAACAGATTTCTCACTGTGGTAGTATTCTGTGAAAGGAATTGAGATTTCCCACTCCTGGGTCCTTCCCTCTGTACAGAACCTGTAAAGTCTTCACTGACAGGTTACACATTGAACATTCAAAGAGATGGCCCCTCTGTTTCCTCTTTCAAGTTGTTTCAGCTACTGTGAGGTGAAAATACTGTACAGTCCAGCTTACCATTGCATTTACTGCACAAATTCTGAATTCAGGTCCCTCACCTCATATACGTGAAACTCTTTGGAAGCATTCACTGCACTTTAAAAAGTTTGCAGCATGTTGGGACTCTCTTCTCTTGTGTTTTGCCAGAAAATTTATAAGCCAGGGTTCCTTGTGCTGAGTGCAATGGAAAAATGAAGTACTTTCATAAAACATGACTCACACCTATAATTTAGGCAACACTCAGGAAGATTTACCCATGTATCTGGCTTATTGCTTCCATTCCCATAGCTTACATTTATTAAGCACCTACTCTGTGTCAGAAACTATGCTGAGTACTTCATGTGTACTATGTTATTTAATGCACATCATAGACCTATGTGGTGGCTACTAACTTATTCTCATTAAGAAAAAAAAAAAAAAAAAAAACCTGAAATGTAAAGAGATTAAGCGGGCACATAGTGAGTAAGTGGCTTATGTCAACTCTTTCTTTCCTGTGTCAATTGTACTGCTGTAACTCAAATAGATCATTGTATTACCTTTTACAATCCCAAGTTAAAGAATTTCCAGAATCAGGTTTGACATCTCCTATCAGTGCCTCACACACTTTAATATTCTCTTCTCTCAGGAGGGGGAAGTTCCAATTTTCATATTATATTCATATGTTTTACATCTATCATTGTTTTCCTCTCAGCTTTCTCTTCTGCATGATTCAAACAAATAATAGCAGACAAATTCTTGTTAATATTCTTCCAAGACGGTGCTTTCTAATGTCTCAGTTACTTATGTTTCTTTCAACTGAGACTTTATTTGATTGCTCTATATTCTACTAAGGAGTGAATGATACAAAGCAGATACTCATTATTTGTGATTACAAACAGACAGCAAAAAAATCAATGGCAAACAAAAATGGAAAGTTGCTTCATGTTTTGAATGAGACAGACTTTTATTTTTAATGCTGATTAAAACATAAAGAAATGGTAATTAAAACATAGAGAAGAATATTATGAGGACAAGCCTGTTTTTAGAGAGGAGCTTGGTTTGTTTTTGTTCTGACATTTGTGTAATTTCAACAAAATATATTTCAACCCATTAAGCATTAATTGAATGAGACAAGTATTTATTGAATATCTACTTTGTTCTCAGAATTTATGAAGATTATAGACTCTGTATTAAAAAATGGACCCTGCCCTGAAGAGCTAGAAATTTTGTGAATGAGAGAAGACAAACCTAAATATAATTATATCCAAGGCAGTTCATATTAAATGAACTTCTACCCTTTCTTCCAGTTCTTTAGCAATACCTGACAATCTGTTCAGTAAAACTTCTCTTTAATCTGTCTTCCTCTTCAGAGAAGTTTGATTTTGAATTTCAGAAATGCCTCATTTATGCTTTAAAGATTAGAATAAGTTTTTCCTCTACTTATTGCTTGATTATTGTGATCAATTCTCTAGTTTGAATTGCAATCCTGAGAGATGCTTGCCTCCTACCCACTTTAAGATGCATCTTTATGATCCTCTTATGCCACAGAGTCATCAGAAATTGGGCCTTCCCTCGTGATTCACACCACTGTCCCATTTGGAGTTACACACTTGGAACACAGCTTTGAGGATGTGCAGGAGTTAATCTTCCAGCAGCTGGAAAACATTTTGCCAGGTTTGCCTCAGCCAATTGCTACCAAATGCCAAAAATGGAGATATTCACAGGTAATCAAATAATCCAGTGGTCTAAGCACAACAATTTTCCAATAGGCTAACAGAACTGATGTTACTTCTTTATCTTTTGCATTCTCTAGTAAAAAAAATTAACTATGTGATCTTTGGAGCAAACATGTGTTTGCCCAACACATAAATATAACTTCTGTGGGTTTTATTGTCCTGCTGTTTCTCAACAAGAAGTGCATACAATATTCACCAATGTTATCTTCAAATTCTATCTCAAGACTTACAAACCTTGATATTCTGAGGTCTTCTCTTCAGACAAGGCAGCTTATATCTCCAAATGCAGCTGTTTCTTTGGGCTTCTTCTACATCAGTACTGTGGATACTTAGAAACCACTATAACTTCCCAAAATTTTGCAATATGTCAAATTAACCTTGTAAGTGTATTTTGCTACCACAATTTTCATTTTTATTAAGTTTCCACTTTGGTTTTGACTGCTGCCAGCTGAGCTCTCTGTGGGAGAGAGATAAGTACCTGCATAGGACAGCTAGTTGAGCTGTTTTTCAGGGTTAGATTAAACCTGCTGATCACTCTACTAGTTCAAATTTAAAACTCCTTATACTAAGTAAATGTTGACTTTTTCTGAAAATTTCTGCATATTTCAATGGAAGTGAGTATTCGTAGAAAAAGTCTTTTGATCCGTAAACTCAGTAGTGAAGTCATTTAGGGGACAATGAAGCAAAGGGCAGATACAGGAGAAAAAGCAGTGAGTTTTCCATTTTTTTCCTGGGATTTCTGAGCTTGTTGACGAACTGATTTACCATCCCTATTGGTTATCCAAGCTGTGAAGCCTTTAGAAAAAGTGGTGTTGTGAGAAATTGCAGTTGGTTTTGTATATTTTAAAGGGCTTTCCAAAATCAGAGGAAATAGTAAATTACTTCCTAAAATATTGCAGCAGGTCTATGTTTTACTCTTATCTTCTCAAGTTAAATTATACAGTGAACCTTTGGGGAAAATATTTACTTAAGCACATCATGGTCACTTTAGAAGACTTTACTTTTTCCTTTTAAAAGCATTGAAAAATCTAAATAGCTATTCTCTTTAAGTGATATTGAACTCAATTTTAAGTTAGCTTGAATAAGAAAACAGGGAAATAATCTTGTTGATATATTTTGAAGCTAGGTATATTATACATCAAGTCGCTTTGTGATTTATAAATACTCCTTTAAAAGAAACATTCGTTTATAAGGTTTCCTCTCATGCCTTTCTCGTAATTTATTAATAAACTGAAAAAGTGGGTTTAAAAATCTACTTATTTCTTAATATTTCATGTGTTAATAAAAATAGATTTGTCCTAACCACAAAATGGCCTAATCAAAGTTGTGCAATATCACAAAATTTAATAAAAATCTTTGAACACAATGTACCTCCAAACCCTAGCAATGATTTTGTTACAATTTGGATGTTGAAATTATCTCACTATATTTACAACTCTGAAGTCATGAAGTCTACATTGGCTGCAAAACCTGAAAAGGAGTAAGTTATCATGCAGACTTAGAAGTTTGCATGTTCCACTCTTCATATACTTCTCATAGTACCTTGAGGATCGTTTTACAGAACATAACATTCATTTATGGTAGAAATGTGGGAGGGTAGGGAACATATTAGAAATCTCTATACCTTCCTCTCAGTTTTGCTATGAACCTAAAACTGTTCTGAAAAAGAAACAAGTGAAGTCAATTTAAAAATAGAAAAAAATCAAATTAAAAATGTATCTAGTGGTAAAGATAAACCCTAAATAGATTATTTTAAATATATATTTTTTAAAAGCAGTCTTATGAGTTTGTTAGTTTTAGAAAAACTATAGTGATGAGCACACGAAGCCTCACAGAGATGAAATAACTTCCTTAAATCCCCACAGGTAATAATGATGAAACCAGTCTACCTGCCTCTCAAGTCCTTCCATCCTCTTCACCCACCTTCTATTTCCTGTTGTTGTTGTAACAAATTCTCAAAAACTTGGTAGTGGGAAACAACACAAATTTATTATCTTACATTCCTGGAGGTAAGAGTCGAAAATGGGTCTCACTGGAATAAAATCCAAGTGTGGCCAGGGCTGCATTCCTTTCTAGAGGCCCTAGGAGAGAATCCATTTTCTTGCCTTTATCATCTTCTAGAAACTGCCCACATTCCTCAGCTTGAGACCCCTCCGATCTTCAAAGTCAGCAACAGCAGGTCAAATCCTTCTTCCACTCTGACCTTTTCTTCTACCTCACTCTTGTGATGACATTGGGCCCACCTGTGTGATCTAGAATACTTACGCCATCTCAGGTTCAGCTGACTCATACTTTTAATCCATCTGCAACCTAAAATCTTCCTTTCCATTGACATAACATATTTGTAGGTTCCAGGGATTAAGACATGGATGTTTGTGATAGGGGCATTACTTCTGCCTGCCACACCCTCCTTTCTCCCAAATCCCCTGATGGATCCCCTTAATGAGGCATTGTTTCCCTCTTCCTCGTAAAACCTCTGGAGAGAGCATCAGCCCTGTAAGACTCAAGCCACCCTAAGGGAGCAGCTGCTATCTACAAGAGAAAAGAGGAGTATTTTGTGTGGGGACAGTTTCTGATTTCCTTGGTGTTGCTCTCCCAAGCCTAGTGCTATTCCTAATGTCGCATATCCATATTCACAATTGCAGCAGTGGGGTAAAAAATGTTTTCTCATGTATTCATTTGGTAACTCACTTATTCAATAAGCATTTAATGAATGCCTACAATATGCCTAGTACTCTGCTCAGGAAACCCTAGAGACTAATATTTGCTGACGGCCTTCTCCTAAGACTCTAAATTGAAGTTTGTCTTGGGTAAGATAATGGTGCATTCTTGTGGGTGCTGCCCTTGTGGGTGCTGCTCTTAGGAAAGAGGCAGGTGAAGAAAGAAGGCATTTTTTGAAAGACTTAGGAGCTGTTTCTGTGCATCCCATTTTTAATTTGAATAAAGCACTTGAGTAGGTGGTTCAAACAAACAGAAAAGCAATGGCAGATTTTTTGTGGTTTTCAGTTCCTCCCTTTTGCAGCTATTTGCCTTCCATAATTTAAATGTTTAGCCAGTTAATATGACTTGATGCTTAGTCGGTTATGCATTGAATTAAGGTTTCTGTAACAAGTATGATATATTAACTCTTTCACTAGAAGCAGAATTACTGAAAATGTCTTTCCATGTACCTTGACAGGGGACATTTAATCAGTTTGATAACCCTGATACTCTGACCATTATTTTATGCTGTGCTTTCCTTCGTTTCAGTGTCTATCATGATGTCCTTCTCAAACTATAGTAATGTCTGCATTCAGGTTTAGCTCTAATTTTCCCCATCTTTCTTCAATTCCAGAAAATGTTAGTGGCCCTTTTCCTTACTTTATGTAGCACTGTCATGATTACTTTGTTTTTTAGTCTCCAAATGTACATTCAGATACCAAGGAAATCAGGAGAGGAACTTAGGGGGAGGAAATGAATGAATACATTGAAATGCAATATCTTTGGAAAAATAAATGGATGTGGATGTGGACTACCTTGTAAGCTTGTACAGTACAATTAGAAATCAGTTATCTTCTATAGTTATATATCTTCATTTAATACTTTGCCCTGAGCTTGTACCTTTTCTCTTTCTTTTCTTTTCTTTTGTTTTTTTGTTTTGTTTTGTTTTTTTCAGAGGTAGGATCTAACTCTGTCACTCAGGTTGGAGTGCAGTGCATGATCAGAGCTGACTACAGAAGCCTGCCTCAAACTTCTTAGCTCAAGTGATCCTCTCACCTCAGCCTCCTGAGTAACTGGAATTACAGGTGCACACTACTGTTCCCGGTTAATTTTTTTAAATGTTTGTAGTCACGGGGTCTTGCTATGTTGCCCAGGCTGGTCTCAAACTCCAGGACTCAAGCAATCTGCCTGCCTTGGTCTCCCAAAAGTGCTGGGATTATAAGCATGAGCCACTGCACCTGGCCACAAACAGTATTTAAAATAACTCCAATCTTTACTGGTATCTCTTCTAGAACTTTAAAGAATTTCCAAAATTTATCATTCACAACTCTTTTGGAAAGCTCTCCTCATTCCTGGTATGACCCTCTTATGAAAACTCCTTTGAATCCTCTCTTTGCTCCCTTAATAACCTGCAGAAACTTTCGCTGACAATCAGCCACGTAGGCTTGTCATTTTTTCTTTCCTTTCTTCAACCTTCCATTCACGTTCTTCACTTTTGACTCTATCCTTTTATTCCCCTCCCACCTCTTAAACAAGGAAGTCTTTGCCCTTTTCAATAAAAGTTTCCATTTGGTTCCTTCAGGCCTTTTCCAGCTGATTACCTTAGTTACCCATAGCACTGCTAGGTGTTAAAAGGAGTAACAAAGAAAAGGGGAAATGGGCAATGGCTGAAGGCTAGAATTTTTCTTACAGATTTTGTTTGGTGGAGGAAGTGGGTGTGCACACAGAAGAGCTTGAGACCACCCGTACGCTTACATTATTCCCTCATGAGATTAATTTCTGGTGAGTAATAGTGTCTAATTTCAGCATTGAAAGGTCAGGTGGTAATTGATATTTTAATTTTTTCTTGCTTTTTCCGATGCATTTTCTTTTTCTTTTTCTTATTTTTTAACTTTTAAGCTCAGGGGTACACGTGCAGGTTTGTTGTATGGGTAAATTTGTATCATAGGGGTTCGTTGTACAGATTATTTTATCACCCAGGTATTAAGCCTAGTACCCATTATTTCTCCTAATCCTCTCCCTTCTCCCACCCTATACCCTCCACCCTCTGATAGGCCCTAGGGTGTGTTGCTCCTCTCTATGCGTCCATGTGTTCTCATCATTTAGCTCCCACTTACAAGTGAGAACATGCGGTATGTGGTTTTCTGTTCCCGCATTAGTTTGCTAAGGATAATGGCCCCTAGCTCCATCCATGTTTTCCTGCAAAGGACATGATCCCTTTCTTTTTTATAGCTGCATAGTGTTCCATGGTGTATATGTATCACCTTTTCTTTATCCAGTCTATTATTGATGGGAATTTAGGTTCATTCTATGTATTTGCTATTGTGAATAGCACTGCAATGAACATATGTGTACATGTATCCTTATAATAGAACAACTTATATTCCTTTGGGTATGCATCTAGAAATAGGATTACTGGGTTGAATGACATTTGTGATTTTAGGTCTTTAAGGAATCGCCACACTGTCTTCCACAATGGTTGAACTAATTTACAATCCCACCAACAATGTGTAAGCACTCCTTTTTCTCGTCAACCTCACCAGCATCTGTTATTTTTTAATAACAGCCACTCTGACTGGTATGAGATTTCATTGTGGTTTTGACTTGCATTTCTCTAATGATCAGAGATGTTCAACTTTTTTCCATGTGAATCTTGGCCATGTGTATGTCTGCTTTTGAAGTGTCTGCACATGTCCTTTGCCCACTTGTTAATGCGGTTGTTTTTTTCCTGTGAATTTGTTAAGTTCCTTATAGATGCTGGATATTAGACCTTTGTCAGATGCATAGTTTGCAAAAACTTTTTCTTATTCTATAGGCTGTCTGTTCACTCTGTTGATAGTTTCCTTTGCTACGCAGAAGCTCTTTCAATAGATCTCATTTGTCAATTTTTGCTTTTGTTGCAATTGCTTTTAGCATCTTGGTCATGAAATCTTTGCCTCTTCCTGTGTCCAGAATGGTATTGCCTAGGTTGTCTTCCAGGGTTTTTATAGTGTTGGGTTTTTCACTTAAGTCTTTAATTCATTTTGAGTTAATTTCTGTATATGGTATAACGAAGGGGTCCAGTTTCAGTCTTCTGCATATGGCTAGCCAGTTCTCCCAGCATCATTTATTGAATAGGGAATCCTTTTCCCATTACTTGTTTTTGTCAGGGCTGTCAAAGATCAGATAGTTGTAGGTGTGTGGCCTTATTTCTAAGTTCTCTATTCTGTTCCATTGGTCTATGTGTCTGTTTTTGTGCCAGTATCATGCTGTTTTAGTGCCTCCAGCTTTGTTCTTTTTGCTTGGGATTGCCATGGCTATTCAGGCTCTTTTTTAGTTGTATATAAATTTTAAAAGAGTTTTTTTCTAGTTTTTTGAAGAATGTTGATGGTGGTTTAATAGCAATAGCATTGAATCTATAAATTGCTCTGGGTAGTATGGCCATTTTAACAATATTGATTCTTCCTATCCATGAGCATGGAATGCTTTTCCATTTGTTTGCGTCATCTCTGTGTTCTTGGAGCAGTGTTTTGTAGTTCTCCTTGAAGAGATCTTCTACCTCCCTGGTTAGCTGTGTTCCTAGGTATTTCATTCTTTATTTTATTTTTTATTTTTGAGACGGAGTCAGGCTGGAGTGCAGTGGCGCGATCTCGGCTCACTGCAAGCTCCGCCCCCCGGGTTCACGCCATTCTCCTGCCTCAGCCTCCCGTGTAGCTGGGACTACAGGCGCCCACCACCGCACCCGGCTAATTTTTTTGTATCTTTAGTAGAGACGGGGTTTCACGGTGTTAGCCAGGATGGTCTCGATCTCCTGACCTCGTGATCCGCCCGTCTCGGCCTCCCAGAGGGCTGGGATTACAGGCGTGAGCCGGTATTTCATTCTTTTTATGGCACTTGTGAATGGGATTGATTTGGCCCTCGGCTTGACTATTGTTGGTATATAGGAATGTTAGTGATTTAGTGATTTTCGCATGTTGATTTTGTATCCTGAGACTTTGCTGAAGTTGTTTATTAGCTTAAGAAGCATTTGGGCTGAGACTGTGAGGTTTTCTAGATATAGGATCATGCCATCTACAAACAGGGTAGTTCAACTTCCTCTTCCTATCTGGATGCCCCTTATTTCTTTCTCTTGCTTGATTGGCCGGGTGGGCCAGGACTTCCAAAATTATGTTGAATAGGAGTGGTGAGAGAGAGCATCCTTGTCTTTTGCTGGTTTTCAAGGGGAATGCTCCTAGCTTTTGCCCATTCAGTATGATGTTGGCTGTGGATTTGTCATAGATGGCTCTTATTATTTTGAGGTATGTTCCTTCAATACCTAGTTTATTGAGAGTTTTTCACATGAAGGGGCATTGAATTTTATCGAAAACCTTTTCTGTATCTATTGAGGTAATCATATAGTTTTTGTATTTAGTTCTGTTTACATGATGAATCATATTTATTGATTTGCATATGTTGAACTAACCTTGTATCCCAGGGATAAAGCCTACTTGATCATGGTGGATAAGATTTTGATGTGCTGCTGAATTTGTTTGCCAGTGTTTTTTTGAAGATTTTTGCCTCAATGTTCAAGGATATTGGCCTGAAGTTTTCTTTTTTTGTTGTATCTGTGCTAGGTTTTGGTATCAGGATGATGTTGACCTCATAGAATGAGTTACAGAGGGGTCCCTTCTCCTCAAATTTTTGGAACAGTTTCAGCAGGAATGGTACCGGTTCTTTGTACATCTGCTAGAATTCAACAGTGAATCTGTCTGGTCCTGGGATTTTTTTGGTTGATAGGCTATTTATTACTGACTCAACTTCAGAGCTTATTATTGGTCTGTTCAGGAAATCAGTTTCTTCATGGTTCAGTCTTGGGAGGGTGTATGTGTCCAGGAATATATTCATTTATTCTATATTTTCTAGTTTATGTTCACAGAAGTGTTCATAATATTCTCTGATGGTTGTTTGTATTTCTGTAGGGTCAGTGGTAATATCTGCTTGTTTTTTCTTATTGTGTTTATTTGGATCTTCTCTCTTTTCTTCTTTATTAGTCTAACTAGCAGTCTATGTATTTTATTAATTTTTTTCCAGAAAACAGCTCCTGGATTCATCGATCTTTTGAATGATTTTTTTGTATCTCAGTCTCTTTCAGTTTAGCACTGATTTTGGTTATTTCTTGTCTCTGCTAGCTTTGGGATGTATTTGCTCTTGGTTCTGTAGTTATTTTAGTTGTGATGTTAATTGTTAGCTTGATCTTTCTAACTTTTTGATGTGGGCATTTGGTGCTATAAATTTCCCTCCTAACACTGCCTTAACTATGTTCCAGAGATTTGGATATGTTGTATCTTTGTTCTCATTAATTTCAAATAACTTCCTGATTTCTGTCTTTATTTTCATTATTTACCCAAATGTTATTCAGGAGCAGATTATTCCATTTTCACATAACTATATGGTTTTGAGTGAATGTCTTAGTCTTGATTTCTAATTTGATTGTGCTGTGGTCTGAGAGATTGTTATGATTTCAGTTCTTTTGCATTTGCTGAGGAGTTTTTTACTTCCTATTACGTGATCAATTTTAGAATGTGTGCCATGTGACAATGAGAAGAATGTATGGTCTGTTGTTTTTAGGTGGACAGTTCTGTAGATATCTGTCAGCTCCATTTGATCCAGTGCTGAGTTTAAGTACTGAGTATCTTTGTTAATTTTCTGTCTCTATCATCTGCCTAATGTTGTCAGTGTAGTGTTAAAGTCCCCCACTATTATTGTGTCAGAGTCTAAGTCTATTTGAAAGTATCTAAGAACTTGCTTTATGCATCTGGGTGCCCTGTATTGGGTGCATACATATTTAGGATAGTTAGATCTTCTTGTTGAATTGAACCCTTTACCATTATGTAATACATTTCTTTTTTTATCTTTGTTGGTTTAAAGTCTGTTTTGTCTGAAACTAGGATTGCAACCCCTGCTTTCTTCTCTTTTCCGTTTCCTTGGTAGATCCCTTCATTTTGAGCCTATATGCATCATAGCATGTGAAATGGGTCTCTTGAAGACAGCATAATGGGTCTTGGTTTTTTATCCATCTTGCCACTCTTTGTCTTTCAGTTGGGACATTTAACCCATTTGTATTCAAGTTTTGTACTGATATGTGTATACTTGATCCTGTTATCATGATGTTAGCTTGTTGTTTTGCAGACTTGTTTATGTGGTTGCTTTATGGTGTCACTGGTCTATGTACTTCAGTGTGTTTTTGTAATGGCTAGTAACCATCCTTCCTTTCCATATTTAGTGCTTCCCACAGGAGCTCTTTTGTAAGACGGGTCTGGTGGTAAGGAGTTCCCTCAGTATTTGCTTATCTGTAAAGATTCTTATTTCTTCTTCTTCTTCTTTAAGCTTATGAAGCTTAGTTTTGCCAGATATGAAATTCTGAGTTGGAATTTCTTTCCTTTAAGAATATTGAATACTGGCCACCAATCTTTTCTGGCTTGTAGAGTTTCTGCTGAGAGGTCCACTGTTAGTCTGATAGATTTCCCTTTGTAGATTACCTGACATTTCTCTCTTGCCACCTTTAACATTTTTTTTTTTTCATTTTGACCTTGAAGAATCTCACAATTATGTATCTTGGGGATAATCTTCTTGTGAAGTATCTTACTAGGGTTCTCTGAATTTCCTGAATTTGAATGTTGGTTTCTCTAGCTAGGATGGAGAGACTGTCATGGACAATGTCCTGAAGTACGGTTTCCAAGTTGGTTCTATTCTTTTCATCTCTTTCAGGGACACCAGTGATTCATAAATATGGTCTCTTTACATATTCCCATATTTCTTGGAGATTTAGTTCACTCTTTTTCATTCTTTTTTCTCTATTCTTGTCTGACCATCTTATTTCAGAAAGCCAGTCTTCAAGCTCTGAGATTCTTTCCTCCATTTGGTCTATTCTGCTGCTAATACTAGTGATTGCATTATGAAATTCTTGTAATGTGTTTTTCAGCTCTTTCAGGTCAGTTACGTTCTTTTCTATACCGGTTATTTTGTCTGTCAGATCTTGCCTTGTTTTATCATTATTTTTAGCTTCCTTGGATTGGGTTTCAACATACTCCTGTAGCTCAGTGTGCTTCATTCCTATCCATATTCTGAATTCTATTTCTGTCATTTTGGCCACCTCAGCCCAGTTCAGAACTCTTGCTAGAGAGGTAATGTGGTCATTTAGAGGAAAGAAGGCACTCTGGCTTTTTGAGTTTTCAGAGTTCTTGCATTGATTCCCTCTCATCTTTGTGAGCTTATGTACCTTAAATCTTTGAGGTTGCTGACCTTTGGATTTTTTGCCTCTTTTATCCTATTTGATGACCTTGAGAGTTTGATTGTGGCATAAGGTAGATTCAACCAACTGGCTTCATTTCTGAAAGACTGTAGGGGGCCAACACTTAGCTCCCAACTCCTGGACTGAATGCTGTAACTCTGCAGGACTCGTAGTGGGCCCCAACTTTGTTCTCTGGCTTCTCAAGGTTAGCAACCCACTGTGATGGTGGGACCAAGATATGGCTGCTGCAGCAGAGTATTAGCAGATGCCAGGGTACATGCCTCCCTGTGGGTGTTCACCACATTGGTGGAGGCAATGCGGTTGGTGACTGTGTGCAGTCACACTGGAGATGGTGTTGGCTCAGGGGCAGGGTGCTGACTGGCACAGGTCTGGGTGCCTTCTCTTTGCACTGGAAGTGGGAGTGATCACTCAGGGAAGAGAAGGATCTGCTGTTCTCTCTGCAGTGTTAATACAAGGGTGGGGCACTAATGGAGGTGAGGCTGGCTGGTTTTGTGCCTACCAAGGCTGTCTGCAATGGTGGTTGGTCGGGGGAGGGTGGGCGGAGTGCACTCTCACAGAAGAAAAGCAAAACCCACCCCATGCAGACATGCACCAGCAAAGCAATGTGGACAGTTGCCATGGGCCTTGGGGAAGCTGTAGTATGGGGAAGGAGTAGGCAGGCTGGTGCATGATTGTAGAGGCTGCCCTACTGGAGCTCTGCACTCATCAGGCACAGTCCACCAGTACAGAAGCTATGGTGTAGGGCCCCAGGATACCTGGGACTGCCCTGCAAGCAGGCATGGCCTGAGCTGGTTCTCAGGTCAACCTAGCCCCATCTAATGGGCAAGATAGTCTTTCAGAGATCAGGTCCAACAGTTCGTCTAGGGCTAAAGTCTCCTAGGAGCAAGTCAAGCCTAGGGGCATGGCCATCCCTGGCTGTACTTCACTACTGATCCTCCCGCACCAAACCATCTGGGCTCTACATCAACTGGCTTGCTGCCCCTACCTCTTCTCTAAGCAGCTCTCCCTGCCAACTTGATTTCCATGGTGATTGAGGAGTCTTCTCCTGCCAGAGTTCCACAGGCCTATGGTGAGAGCAGGTTGCTCCTCGCCTGTTCAACTCACCCACTCCCCTGGAGCCATTGTGGGCCAGTAATGAGTCTGGGTGTGCAGTAGCCCCATGCAGTGTTCCCAGCTTTCTCCTTCTTTAGTCCAGCTTCTGTGTCTTCCCTCAGTCCACTTTGGGTGCCTTCCTTCTGAAGATCTATTAGGAGCATGCCAGTTGTCTTGGTCCCTTGGTGGGAGCCATTCCACCTGGCTGCATCTAGTCAACCATCTTGCCTTCCCCCTGCATTTTCTGTTACCCTCATTGTCTCCCTTTAGGTGAGTTGGAACTGGAAGGTAGTGGCTGATATCATAAATATAACAAACTTACAAATCCAAAAGATTGTTGTCCTCTTCAAAGTAGTCAGCCACCTCGACAAACTGCACGCTTATTTCAATAAAACTGGGCATCTCTTTCATAGTCTGACACATATTCTTCAATATATCATCAGTTGCATCAGGTCTTTGAAACTTGAGGTTCAATTTATTGTTTTAAAAACCACAATCATTTGTACTTAACTCATTTAAATACAGTCTTAACAATTAAAAAAATTTAGAGGTAACTAAAAAACATACAGCTGGCTTATATTTGTTTATCTGTTTTAATGTATAACCAGTAAGCTGATTTTAAAAGTAATTTTAAATCTGACAACCTTCAAAGACATTGGCCAGTTCATCATCATGGATATAAATACATCACCTTCTAAGATAAGTACTTTGAAAGACAACAATCAATTGTGTTTATCAGTTAAAGTACATTAGGTGTTTTGTTTCATAGTTCTTTTCTATAATAAAATCAAGCTCTTTTCATTATTCTGCCACAATTCCTATGATTTTTCTCCCATACTTGTGCTTTATAATTCCTGGATTTTTAATAATGTGAGGTAATTATGATCTTGGACTTTGGCATAACACAGACTCATTTCAAACCTTTGGGCAGGCTGAACTGTAACTCTATGTCTCAAGGTTCTCATCTGTAAATGGTAACAACTGAACAGACCCCTTAGACTTGTGGTTAAGGTGAAATGAGAGAACACAGTAGAAAACATTTACTACAGACATTAGTACAAAGCAAGTTATCAATTAATATTACCAGTAGTAGCAGTAAAAGGAGGAGGAGATGGGGTGACAGTGCTTCGATGGTCATTTTTTTGTTGGTAGCTTAGCTCTGTGTTCGTTGCTTTCTTTTCTTGATTACCTCTATTCATGCCCACATGTCCCACTTTTTCTCTTTTCTTTCTCACTTTTTTATCTTTTCAAAGTTTATCTCTTTTCTCTCTGTTTTATATAAGTAAATAGTCTAGATAGGAATTTTTCACTAGGTCCAATTCAATGCCAGGGACTATGACACTTAGTCATTACCATAAGGGACTGTTGAATAACATCAGAACAAGGTGTGATGGAAGTGGCAGATCCCTGTGGACACAAGGAACGCTTACCAGTGGTTTGTTGTTGTTGCTATTTTTTAAGCTTAAAGATTTTCCAGCTTCCTGCCAATCATTCCTAAACTAAAACTTGCACATTTTCCAGTGTTTGATAATTTAACACAGTTGGGCCATGAGTCAACATTTCCCAACAAGAAATTATGGTCACAAGAGTATCTTGCTTATGTATCATAAGTTGTAGTGACCTTTGCATAACCAAAATGGGCCTTTTGGGATAGGTGGACTGTAGTATGACCTAGTTTATCAACATCAGGAAACCTAACAGGTGTCAGTCATAAGCATTGCATTCAATAATTGCCCACCTCCTTGTCATCAGCACATAACTAACCACTTGTTTCAGTGGTTTATTATGAGGTAGTACATATGTGTGAGATCATTAGCTGAGAAATTCTGATCATTGAATTAGGATGTATAGTCACAGTTTAATTGAAGTTTATATAGGCAGATATTTCCCCTTTTCACAAAATTCCATATTACATAAACTATTAAGTGTTTTAACGTGTAAGAATTTAATGAAGTCATTTTTTTCTCATATACTCTTGGGACTTACTCTCCCATGTAGTCAGTATCACACTTATTCAGAATAACTAATTATTTTGACCAGCAAATACTTTATTAAAAACTTTAAAAAGGAGTCTGTGTCATTGGTACTGAGCAAATACTAAATATACTCGCTTGCACCCAGCATTAATGCTTAACAGTGGATGGTGGATGTTATTACAGAGGCATAGATGCTCTACAAGAAATAGGCCCTATTTCAACACTTTCTCGTAAAGAGTAAATCTACTTGGTCTATTTAAGTAAACATCAGTATTATGCTATAAAACTAACAAACAAAAAAAGTTTAGTAGTCATATCCACATTATAAATTAATACCATATACTCATCTGTTCATTAAACACACATTTGTTGAGCTTCTACTATGTGTCAAACATTGAACTGGGTTCTAAAGACTCAAAGACACCTCCCTTCCTGTAAAGAGTTTCCCATATAATCAATCAGCAAGGGTAACCAATAAGCACATAATCCTGATATAGTACAGTTTGCTATACAAAAACTATGTACAACATACTATGTGAGCACAGAGCAGACTTGGGGAGGAAGTGGTAAGAGGTAGCTTCCTAAAAGAAGATGTCACTTGAGCTAATTCCTTCAAGATGAGGGAAGACAGGTAAAGTCAGTGATGCTGGAGCAATGTTCCAAGAACACATGCACTTTTTCAGAAGCAAAAGAGGCAAAGAACACTTGAGGAATGACCAGTAGCTCAGTTAGGTGGAAATTGAACTTGATCTTTGCCATCGTGTGTTGTAGCATTAATGTATACCATGATAATTCACATCAGCATTTTATTAGACAGTCGCTCTTTCTCTCTCTTTCTCTCTTTTTCAAGAATGCAACTTATTAATTCCTTACTCACTGTAGCTCAATGGGCTCTGTATGTAACTCACTTTATACTCCAACCGCCTTGTGGAGTTTGTATCCCTTCCCCATCACATAGGTGAGAAAACTGAGGATTAGAGGGCTCAGGTATCTTATGTATGTTTCAGCTGCTAGGAAGTGGCAAAGCTGGCATTCAAATGCAGGTCTATTTAAAAGCTAGTACTTTTAAACACCTCACTTAACTGCAGTAATTTTTTAAGTTCTGGCTTTCTCCCAATTGTGATACCTTCTTATACCATTCTTTTTTTGCTGCTGTCAGCTAGAGATAATCATAGTTAACATTTATACTCTGATTTTAGAAAACACTTGTATACTTGTTTTCATTTGATCCTCACAACTGTTCTGACAGATCAGGAAGTAAATATTATCTTTGCTTTAAATGAGGAAATCAATGTTCCTATTGAACATTTTTCTTAAAGAACTAGTGAACAACAAAATAGAATTTGGAAAACACCTTTATATTCAAAAGTTGATGTTTCCCAGCATATACAAAAATTAACTAAAAATGGATCATAAACCTAAACATAACACCTTAAATTCTAAAACTGCTAGATGAAAACATAGGAGAAAATCTTTATGACCTTGGATTTAGTAAACGTTTTTTTTTTTGGTTTGTTTGTTTGTTTGTTTGTTTGAGATGGAGTCTTGCTCTGTTGCCCAGGCTGGAGTGCAGTGGCACAATCTTGGCTCACTGCAACCTAACCTTCACAGGGTCAAGCAATTCTCCTGCCTCAGCCTCCTGAGTAGCTGGGATTACAGGCACACACCACAGTGCCCGGCTAATTCTTTTGTATTTATAGTAGAGACGGGTTTGGCCAGGCTGGTCTTGAACTCCTGACTTCAAATGATCCACCCGTCTCGGCCTCCCAAAGTGCTGGGATTACAGGCATGAGCCACTGTGCCCGGCAACATTTCTTAGATAGAACACAAAAAAGCACAAACCATACAGAAAGAAACTGATTAATTGAACTTAATTAAAATCAAAAACAGTGTCTTTGAAAGACACTATTAGAAAAATGAAAAGACAGCCACAGACTTGGAGAAAATGTTGCAAAGGACTATCTGTAAAAGCATTTATCAGTAAAAGGCTAGTATTCAAAATATGCAAAGAACTCTCACAAGTCAATAATTTAAAAAACAAACAGCACAATCATTTAAAAATGGGCAAAAGACTTAAAAGAGTACTTCACTAAAGAAGAGATGTGAGTTTACTGTGGAGTTATAAGAATTCTACACTGAAAACCACAAAACATTGCTGAAAGACATTTTAAAAGACCTGAATAAATGAAAACACATCATATATTGAAAGATGTAGTATTTTTAAGATGGCAGTATCAACTAGAGTGATCTACAGACTCGTTTCAGTCTCTATCAAAATTGCAGTGGCCTTTGCAAAAATGGAAAAGCCAAAATGTATATGGAACCACAAGGACCCCCTGAGAGCCAAAACAATCTTAAAAAATAGAACAAAGTTGGAGGACTCATACGTTCTCATTTCAAATCTTACTGCAAAACTACAGTAATCAAGACACTGTGGCACTGACATAAGGACAGGCATAGATCAATGGAATGTAATTGAAAGTTCAGAAATAAACCCATACCTATAGTCAATTGATTTGTGACAATATTCTCAAGAACATTCAATGGAGAAAGAATAATCTATTTCAATATATAGTGCAGGGACCACTGGATATCCACATACAAAAGAGTGAGTTGGACCCTTACATCACACTGCACACAAAAATTCACTCAAACTGGATCAAAAACCTAAATATGCAAGGTAAAATAATAAAACTTCTGGAAGAAAACATTTTGGTAAATCTTCATAACCTCTGATTTGGCAATGGTTTCTTAGCTATGACACCAGAAATATAAGCAACAAAAGAAAAGATAATTTGGACGTCAATACTTTTGTTCATCAAAGTATTATCAAAACAGTGAAAAGGTAACCCAAAGAATGGGAGAAAATATTTATGAGTCACATATCTGATAAGAATCTACTATCTAGAATGTATAAAGAACTCTTAAAACAGCAAAAAAAAAAAAAAAAAGAAAAAGAAAAAAAAAAGAAAAGAAAAACCCAACCCAATTAAAAAATGAGCAAAGGACTTGAATAGACATTTTGCCAAAGAAGAAATACAAATGGACAATAAGCACATGAAAAGGTGTGTGAAATCATTATTCATTTGGGAAATGCAAATCAAAATCACAATGAGATACTATTTCACTTCCATTAGGATGGCTGTAAGATACAGAATAACAAGTGTTAGAGAGGATGTGAAGAAATGGAACACTTGTACTTTGCTGGTGGGCATGTAAAATGGTGCAGCCACTGTGGAAAAAAGCTTGGTGGTTCCTCCATAAGTTAAGCATAGAATTACAATATGACCCAGCAATTCCACTCCTAGATGTATAATTAAAAGAAATGAAAGCATGTGTTCAAACAAAACTGCATACACAAATGTTCATAACAGCACACTTTAGCCAAAAGTGGAAACAACCTGAATGTCTATCAACTAATGAGTGGATAAACTATATGTTATATCCATACAGGGGAATATCATTCAGCCATAAAAAGGGATGAAGTACTGATACATGCTGTAACATGGATGAACCTTGAAAACATGTTATATGATAGAAGCCAGTCATAAAGATAACCTCTTGAATAATTCCATTCATATGAAACATTCAGTATAGGCAAATCCATAGAGACAGAAAGCAGATTAGTGTTTACCGGTCACTAATTGCAAATTTTATGTGTATTTCACAAAACATTCAAAAAGAAGAGATGTGAATGGCAGTTGAGCACACAGAAAGATAATAACCATCAATGGTCATTAAGGAAGTGCAAATTACAACCACAATGAAATACCATGACACACCTACAAGAAAACATGCTATGTGAAGGAAACCAGTCACGGCTTGGATCAGAAACTCTGAAGATGACAAATGCTGGCAAGGATGTGAAACAACTGGAACTCTCACGTATCACTGGTAGGAATGCAAAATGGCACAGCCACTTTGAGGAATACTTTGGCAGTTTCTTACAAAGTTAAACACGCACTTACCATGCGACCCAGCAACACCATCCTTAGAGATTTACCCAAGAACAATGAAGGCATGCATCCTCATGAAAACCTATATCCAAATAATATGAGCAGCTTTCTTAATCATTGCTGAATAGTGGAAATAACCTAAATATTCATCACCTGCTAAGTGGGTAAATATTATACATCCATAAATGAAAAACTACTCAGTAATAAAAAGGAGCAAACTAGAAATATTTATAATAACGTAAATGAATCTCAGAAGCGTCATCTCAGTGAAAGAAGTCAGACTCAAAGTCTGTGTGTATGACTTTCTGGAAAAGGTAAAACTGTAGAGACAAAAAACAGATTAGTGTTAGCAGGGGCTGTGATTGAGAGGAAGGGATTAACTGCAGTGCGGCATAAGGGAAATTTAGGGGGTGGTGGAAATGTTCTCTGTTATTTGTAGTGGCTGTTACACAACTGTATATGTTGTCAAAATATATACAACAATACACACAAAAAATAAATTTTACTGTATATAGGTTCAATTAAGCTGACTTTTAAAACCACCTGTTTTTTATTCTCCATTATTGTCTTTCTGAGGAACACAGTATTAAATTTTTTAATACTTTTAATTTAATTTTCACAGTATTAAAAGTAGAAGGAAGTTCATTTCTAGACCTGAAGATCAAAATGCTGCATTCTTTCTTGCCATAATCCTATGGCCCAGATATAAAGTCATTGGGTCCATTCAACATGAATGAGAACCAGAAAGAAATGTCAATGTCATGCTTCTGGGTCATCAAGAAGAATAAATAGGGAATGGGAGAAGAAATGCAGAAAAATTGAGTCTGCAGGAAATCAACCAGCTGTCAACCTACAGAGGGGGAAGAGGTAGTAGTGAGGCCCAGTTCAGGAGGAAAAGTGATTTTCAGTTTATCTCTGGACTCACCATGGAAAGCATTTTCAGTCCTTTGCATCCTAGAATCCCAAGCAATTGGATCCTTTGAGAAAGTGTGACAGAGCATTTATATTTAGATGAAAACAAAAGAATTCCAAATCTGTTAAATCAATTTACAGAAAGGAGCTGGTTTTTGTACCCTCACACTTTTCATAGTGCTCAGCAACTACTGGGAACAAAACAAATATTTGAAGAATTAATGAATGAATACACTAAAACTTGCTGAAGGGCAGAACAATTTTCTATTAAATTAAAAACTCTAAAGGCAAATGTAATATGACTATTGTTCTGTCCATTATTACTTCAATAGTACTAGAGAAAACCGTATTTCATTCTTTATTGTGTGCTTGTTCTGAACAAGTCCTCGTCAAAAGAGTTTGCTCCAGTATTTTCAGGGTTTTAAAAGATAGAATAGATCTAAACAGAGTCAATGTAGACCTCAACAATTGAATATACAATTTCAGCAAAGTATGTCCTTTGCAGTTTGAGCCCACTAAAGCTACTACATGGATCATATAATTGATTTGTGGCACATTCTGCCTGCATCTACCCAATGGTTTATTAAAATAGAATAGACAAATGCCAATAAAATGAAAAGCTCCACTGAGAATTGAGCAAACCACATTGCTTTCTTCACACCTAGGGTATTCCAACCAATAGTAATTTTACAGCAGCTCTCTGTAGTACCAGATACAGAGCTCAGTAATCAGGAGTCCACAATACAAGTAAGCCTTTCTCTAAAGCACAACAAAGAAATGAGTTTATGAAATCACCATTAAATATAATAGAACACTGGAGAGATGAGTAGAACAGAGGAAAGATGAAATGATGAACACAACACATAAGAACCAATTAAAAATGTACCATCTCTGCAGGAAAGCAACCATGTGTTGATAAAGCTCTTTATGAATATTAAGTACCGTAGCATAAGATGATTAGAACTGAGAGCCTCAAAAATCTGTGGCCGAAAGAGGTTCAATTATCAAAGAAAGATACCTAAAAATAGATTAAATGGTATAATCAGCTCCCCAGTTTATCATTATTATCCCAGTTTGGAATATCACTTATCTTTAGTAAGATGCAGTGTATGGTTAAGAAATAATCTTTATCCTCACTTTTCTTAATAATATAACACATGTATTTCATAAGTGTATGATTTCTACTTTGCTACAAAAATCTGAACATAGAGAATCAACTGTTTTAAGAAAGAATTTTTAAAATTAAATCAGAATAGGTGTTGTGCTGAGGAATTCAGTTGCTCAGGAACTGGGATAGAGTGGTGAGGGGTTAAGTGTGACAAAATAGAAGGTGGTTAATAGCATGGTTATTTGGAGGGCGGGGGCGGGAAAGCAAAATTTAGAGACTCAGAAACTAAAGAAAATTATTTTCATAGAGAAAAAAATTCCACCACCTTTAGAGACCAGTTGAACACTGAGAATATAAAAATTTCAAAACTTTGAATTAGCTTTTTTGTTGGCCTGTGTTGATTTATTCTTTGAGCAAATATTTACTCAATGCCAGTCATATACAGTGGAGTAATAGATACCAGAAATACAAAGATGGGTAAGACGCAGCCCCCATAGCTTGCTATTTTAAGGACTCAAAAGGCTTTTAAATATCAAACATCTCTTACCAAATTGCATTTTGGTTAGTTGTGTGTAGAGGAATTAACAACATTTTGTTGGATTTTCGTCAAACCCCAAAAGGATTTTTTAAAAATAGGAGAACATTAAGGATAAATACACCTCTAGTAGAAGTAGAAACATTGCATTTTAAATTTGGCCAATAGAAAATATTTTGTGTATAAATTTAAAAAAAAAAAAAAAACCTGTTTTCAACTTTCATATCCCAGCCCTTCCTTTCTTATATTATGGAACTTTACTCAGTGGCTAATAGTATTGTTCCACTGTAGCCACAACACTCTTTTTCAGAGTGCCTGGACTAGTTTCCTATATGCAAATAGGTAAACAGCCATTTCCATTGACATCAGAATAAGTTCTGTCTCTCCTTCATTTACTGACACTTCTCCCTGTGTGTGTAAACAGGCATGTGATCAATGCTATAATCAATGCCTTGGGAATATGGTAAGATTAGGGAGATATATACAGAGAATCAATATGAACCACATTCACTCTCTAGGCCACATGTAATTTGAATTTATTCCACATTTGATTAAGTCATTTTCCCCCAATCCCTATTTTCCTCCAACCCTTAGATGGTTACTACCTAACCATGGGCAAACAAACGAACCATGTGTTCCTGTAGATTCTAGTTCTATCTAGAGTAATATTTGTATAAAAAAGAGATTATGCAGATTTCTGGGAAATACATTTTATACAAGATTTCATTCCATTTTTAAAAATTACTCATCAACTTACCAAACCCAGACTCAGGTTATCCAGTGATAATGGAAATTACTGATGGTTTTTCAAAGCTCACGTTAGCTCCTCCCTAGCCACCATCCCTCCCTTTCATAGAAAACATTCTTCAGACTGACGGAGACACTGCTTTAAGCCGTGTCAAGCCTTACCCCAGAGCAGTGGTTCCAAGCATTTTTTTCTGTATTTTCGTGGACTAGTAAAACCCCTCTAAATGTTTTGGGAGCTAAGATAATATTGTTATCTTTTAATTCTTCAACTAAAAATTTAAAAAGCGAAAACACAGCTATGAGAATTTAAACAAAAGAATAACCCAAAAAATAAAGTTACAACCTCATAACAGATTTACGTGTGTGTGTGTGTGTGTGTGTATATATATATATATATATATATAAATGTACTTAGCTCCATGAAAATGCTCAGAATTCTTACTTTTTTTCCATCTTGCCACAGATTGCCTTTTGGGAAAAACTACCTTTGTGCTTTGCATAGATAGGGGCTATAAAGGAACAAGTTAACCAAATATTCAATTTCTGCTGTTTATGTACCATGGCATGGGCTTAGGTTTACACTGGCAGCAGAGTAGAGAAATGCAAGGAAGTGAGAAAATGTATGAATCAGCTCCATACCATCTTAGCCTTCATAGCTATTTATTATTGCCAGTGTGGTCAATACCTCACACACGCAATGAGCAGGGGAAATGCCAAGGCAAGAAGATTATTACTCAAAGTTTTCCCCAGTCAAGTTAGTGTGTAACCAGTAAACAATGAAATTTCTCTGAATTCAGGAACAATTTAAGTAAAAAGTCACTGTCAGACATTGGAGTGGATGAAAAAATTTTTTGTTTGTTTTTTGTTTTTTGTTTTGAGACGGAGTCTCACTCTGTTGCCAGGCTGGAGTGCAATGGCACGATCTCAGCTCACTGCAACCTCCGACTCTCTCATTCAAGCCATTCTCCTGCCTCAGCCTCCCAAGTAGCTGGGATTACAGGCACATGCCACCATGCCCTGCTAATTTTTGTATTTTTTTTTCTTTTTCTTTTTCTTTTTCTTTTTCTTTTTTTTTAGTAGAGACGGGATTTCACCATGTTGGCCAGAATGGTCTCAATCTCCTGACCTCATGATCCACCTGTCTCAGCCTCCGAAAGTGCTGGAACTACAGGTCTGAGCCACTGCGCTCGGCCGAAAATTGTTATTAAAAGATGCAGTGTGAGTATCAAAATACAAGTGACGGCTTAGATATCTCCATCTGCTGTCAAGGCTTATGCATACCCAAAGCTTATTAAAGTGACCTGCAGGAAGGTAATGTAACATAAGAAAGTGGTAAAATTATCTACAGTCTTTGCAACTAGGGTTTGTGTGAGTGTGTGTTTTAATGTGAATTACCTTGTATGCGGTTAAGAAATAAGAGATCAATATCAGGAGACTCAATTGGTTTCAAACTCATTTATATTTTGAAGTAATTGGAGTAACTTTTCTTACGGGCAAACATAAAGCCTTACTAAATATGAAAGTCTCAGGAATAAAAACTTAAAATCTACAAACGTGCTTTCCTTTAGTGCAAATAGTGGCTGTTCCAATGGCTCAAAGAACTGCTGGTTTTCTACCACGTTAAGCTCTTCAGCAAAAGTGGACGTCCAGATGGTGAAACCACAAAGATATTTCCCCTATATTAACGTGACAGACTGATGAAAAAGGCAGATGAAATATGATCCTAGATCATACTTTCAATTTAGCTCAAAATGGTCTACTTTAGAAGCAACTGTCCTCCAAGACCCATATCTCAAAGGAGAAACACAAGCCCCAGGATCTAGGCTGCAAAGAGTGTACCACTGTAGCTAGACGCAGAGGCTGGGAGAATGTTAACTGTACTAGCCACTTTACTATGATGTTTATTGGTTTTGTTAGTGCTTGGCTCAAAGTTCCATGGGCTTTGAGTCATCTGCCCCCAACTCTGTTTTTTCCACAAACCCTGATATTTTTAGCATACAATTTTGTAGAACTATGGTTGTAGCTAAAACGCCTGTAGTTTATTTTCACACAGCAGCCAAAGCACCTGGGTGACCCAGAGAAGGGTAGTGTCCTGGACAGGGGTCTTAGAAGGTTATTAGAAGGAATTGTAATTGGGTTTGCAGCAGCATCTAGAGGAAATGGCTCCTGATGTGATCTGTTTCTTGGCACTGAAGTGTCTCTGGTTTGGAGAAAGGCAATGCATCAAGCTATTGTAACTTAATGGGAAAGGAGAGAACGAAACAGTAAAGAATATTTAGTTCCCTTATTTCTAATTATGTGTTTCTTCTGTAATCTTCTAATCCAGGGTTGGTATATAGAATTCCTCTCAAGTGCCAACTCCAATTGACTGGTGGTGGCTGCCTGAGGCACCGAAGGGAGAAGGATGCTGAGGCCCTGCTGGGCTTCCTGGAAAGACTGCCACGATTGATTAGTGATGTCTGTCAGGAGTTGCCGCACCTGTGTCACCCCCATAATCTATGATACAGTTGGGGAAATTTGCCCAGCAAGATGAATGATCTGGGAAGACAACCAGACTTGGTTCTGGAATTGGTACATTTACCTTTGAAAATGAACAAATGGATTCTTAGATAACCAGTACATCTCTGTCAGTTTCACCTGAGGCTGCTCATTTGGGTGAGCTGAGAAAATGGAGTGTTTAAACCAGCAATGCTAAAGACATTAGAAGTCCTAACACCAACAATGCTACTTAACTGAAAAAGCACTGCTTAAAGGATCCTACCATTCATTATATTTTGACTTGTTGTGCATTGAGAAACTGTGGAGTATTTACCATCCCTCTCCCATCACCCTACTTAATACTTGCCGTATTTCTTCAACTATAAGATGCCACCCCATCAGTGTACACCAGGAGACAGTCAAGATGTAGTTTTCACATGTGTGAACTTGGTTATTTCTGGTGCTCTTGGAGTGGGCAGCTGTAACTTCTTGATATTTAAACTAACAAATTATTTAAGAACAATTTGAGGAAAGAATATGAGTCTCGTTACTGTCTGAAAACCTTTCTTTCCCAATGAAGAGAAAAAAGCATAATCCATACTTGCAGAACAGTGTCAGCAGCTCAGAAGAAAACCCTAGAAAAAATAATTCAGTGGAACATCCTTGTCAGAAATGCCACACTGCCAGTGTTTTAGACAGCACAGAGGACAGACTGAATAGGGAAGTGCATGGATATCAGACATCAGCATGTCTGAGTTAAAGAGTGATTCAGAGAAGTCCATCTCTAAATGCGAGCCTTTAGAAGGGCTTAACCAATGTATTTCTCTTTTATTTCCTTTTTATGTTTGCAAAAGATACACATAGACAAATCCGAAAGAACTTTTCTATTAAGTATAAAATAAACTTTTGTGTCATGTTGACACCATTTTTCTTTCTCATTGGTACATAAAATATTGTTGTGTTTTATGGTGCCTTAAATTCAATGAAATGTGGTATAATTTGCATTCATGGTATAAGTTAGGAAACGTAGCAGCAAAAATTTGATTATTCATTGTCCAAGCTCCCTGATCGCATTAGTTGCACATCTAGAATTAAAATTTATAAAACCTTAATTCTTGCCTACCTCTTGAGTGTCACCTGTTGCCATATTTCAGAAAGGTTTGTTTAAGTAACCAAATTATGGGCTGGATAGCTGAATAGGTCAGCCTAAAATAAAGCCACTCTATAGGCCAAACAAATGACTGTTCTCTATGGGTAAATGTTTCCTAGTCCAAGGACACACTGTAGCTTTAGCATAGATATAAAAGGAAGAATGGACATTATTTGAATTATTTTGCTAATAATCAACTGTCATTTTGATAAGAAATACTTAGCCTCCTTGTCTGCCTACCTCTTTCTTTTCATCTTTAATTTCATTTTCACACCAAAAGCACTTTTTTGTGTGAACTTTTACAATTAGTAATCATGGTACAAAGAAACTATTAGGCTGAACCATATACAAATTGACAATATTTTACCATTTTTGACCTACAGAATCAGCAAGTTTGTGTCGTTCAACTTAATACATGACAGGAGACAGTCATTAAAGCAGTGCACGGTCTGAGGCCAGAGGACATCCCTTCATTCATCATTATTAAGAATCTTCTAAATACAATAGTTCCTCCATTTGAGCTTCTCCTCAGCTATATGGGGAGCCTCTGAATAACACTTTTTGTGTGGGTTTTCTGTCAAGACCTTCATTTGATCAACTGTGTACAATATCTTTTAACTCAATAAACATTTATTGCACACTTTAATATGATCCGGGCACTGTTCTCAGCCTTGGATACAAAGATCAGTGAGTCAGAGCCCCTATTCTTAGAAGCTTGCAGTCTAGGAGGGGAGGAGACAGGCATGGACATCATTACAGTGCAAAATAGCAAGTAATATAATAGATAGAAATAACATGCTGAAAAGGCACTGACCCTGCCTGGCTGAGCAAGAATGCCTCAGAGCAGGTGATGTTTATACTGAGTCTTGAAGGATGAGCAATTTACTTGTCAGCAAAGAGGAGGATGATGCAACACCACCCAGCAAAATGGTTTGTTCCAAGCCACAGAAGTACAAGAAGAAAAACCTGAGTTTGAATATAGATAGGACAAAGGCAAGAGAAGGGACAAGGACAAGGGTGACAAAGGTGAGAGAAGGGGCACGAGGTGAGATTTGAATGAAAGTAAGATCCTGGTTATGAAGAGCTCTCCATGTGGGGCTTAGGCGTTTGCATTTTATATAACAAAAGACATTGACATGGGTTTAAATTGCTTAGAAATAAAACCACTTCTTCAGCTTTATTTGTATACCCAGTCCAGTTATCACCTAAGTTTATAGAAACATTGCATTTGCTACTCTATAGCAGGCAGGAGTTCTTTCTGACCATCCCTGGCACACATGTGAGCCAAAGCAACCTGGATTTGCAAGGGGTTGTTTCAGCCCTGACATCTCTCTTAAACACAGTCATTGAGCTGTGGTTCCTCACTGTGGCTGAAAGCATAGCCAAAGGCTGCATTATTGTGAGATTGTGGCTTTGACAATTACGTGCTCCTCCACTGCAGGGCTCTTACTTTACATGGGTGAAGGAGCTTGCCAATACACGCTCCATGTTTTCATATTTTCCCTATTGGATAATTGCAAAATGGGTGATTCCACCTAAATACAGTGAGATTGATTTCATCCAAACTGCCGACTGGCTAATCAGTGGCCCAGTTTTCCAGCCATGTGATCTGGCATCTGCGTTTTACCACTCATCAAATTAAATTACACAGCACCAATAAATTACCGGCTCATGACCGGGCAAAACCCTTTTCCTTAAACTCCTTCCTGGTTAATACTTGTGCAATGTTTAATAGTGCCACAGTTTATCTATACAGGGATGTCAACAGGAATGTATCAAAATTTTACCACAAATGGAGATTTATGTATGTGCAAATTATACATAGACACACACATATATGTATAGATATAAATATGTATGAATGAGTTATTCTATTGATGTGAATTTTCCAGATGCCTAAAGCTAAGTCAAAAATTAAATCTAAGTCAAAACAAAAATCAAAAATTGTTGTTTCGTTTTACTTAATCGAGTCTTTATGGAAATATTTCTGAAAGTGCTGGAAATGTAAGTTCTGGAGTCAGCCTGCTCTGTTCGAATCCCTGTTTCTTTATCTACTGACTTTCCGTCTCTGGGCAAGTAGTAATCTTTCTGAGCCTCAACTTTCTTATGTATAAAATAAGAACAATAGTAACCACCTCATAGGGTTGCTATGTGAATTAAATGAGGTGTGCATATACAGCATTTGATAGGCAGTGGGCATTCAAGAAATGCTAGCAATGAATACTTTATGCATATTAGAAATTGCTTCTTGAAAGCTGGGGTCATCATGGTGAACATTAATGATTGTAAGACAGCTAATAACTGATGCCCTCAGCTCCTGTTAAGAGCCAGAAAGTTATTTGCCTCTCCATTAAATTGACCCAGACTGCCAGGATTCTTTCCAGTCTTGTCTGGGTTTTGAGTTTTTATATAGCATCCCGACATGGTTTCACTCTGTGGCCCCATCCAAGTCTCATCTTGAACTGTAATCCCCATAATCCCCATGTGTTAAGGGAGCGACCTGGTGGGAGGTGATTGCATCATGTCGGCAGTTTCCCCCATTCTGTTCTCATGATAGTGAGTGAGTTTTCATGAGATCTGGCAGTTTTATAAGTGTTTGACAGTTCCCCCTTCACACACTCTCTCTCTTGCCTGCCACCATGTAAGACGTGCCTGCTTCCCCTTCCACCATGATTATAAGTTTCTCAAGGCCTCCTCGGCCATTTGGAACTGTGAGTCAATTAAACCTCTTTTCTTTATAAATTACCCAGTCTCAGGGAAGTTCTTAATAGCAGTGTGAGAATGAACTAATACATATCCCTTGCTATTAGACTATTGGTTATCACATTCTGAAATCACTAATATCTAAGATCCTAGCCATTTTCTTCCTCCTGTAGTGTTTTACTGACAAATTAAATAATCCAACTTGATAAAATTCTATCTAAAGCAGGTTAGAAGCTCTAATTAAAGAATCAAGTCTGCGCTTAAGTGACTGTACTATGTACTGCCTATTTTAGCCACTCAAAGATCCTGTCTGCTGATTTCAAGATTATCAGTTACGTTTGTGATAGATGATGTTGCTGTAAGAGACCTCCAGAAAAGTGAGAGGATGCTCTTAATATTTCATGTTTATATCTGAGTGACACAGGTCTACAGAGGCCCATGTCTTTAGAGGTTCAACAGGGAAATAATAGTACCATCCCTATTTAAAAAGCAAATATAACATATACATAAAAAATATCTATGGCAAAGTTTTTCTGCTTTAAGAAAACTGTAGGCTCTGTAAGCCAGGCATGGTGGCTTATGCCTGTAATCTCAACACTTTGGGAAGCCAAGACAGGAGAATAGCTTGAGACCAGGAGTTGAAGACCAGCCTGGACAACATAGTGAGACCCCATCTCTAAAAAAATTTTTTTTAATTAGCCAGGCATGGTGGTGTGCATTTACAGTCCTAGCTACCAGGAAGCTAAGGCAGGAGAATCTCTTGGCCCAGGAGTTCAAGAGTACAGTGAGCTATGATCATGCCACAGCACTTCAGCCTAGACAACAGAGCAAGACCCTATCTCTAGAAGAAAAAAAAAAAAAAAAACTATAAGGGAATATACTGACTCAGCCTATCTAGAACAAATATCTCAACACCATAATTTAAATAGCATTTATTACATTTCTTGATTTTTTTTCCTGATTTTCAGATAAGTGAATCCTCATGGGCCTTACTCTATTACTATCCGTGAAAACATTGTATAGGAGAGACCAGAACTGTCATATTGTCATCCATGTGGATGGAGCCCCCTGAAGTTGTACAGTGAAGCAGTCCCAAGCAGATAGCCATTACAGCAAGTTTTCATATTCTGGTTTTTTAGAGGGTTTTTGGTGCTTCAGTGGGCAAGTCATCTCAGTGTCCAACATAACTACATTCACCTCCCACTCATTCTCCTTACTGCAAATGCTTATTAGCCATCATCCATCCAAATTTTGAGAATATTTTCTCCAGAAAACAATCTCTGTGCCTTTTTTCATACGTTGAGATATGAAAATAAAAAGCTGTTAAAAAAGACTGCTTTGGGGTCAGTCTTACTCTCAGGACTGAAAGTTCCTTAAGGACAAGGTTGTGAAATTTTAAAATTCTCCTGCTTCCAGTGCTCAACATGAGGCCTGGGCCAGAACAGCACTCAGGAAATATGTGAGGAAGAAAGAACCATGGGGTGAGGAATGGTGGAGAGAAACTGAAGAAGGATGTCTTGGTCAATTTGGGCCACTATAGCAAAATACCATAGACTGGGTGGCTAATAAACAGAAATGTCTTTCTCACAGTTCTGAGGTCTGGGAAGTGCAAGATCAAGGCACTGGCAGATCCAGTGTCTGGTGAGAGCCCCCTTTCTCATAGATGGCACCTCTGGCTGTGTCCTCACATGGTGGAAAGGACCAACAAGCTTCCTTGGGCCTGTTTGATAAGGAGCACTAATTCCATTCATGAGGACTTTGCCCATGACCTAATCACCTCCCCAAATGCCCCACCTTCTAATACCATCACCTCGGGTTAGGACTTCAACATATGAATTTGAGGGAGATAAACATTCAGACCATAGGCCCTACTAATTTTGAAGTTCAACCCACTTCTGATTATCTTATCTAATAACTGAAAATTTAAACATTTATGAATATAAATATAAACACTTGAACTGGGATTGGGGGGAGTTTAGTGAGTCTTGATTTGTTTTTTATTTCTTGTGTGTGCATTTTTTGTTTGTTTGTTTTTTCTGATGCTTCTTGTGAGAAATCTTGATTTCTCCAGGTAGACTAGCCTTTTCCAGGTGGGTGTTGCCATGACAGCACAATAGAGCGCAGAATGTCAATTGCAGTCTTCTTTTTACTTTTTCAGGTTACAAATGCTGCTGCCAACTGTCCTGGCCAAATGACTCTGCATCACAAACCTTTCCTTGCATGTGGAGGGGATGGATTTACTCAGTCCAACTTTGATGGCTGCATCACTTCTGCCCTATGTGTTCTGGAAGCTTTAAAGAATTATATTTAGTGCTTATGTCCTTATTCTCTACATGTACACTGGGTTTTTATTTTCACAGTTTTCTGTTATTGATTATTTTGTTTTCTATTTTGTTAAGAAAAATTACTGGAAAATTGTTCTTCACTTATTGTCATTTTTCATGTGGAGTATAAAATCAATTTTGTAATTTTGATAGTTACAATCCATGCTAGAATGGAAATTCCTCGCACCTTGCACCTTCTCTACTTTTCTGAATTGCTTTGACTACTCCTTGTTGGAGGAAAAGTGGTACTTAAAAAATAACAAACGACTCTCTCAAAAAAATTGCATTAAATCACAATGACAGTTTCTGTGCCAAAAACTTGATTATCCTTATGAAAATTTCAATTCTGAATAAAGAATAATCACATTGTCAAGGCCCCATCTTAAGTCTTCAGATGTGTCCTTGAATCAATATTTTTGCAAATTATACAAAACAAGATTTTTCCAAAATGTGAGTAACAGAGTGTAATTCTTATTTCTCATTTATCCCCCAAGTTATTAAGTGATCCTGAATTGTAGGTCATATATGTCATCATCTTAGCGTGGAGGGCAACTTGACTGACAAAGAGACCTTCCTTCAGATTTTCAGAAAATAATAAGATTCCAGTTGATTTTCCCATCCACACAGTACTTTTTAACTTTAAAACAAATCCCAGTCCTAATATGAAAGATAAAAATTAAATAGAAACTGAGAGAGAAAATACATCAATCCTTACCTTTTGCCATCTTTTATGGCTGGTGCTGTTACTTTATGGGCTCTCCAGTATGTGCTGTGGCATTTAGACTGTGTCAAGTTTAATGAATTTAACACAACAAAAAATTTACTGAACCATAAAATAGATGCACTTAAAATAGTTCAATATTTGCCAAGTTGGTGGTTCAGCATATCACCCACATGCTTCAGTGACCTGTCCCCATAACTTGCTAGCTGGAGAGAAATCAATCTCCAGCCTTCCAAACCAGCTACCTGTTGCTAATTTGGAAAGCAAAATGATGAGTTCTATTCCAGTGTTTTGAAAGGGGAAAAATTATTGCAGCCTCTCAAACTAACAAAAGTTCAACAAAAGACTTCTTACTCTAATAGTGTTTAACGTTTCACACTTACGTGTCCACTATCATACATATACATATACAGGCACAGGCAGAACTTGCTTCTATGGCTGCAAAGTGGGTTTTGTGACCATATAGCATATTATTGTATGTTTCCTCTTAGCAATAAATTGGCGAAAAACTTAAATGCCAACATGTGATTAATGTCACTTATTTTGAAAGCAGGGAGAGGAAGAAGGAAATTTGTAGTCTCTATGAAATGATGAAAAAGAGTGACTTTTCGTTATTTTGGCCCATATTTGACTAACATTTGTCTTTATTTATATTTTTAAAATTTTAAATGTAGGGATACATATATAGGTTTGTTATAGAGGTAAACTTGTGTCACAGGGATTTGTTGTATAGATTATTTTGTCACCCAGGAGTTAGGCCTAATACCCATTTGTTATTTTTCCTGATCCTCTCCTCCCTTGCACCCTCTACTCTCAAGTAGGCCCCACTTTCTGTTGTCCCCTCTGTGTGTCCATATGTTCTTATCATTTAGCTCCCTCTTGTAAGTGAGAACATGTGGTATTTGGTTTTATGTTCCCGCATTAGTTTCCTAAAGATAATGGCCTCCAGCTCCATCCATGTTCCTGCCAAGGACATGATCTCATTCTTTTTTATGGGTGCATAATATTCCATGGTATGTATGTACCACATTTTCTTTTTCCATATTCTACCATATTTACCCTTAAAATATGGTAGAAAGTTCATTCAAATTAACTATTTTGTTTTTAACAAATATAATTCTAGAGCCATTTGACTGAAAGCACCCTGAGCCTTTAAAAACAATGCTATATTTATTTTATGAATTTATGGACTCCAAAGGAGGGGGGGAAAGGATTTGTAAAGCTGGGATGGGTTGCTTGGAGAGGGTACTCCTCTAAGCCATTACTAATGACTTTTAATATCTATTCTTTCTAATTCTTCATCTGTTTTTATAAGACTATGGCAATATGAGGAAAAACCCTACTTAATATGTAGATCATTGTTTCTTTGCTATTTTAATTATTTTGAAAACTTATTTTACATTTAGATTTTCTTTCACTTCTTCCCCATTAGAAATGAAATGGTAGAAATATCTCCTCCAGGAAGCCATCCCAGAGGGCCAGAAAATTCAGCTGGCCAGGATGCTCTGAGAGACACAGGGCTACGGTATCAAACTCCCCTGGGAGATCGGAGTCAGCACCAGGTAGAACAGTGGCCAAGGTGTATGTATGCTAGCCCCACGGGGCCACACATCATCACAGTATTTCCAAACAAGAACTTTTATTAATCAAGCCAGCCAAGGAAAGCTGTTCTGTTTTGAAAGGAGCGTATTCAAGTGAGAAACGGCGTGAGCAGTGGGGTGATTTAATACTTGTTAGCTGATAAATATAGCCTTTGCCAGAATAAAACTTTATGATGCAGTGTTGAAAAGCTTAATTACTAAACTGTCTATGCACGTCTTGCTCAGGCAGCAAGGGTGACAAATTATAGCAGTGAAATAGTATTTTTCACCTTTGGCATTTCTGAAGGAGAAAAGTATGTCTAAAAACATTGAGAAAGCAGCAATAATCCCAGACCAGATATTACTGGGGGAGGGTGGGGGGAGGAAGATACTTCATTGAGTCACCAAGCCTTCTGTGCAAAATGCCATGGTCCCCACCCCCCGCCTCCCCACTACCTTGTTAACTGAAGAGAGCAGGGTCAATTTTACATTTTTCTGGCATTTTATACTCATCCAAGCGTGTGTCTGTGTGTGTGTGTGTATTTTCACTTTTCATCCTTCTAACACCTCTGTGAAATAAGCAGAGCAGAGGATTCTCATTTACATTTTACAAATGAGGAAACCAAGGCACAGAACTTGGCCAACCAAGGTCATGTAATGATATTCCAGGACAAGAGCCCAAGCCCCTCATGACCCGTTTCTATTTACAGGCACCATGCTGCTGCCAGATGAACATGATAATTAAAACTGAACTGAAATATTAGTTGGGGGTACAGTCCGCACCATGTGCTCTTCTTATTGATGTTTCATTTCAGAGAGTTAACACTAATCCTGATGTGATATATACAGGAGTCTAATATGGGATAAAGTCTCCATAAGTACTGGCTAAGTGATTTATACTCCTGCTACTTTCATTTGCTGGTTTATTTCCTTCTTTGGGGGGTACTTGCTGTGAGAATAGCTGCATGCTAATGACACTGAATTTCAACCCAGCAGTAGCTGGTTACAGTACAGACTCACTTTCCATCTGATTCCTCTTTGTTTCTTTGTTCGCCTTGTTTTGCTCTCTTCTTTTCTTCCAGTTTCTGCCATTTCTTCCTCCCCTTCTATTTCTTTTTCCTGCCTCTTCTCCTATGCCTACATTCTCAGAAAAACCTGGAATATGAATGCAATCACCTTATCATTCATAGTATTTGTGCTTCCAGGTTCTAATACATCAGGGTTTTGTTGTGGCTGTTCTTAAAATTTAAAGCTGGAAGCCATCCCAGAGGGATGATCCTGTTTGTTATTCAAGTTGATTGGACAACCCTTATGTTGATTTTCGAAAATGATGCAAGAATTTAAAACTGGCCATAGCTTTCAGGGATCTCAGTGCTAATAAACTAAAACATGACTTGTATGGTTTCCTTACACCAATTCTTTACTCTTCTTGTCATATGTGTGCAAAGCCTGGTACCAGGCTCTCTAGTGGACACAATGGAATATAATCAGCAATCCCTACCCAGAGATTCTACTTAGGAGAAGACAAGACCCCTGGAGTGGGAGGCAGGGTAGAGGTACCTGTTGACACATGTTGACAAGGTCACAGGCAGTGAATAAGATGCTCTAATTCGTGAAGCCAGGGAATCCTAAGAGAAATGTTTCCTTTGGGGAGAAAAGATCCCTGAACAAATACAGAGAAGCCTCAGTCAAATACATCCAGCAATATCCCTCCCCTCCACACCATACCTGGGTCGACCTGGCTGACTTCAGAATCCAAACTGCATATTAGTGTGGTGAGCACAAGTGAGTTCTTACTGCAGAAAGCTCAGCAGAACAGAGAAAGAGGTCTCTGGCAGGAGACAAAAGCCTCCGCAAACATCAGACGATCTGATGCAGGACCAAACTGCTGTATTTCAGTCTGGAATATATTTGTGTTTTAGCCAGTATCATCTGACCAGGTAAACCAAGGAAGGTTGAACGATAATACGATTCATGTTTCCTTCTCAATAGACAGTAATTGTTGTCCACTCAACAGTTCGCAGCAGAATCCCACAAAAGAGCCTGCTAAGGAGAAAGAATCTCTAAGGGGTTGTAAAAGGCTAGATGAATTATGGAACCCTGTGGAACAGCTAAGCTTAGAGAGGTTTAGAAACCATTTAGACCAGTTCTTAACCATCTTGGATGTTGAACCTGTTTAAGAAGCTATAGAAAGCCATGGTTCTCCTAATAATAACAACAAAGACAACTATGCATATGAGCACATAGAATTTGCATGCCATTTAATGCCTGCTCACCAGCTGCTTGTTTTTGTAAATAAAGTTTTATTGGAACACAGCCTCACCCATTCATTTATGTATTACCTGTGACTGTTTTGCACTACAACAGTAGAGATAAGTGTTTTTGACAGAGACCATATGGCCTGCAAAATCTAAAATAGTTACTATGTGGTCCTTTAAGAAAATGTTTACTGACCCCTGTTTTAGGTTCAAACCCTCCCCCCACACATCTGTCTGTAGACACTCAGGGGTCCAAGGAGAACCTCTAAATCTTAAACCTATCACTTTATGTAAATATGGTCTTATCTTTGATCCACACATCTGGTCCATTGTTCCTTGGACACGTTGTAAATCCCTTAAGGCAAGCCTGTAACTTTGCAGTTAAGAACACATCATCTGCAGTTAGATCTGCGCTTTAATCTAAAGTTTGCCTCTCATTGTGTGACCTTGTGCAGTTACACAATCTCACTTAGCTTCCTTTATCATCGGCAAAATGAGTTAATGATGACTACCTCATAAGATTGTTGTGAGGCTTACGTTTACATAAAACCTTAAGAGAATGCTGGATACACAGTAAGTACTTAATAAATAATAACAGTGATGATGTTGATCATAAAGTGGGGAGGACAAGAGAGGAGAGGGGAGGAAGAGTTTAACCTGGTGCCTCTGAGGCCTCTGTGAAGGCCAATTTCCTCTATATTCACATAGGACACAGGAGAATTGATGATAAGGAGAGTTAGTGGATTGATAGCAAAGCATGAGGGTTAGTGGATTGATAGCAAAACATGGTTAAACCCAGAAGCTTAAAAGCTCTAGGTTGCTTCAAAACCATGAGACAGAATAGCAGTGTCTCCTGGTGACCAGTTCTGGGCCACTTTCTCTTTTCCAGCTACAGTGAGTAAGTAGACAACTTACCTGGGGAAAAGGTGGTTAGCTCTAATGTAGTCCTGGAAAGACACTAGGAAAGGTCATTATCAGAAATAGTGATAGTATAAAATAGAAGCATTCTCTGCAAGAACGTTGTCTTTTCTCTTAGCAACCATTTGTGCTGAATGCAAAGAATTGCACGCTTGGATTGGATTCTGCTGAAGATTAGTGAATCTCCGAAACACTGCAAAAACTAGGGGTGAGTTATTTCACACTCCTAAGTGTTTGGCTAAGTATGCAGATTCATTTCCTGTCCCTGGCCTTCATTTTAAAGAGTTCAATTCCTGGTGGGGTCGGTGACATCCTGAATCTGCCACTTACTAGATGTATGATCTTGGTCTAATTTCTTTGTCTCTGAGCCGCAGGGCCCTCATCTATGAAATGTGGATACAATTTCACCTACTGTAGGATTATTCTGAGGGTTATGGTATGTACATGCAAAGTGTAAGCATTGTGTCCTGTGTAGAGAAAACACTCCATAAATGCTGGCCATTATTATTACTATTATAATGGTAGAATATGACTTAGGAAAATAATCCCCTTTGATAGCCATCACTGCATCCATAGGTAGCTTTAGATCTAGCTAGGAAGCCACTTCAGTATTCGTAGAGCTCACTGGTGACTGTACTTCAGTGCTACTGTAAGGTTGGCCTCTTCAAAGAGTCTTACTCTTGAATGAATAAATGCTGTGTATGGTTTGTGGCTGTGCTCTTTCACAGACCTTTCATGGCACTGTGTTCTCCCCCAGCTGATCTAGTCTCCCCACTCTTGTGATATTTATCCCATGTGTACTTACTTATTCAATATCTACTTGCTGCCAAAACTGCAATAGCCACAAAAGCGGGACCTGGCACATAGGAGTTACTCAGTAAATATCTGTTGATCCAAAGAATGAATGAATGAATTCGACTAATTAACTTTTTTTATTCTAACATTAGTAAGTGCCAAAGGAAAATCTTGCTGACACAGAATTATCCCGTAGAGCAAAAATGTACTAACCTCGTCCTTAACAGAGGCAATAATTACAGCAGTATCTATATTTACTTTATGTGGTTTCTATTCAAAGTCGTTAGGTGATTTCAGAAAGTCCTCACTTTATACTACATCCCATTGTATTTTGGAAGAGGTGAGGGGAAGGCAGGAGAGTGGCTCTACCATTAGAAATACAGTACTTAAAATGGGCCATCTCTGTGTAGTTGGTGTGTTGTGTATGCACATGTGTGTGCTAGCATGGGAGAGAGGTGGGGAATGGTACTGTCCTTGTGCAAACAATCAATATAGCTCCTGTAGCAGTGTATTCTGTTATTGTGATTTTATCACCTACCAATGACATGCAAGCAGGATTATTGACTGACATTCTTATTTTTTTGATACTTTTTAAATTGAATTGCTCTAAAGGTGGCAAGAGTTAGGCCTAGAGTTAGTTGCACCCACTTCTGCAAGACAGTTGCCAACCTCAAACTTGCACCATATATTTTAACCATTACAATAAGCCATGTTTATTTGTCCTTTGGAAAATAAACTATTTTCTGTGAACCAAAAGACTGTCAGAAAACTGAATGTTAGTGATACAGAGACCATTGTGGAGGAAAAAAAAATTGGCAAGTGTCACCTAATTGAGAAATTGAGATGTTCACCATCATGGCTGAACAGCACTCTAAGCAATTAGCTCTATATTACAGGAAAGAGCTATAATAATTTGCCTAGAAGCAGGAAACCCATTAATTATGTGCCTAAAATCAGGAAACCCACTCACTAAATAAACCATTTTAACTATTAATACTAAGAAATGTTAATACTTGAAACAATAAAAACTTTATAATTATTTCAATAGATGCTGAAATTTGTTGACAAATCTGAAATTTGTTAAAAGTTAACTTTGGCAAACTTTAATATACATTGCTGCTAAAACATTATGATAAATTCAGAAACAGGGGATACTACCTTAAAGGAATAAGGACTTCTATTTTAAAATTATAACAAACATTACAATTAAGAATAAATCACTAGCACCATCTATTTTAAATTAGGGAGAAGTCAAAGATTCTTACATCAATATTCTAAAATTTCTAGGGTATGCATTAAGGCATGGAAAACATTTAAGAGGTGTGAATGTTGGGAAACAGAAGACAAAGTGGTTACAAATTGTGTGAATATGATTATACTCCTAGAAAACTCAAGTGCACCAACTTTTAGATTGATGAGAAATAGAGTGGCTGAATTACAAACATTCAAAGGTTAATAACTCTTCTGTATGCCAAAATAATCAAAGCAAATATATCTTATATATAATGTTAACAAAAAACAGAATACAAAGGACTCTTTTATTTTTTTTCTTTTATTATACTTTAAGTTCTGGGGTACATGTGCACAACGTACAGATTTGTTACATAGGTATACATGTGCCATGTTGGTTTGCTGCACCCATCAACTCGTCATCCACATTAGGCATTTCTCCCAATGCTATCCCTCCCCTAACCCTCAACCCCCTGGCAGGCCCCCCAGTATGCGATGCTCCCTGCCCTGTGTCCAAGTGTTCTTTCATTGTTCAGTTCCTCCCTATGAGTGAGAACATGAGGTGTTTAGTTTTCTGTCCTTGTGATAGTTTCTGAGAATGATAGTTTCCAGCTTCATCCATGTCCCTGCAAAGGACATGAACTTATCCTTTTTTATGGCTGCATAGTATTCCATAGTGTCTATTTGCCACATTTTCTTAATCCAGTCTATCATTGATGAACATTTGGGTTGGTTCCAAATCTTTACTATTGTAAATAGTGCTGCAATAAACTTACATGTACATGTGTCTTTATAGTAGCATGATTTATAATCAACAAAGGACTATCTTTAGGATCCAGAATTTATGCAAGGAAATATTTCCAAAATTTTATGGAATGATATTTTGAAACATTTGAATAAGGGAGGATATACCATGTCCCTAGAGGGAAATAGCAAATATTATGAATTTTTTCCATTATCCCCTGATTAATTTATAGGTTGCACAAAATCACAGTGGGATTTCGTTAACCTGAAAAAATAATTTTAAGTCCATCTGGAAACAAATTAACAGGTAAAAATAACTAGCAAATTTGAGCAAGAAGGTAGTAAGTACCTTCCTGCAAAATGGCACTTTTATCTGCTGTTATGACATATGATAAAATTAGATAAATAAGCAGTTTACTGTTGATTCAGGAATTGATACAAATCAATGGAAATAATAACTATGAAACAGCCCCTTAATGTGATAACTGAATCAATACAAAACCAATCAATACAAAAGCAATAATTATTTAACAAATAATTTGAGGCAAATTGGCAAGGTATTTAGTTTTAGCAAAAAATCAAACTTGATTCTACCATACGTTACTATAATTTCCAGATGAAGTAAGGGATAAATATAAACAAATATATAATACATGCCTCCCCAAAAACTATATAGAAGAAAATATAGATAAATATTTAACCTATTTCTAGGTTGCAAAAGTTCTATAAATTCACAAAAGAAATCATAAAGAAACAAATAAGTCTACTTGATTATATTTTAAAGCTCTTAGAAAACAAAACTAAAAGATTACAGACCAGTTAAGAAAAATACATATACAACAATTTATAATAAAAGTGTGTCCTTAAAGTAGAGAAAACAACAGAAGTTAAAATTTTGGCTCAATTTTTTAAGGGTTAAAAATGATACAGATAGAGTTAAGTCCATCTATTTTATTTTTTGTTTTTTATTATTCATATGTTTTGGGGTTTTTTTGTTGTTTTTAGAGACAGTGTCTTGCTCTGTCACCTAAGCTGGAATATAGTGACCTGATCATGGCTCACAGCACCTCAACTTCCTGGGCTCAAGGGATCCTCCTGCCTCAGCCTCCCAAATAGCTGGGACTACAGGCACACACCCCTACATCTGGCTAATTTTTTTTTTTTTTTTTTGGTACTGATGAGTTACTACTATGTTGCCCAAGTAAGACTCAAACTCCTCCTGTCAAGTGATCTTCTTGCCTCAACCTCCCAAAGTGCTAGGATTACAGATGTGAGCCATCATGCCCAGCTTACATGCCTTTTTAATTGTAGTAACACCACCATATTTTCCTACTTTGACATCATATGTATGTATCCATAAATTATGGTAATGTTCTGTGTATTTTTAATTTTATAGCATATTGTATGTATTTAGAACTTTATTCCCCAGTGTTGTATTTTTAGTATTTTTCCATGTCAATATACATAGATATATTCCATTAATTTTTACTACTGTATACTCTTCCATTTTATGAATGTATCAGTTTATTTGTCCATTTCCCCATTGATAGACATTAGATTGCTCCAAATTTTTACTACTGCAACATTGTTGCAATAAATATGTTTGCACATTTCTCTTTTTACCCTTGTGCAAGAGTTTTTATAAGGCAAAATGTTAAAATGTATTAAAACCGAGACCTGCGTTCAAAGGAATATGCTAATTTTTGTATATCTATATGTTTTAAATAATAACTTGAAAATTAACAGAAGATAACAATTATGCAGAGTATTTTAAAGCCAACTGGTAGAATTTTTTATAACTAAAATAAGTGGGACAAGGTTGGGATAAAGATGTAAAATTGGGGGGTCCTGCTCAGTGGCAGTTCCTCAAAAAGTTAGCAAGACCACCTATAGAGCCAGAACCCTCCCCATTCCAAGTCTATATATGTTCCGTGAAAGCAAAGAACCACTATTAGTGTAGACAAGATGTCAGAGGCCGTTGTGGTGGGTGGCACTGGGGTTGAAGGCTATTCCTTTGATTTTCGGGTACCAAGTGCTGGTGTGATTCTAGGATGTGGGAAGAGCCCCTGGATGACGGCCACTGGATTTCCCATATGACTTCCTGGAAATTAGAGCACACAGTCAGATTTTATTTGATTTTTTTTTTAAAGGAACCATAGGATACCACTTCACAGCTTTTAGGATAGCTGTTATTTAAAAGCAAAACAAAAAGCAAAACAGAAGATAAATGTTGGCAAGGATGTGGAGATACTGGATTCCCAGTGCCACCCACCACAACGGCCTCTGACATCTTGTCTACACTAATAGTGGTTCAGTGCTGGTGGGAATGTAAAATGATGCAGCTACTATGGAAAATGATATGGCAATTTCTTTAAAAATGAAACATAGAATTGCCATATGGTCTGCAATTCCACATCTAGATGTCTATCTATCCAAAAGAAGTGAAAGTAGGGACTTGAACTGACATTTGTACACCAATGTTCATAGCAGCTTTATTCACAACAGCCAAAAGGTGCGAGCAATGCCAGTGTCCATGGATAGATGAGTAGATAAATAAAATGTGGTATAAACATACAATGGACTATTATTTAGCCTTAAAAGGGAAGGAAATTCTGATGTGCTGCAATATGGATAAAACGTAAAGTCATTATGCAAAGTGAAATAAGCCTATCACAAAAAAATAATATTACATAATTCCACTTGTATGAGGAATCTAGAGCAGTCAGCTTCATAGAGACAGAAAATAGAATGGTGGTTGCCAAGGGCTGGGAGAAGGGGGCAATGGAGAGTGAGTGTCTAGTGGGTCAGTTTTAGTTTGGGAAGGTAAAAAGTTCTGGAGATGGATGATGGTGATGGGTGCTCAACAGTGTGAATGTACTTAATGCCACAGAACTGCACATTTAAATATGGTTAAAATCATCACTTTTATGTTATGTATATTTACCACAATAAATAAAGAAGTTGATATTTCTTATACTTACAAAGAGGAGAAGGGCATTTGCAAATCAACAAGAAGCATGAGGCCCCTCTCTCTAGCAGAAAAATAGACTCAATCTATTTCTTTTTCTTTTAACACCCTGTTTAATGGAAATGCCAAAACAAATGGGAAAAAATACACACACACAAATATATATGAACATATTTTGCCTCATGAGTAATCAAAATGTGTACATATGTATGTTTATGTATGTGTGTTTATATTTAAAATCATGTTCTGTCTTATGAGTAAACAAAAAGTATACAAATTCAAAACTATAATGAAATGTAATTTTTAACCTATCAAATTGGCATCTCTTTTTTTTGAATGACTAAATTCTAATCAGGGATTAAAATGATTGGTAGAAGTAAAATTTTTCACATCTTGTTTGCATAGTAAGTTGGCAATATGTATCAACTGTTTTTTTAAGCCTGTTTTCTAACTCAATAACTTACATCTAGGAATCTGGCTTACAGAAATAATCAAGGATGCAGACAATGGTTTATTTGCAATATGTTTATTTAAGCATTAGTTATGACAGTGGAAAACTGGAAATAACCTAAATCAACACTAATAGGAAATGGTTGAATAAATTCTAATAGATCAAAACAGTGGAATTTAATGCAGTCATTTTAAACTGTGGGTTTAAAGCAAATTTTTCTATATGGGATATTTTTTGTGATATAATGTTAAGAGCAAACCCACAATATGTAATGCTAAGTCAAGAATACAGGATGCTTTTCATTTCTAAAAAACATCAAGTGAGTATAACATGCATTTATGTGTGTACATATATTAAGACCAAAAGAAATACTCAAGGTCTTTTGAAAATTTTTCATTTGTTTCTTTATATTTTTTCTGTATTTGTACAGTGAGCAGTCAGGCAGCCAACTGGCCTTGTATTGAGGTGCTCCAGAGGACAGAACCAAGACTGGTAGCAGTAGGAAAATCATTGAAGCTAATATCAGAAGGAAATTTTCAATAAACAGAGCTTTCCAATGTGGAGCAGGCCTCTGGGAGTTTCTTTCTGCCAGCCCAAAACGTTTCCAGCAGAGGCTGGGTGACCACCATCCACAGTGATCCACAGTGGGGAGAGGTCACAAGAACAATGCATCTCAACCCTGGCTGGGCCACAGCATCACCTGAGAGAGGATAGAATGCAGATTCCTGGGCCATGAACCCTATCTACCTGGATTGAAACTCCAGGGCTGGGGTCTAGGGATATGTATTTGCCTTCAACTTCCCCAAGGGATTCTGAAGCAACGAGACAAAGTTTCTACACCTGAGAATCCCTAGATTAGAGACTTTCAAGGCTGCTTCCAACTTGGAGATTCAAAGCAATTTTGCAATTCAAAGGTCTACAGACTATTTGAGTATCTATCTTAAAAAAACAAGGACAACAGTATAGATGCAAAGGGAGGCACGGTTGGGATTGAAGGATGGAGTCATTTGAAGATCAGTACTTTTTCTTTCATTTATTTATTTAACCACCAACGACCAAGAGCCTATGCTGTACTGAGTTCCTTGTTTAAAGCACTTGGGATATGTTAGGGATCAAAACCATTTCCTACCCTCTTAATGGTCACATTCAGGTCAGGTTAACATAAAACGTAGATTCTTGGGCCCAGGAATGACTGAATTAGAATCCCTGGAGAGGGATCCAAGAATCCATATTCTATAAATGTTCCCAAGGTGCTGCGTATATACACTAAAGCAATGTTGTTTTTCAAAATATGGGCTTTGAATCATAAGTGGTTTGTTATAGTAATTTAGTGAGTCAAGAAGCTTTTCAAAAAAATTAAAATAACAGAGAAAAGAACAGGAAAAGGAAAGGAAAATTAGAATGCTGACACATGGAAACAGTAACTTGTTTCATAAAGCTTCTGTTTCTGTGCCCTGGCCACAATGTAAACTGGGTTTCAGATGGAAAACCATTGCTAGAAAATATGATACATAAAAGACATCACTGTTCTAGTCCTCTCTAACTCCTGCACGCAACAGTTCTGTTTTAGTCAAAATCTGGAGGTGAGATGCTGGGGCACACTGACCACCTTGAGGAGGGACAGGCTGTTCTGGGAATTTGACTCACTGGGAATATCCCTGCTATAATGCCACTTCCTTTTTCTTTTGGATTGAGCCTAGGGCTGCACTCTCGCACAGATGGTAAAGTCTCCAGCACATGTTGCATCATTTTCTTTGGTAGACATGACAGAGCACTGCACACTATCTGTCCTGGCCTTTGTGGCAGAGTTAGAGCCGCATACAGAAAGGAACTCCTGGGAGCCATTGCTTCCATTTGCTAGGCTGCTTGTTGGGGGAAGACAAGAGCAGGGCTTATACAACCAATTTTCCAGGCCAGGTGCTGGGTATTTGATTTGGGCCCTTCATATCAGGTCAAAACCATATGCAACCCATACTTTGCAACCCAGATGAAAGATACCAATTGTTTTAAATCAAAATGAAACAGAACGGGTGAGCAAACCCACATAAGACAAGCTGAAAAGTCCTCCTAGGCTCTCTGAGAACCCAAGAGCCTGCTGATCTGAGCAGGCAAGGGATGTTCCTGTGGTTTACTTGTTTGCTGGCACGGAAGTTTTGCTGTCACTAAAAAGAAAAATCCAAAGGCTAATTCAGCATAAATGGTCCCCTTGGCTGCATTGAGGGCAGTCACAGGTGAGTCATAAACAGTGTTGAAAAGTAGAGATCCACCCTAGAGGCCTGAGATGTGCTGCTTTTATCTCCAGCTCAGAGCAAGAAGAATGTCTGAGGAGGAACTGAAAAAGGAATTACTCAAACTGAAAACTGCTGTCCTCACCAGGAGGATTCCTTTCCTGACCCAAGTCTGGGAAGTGCCACTGGTAAACCCCCAGAAATGAATTTACCCATCAGTGAAGGACAGAGCTAGATAGTCTCAGATGTACCCAGTGACATTTTCACAGCATTAGAAGCCAAGCCTCCTTCACCTCAAACCAAATCACTGAAATGCTTGATTCTGTGCAGCTGTGGTAGAAATGCCCTGTATCAAAGGCAGGCTCCAGTACCACAAGCCAAAGATAAATAACGGAGGAAATGATCAAGACCATGACCTCTCGATGACCCCCTAGAGCTAAATCTTTGCTAGACCTCAGAATATCAAACAGGCCACCAGCCCGCCAAGAGCAGTTCATGAACAGCGTGGAAGCCACCTCAGCCTGCGAGAGCCTGGTTCTCTAGAAACCTGAGACATCCCAAAGGAATTTCTCGTTTTATCCTCCCAAACAGGGGTTTGTTAATTCTTTCTTCAAGTGAAGAAACCCTTTCCAAATGAACGTACCCAGAAAAGGTATTTTCCATTTACTTGGAAATTGGGGTTGTATGTATCTCTTGTCCAGTGGTGAACTATTAGTATTTTGAAAAAATGTGTTCTCCCACCAACTAGCAAAAAAATGAACCAGAAATATAAGAGCCTTCTCCTACTGGAGATTTTGATTATAGATTCAACAGGCAAACATTATGGAGTGTTTACTATTGGACAAGTATTGAACTGAGTTCTCAGAGGATCCTGAGTGGAACCAGACTCAAGTTACTCACAGAGGGAGGCAGTGGGCAGGTGGAAGCTTAGCTTTCTTTCTCAGATCAGTGTCACAGTACCTGAAGGAAACTCTGGGCCACCACTTCCAGTTTAGGAACCCCTGAGGCACAAGACAGCAACTGAGGCTGAAGGGACTCAGTATCTAACAAGCAAGACTTGTCCCCTAAATTGCCTTTAGAGTGCCTGGCCTGAAGACTGAGACAAGTCAGCTAAATCCTCAGAATAAAAGATGTGGAGAGCAGCCAGGAGACACAACCTGACACTCAAGGAGAAGGAGATCTTGACCGCACTTGACCACACTAGGAGTGCAAACAGGTCTAATTTGCATCTCTTAGGTGTAAGACTCACCATGGAGTACAAAGGACAATCAACACAGATTATAGGTAGAAATAAGTGTCATTGTTTCATTTACTCCTCTCTTCTCTTGTCAAAGAGATAATCTGTCTCCCCAAACCTAAGAGGGCCTCAAAGTTTAAAAAGACTCATGTTCCCAGCTGGCTTAAAGAAATGACTCTTCTTCTCAGGACTTTGTCAGGAATATGATGAGTTTGGTGAGACAAGTGGATTTCAAACTGCGCTACAAGCTGGGCATGGTAGCGCACGCCTGGAGTCCCAGTTACTCGGGAGGCTGAGACAGGAGAATCACTTGAACCTAGGAGGCAGAGGTTATAATGGGACAAGATCTCACCACTGCACTCCAGCCTGGGCAACAGAGCGAGACTCTGTCTCAAAAAATAATAATAAAGATAAAATAAAATAAAATAACAAACTGTGCTATGGTCATGGAAGTTATATTCAAATAAAATCTTCTATTGTTATGTACATAAATCAAGTCCAAGGAAGAGCAGCGCTACAAGTTAAAGAAGGACCACATTGCATTCCTCTAAGGCCCCCTCAAAGCAGTGTAAGCCATGGATAAAGGAGACTTCTCAGGCCCCTGTTGCCCAATTCTGTAACCGTTTTTTAGATGCCTCTCAGAGATCCATGACTTCTGTCTTTGGCCTCTTGTGGGGAAGTCACCCAAATAATGGATCAAGACCTTATAAACCCGGATCCTCCTGTTTCAGTAGGAGTCAGTTAGGCCAGGCCCTAGTTTGATGATGGGTAAGAATGACAGCTCAGACCTGCCTAATATCGCTGTCACTTTGGTTTTTCTGCCAAAGCATCAAGCAAGCAGTGAAAAAACATGAAATTAGGGAGGGAGGACTAATAAAATAGTTTCATGCATAGGACCTCAGCTTAGTATACTAACCCTATTTACATATAGACAACCTATTCTCAGGAATCTCATTGTAAATACTCCTTGATTCAGAGAAGTATCAATTCATATCCACTCCTTGTGAATGCCAAACCAGGTCCCTGTGTAGGAAAATATTTTATTCAATCTCATGGTTGTCAAATATGTTTAAAAGTAACCAAAGAAGTCTGAAAGATTTGATGCACCTGAGTTTTGCATTATATTGCTTTCTCCCCAAAGGGGGTATGCCTCTGAGTTTCACTGATCTTTATCATAGATTCCAGCAATTTTCTGACTCTGATGAACATTTGTTGATTGTCCCCTAACATCAGGGGTTAACAGCCTTTCTTTCCAGAGATTTTATTTTAGTAGGCTTCCTTTCACTACCCTCAGTCCATGTGGCCTGGGGTGGGGCAAGGCACCATGTGCTGGAGTGGTCAGAACCCCTAAACCTGAGTTAGTCAGTGCTTCATATTATCTTGGCCACACCAACTGGTTCAGAGGTAAAATAAACTTGAAATAAATTCATTCTGTCAGACTGGGACTCAGAACATTGGAAGAGTTTCCCACTGGACTTGAAGCAAAAGATCTGAGCCAAAGCTGCTGGTAGCCATGCCACTCTGTGGGGCAAGCCTAGAGCTGCCAGGGTCCCCATAGGAAGGTCAAGAATAAAGTTAACACAGAGGATGGGAGAGCCAAGAGATGGAGATAAACTGAGACCTGATGGCATCATTTGAGCTCTGAATTTGGCCCTGGCCTTTCTACCTGTAGGAATCAATAAGTTCTTCTTTGGCTTAAGCCATCCTGATTCGTTTTTGAAACTGTCATTCTAGTGAGAGAGATATACAGCATGCAGGGACCATGGAGTCAACCCCCCACAGCTACCTCCCACACGGTCCTATTGCATGGTTTGACCATGTCTAATCATTGGGAATGGTCTGTTTGTTTGTTTTTCCCCAACCAGGCATGGCACCACATCTTTGAAGGTGGGGAGGGCATCTGGAAATATACGGAGAGCTTTCACGTTTTTTCAATGACTGGGAAGTGGGAAACACAAGTGACATTTAATGGATACAGGCCAGGGATGCTAAATGGTCTTGAAAGGTCTAGGCGGGACTATCCTGCCTAACACAAGAGAGTTCACCCAAAATGCCAATAGTGCCACCATTGAGAAGCCTTCAGAGGTGAGCCTACATATTGAAAGAACCCAACTCAGAACTATGGCAGGTCTGAAAAGAGATCGAATTAGTGATTCTTTAATAGAAGAATCCATAGGAAGTTCAAAAGTCTTTAATAAAACCAAGTGGTGTCTCGAATATCTTCTTTGAGCACTGCCAAAATTCACAGAACCTTTCTGTTTATAAAAAAATCTTAAACCAATGTTTCTCCCCCATAAGACTGTAGGATTTAATTTTCTTACCAAGATATTTAAAATCAAAATTTCTCTGGGAACAGCACAGCCATGGCAGGCTTTCTTCCCTTCTGTGGCCTCTGAGACTTTTAAGAAGACATTGAATCACATGACTTCTCAACTTCCACATCGAAATTCTCTATTCCTCACTTCTTCCTCCTTTCTGAGCCTTTGTGCCATTGGCCATCTTTTGAAAAATGTACCCTAACTCAAAATGGGAAGGTCTGACTTTATTGTTCAGATGTGCTCAATTTGTGGGTTTTATGTTCTTCCTGGTTAAAGTATGTATTGGTGGTATTTTCATCCAGGAGTCCAACCACTCCTTGACAGAGGCTAGTTATTTGTTTTGTTTGTTTCTAGAGACAGGGTCTTGCTCTGTTGCCCGAGCTGGAGCACAGTGGTGTGATTGTAGCTCACTGCCTTGAAATCCCAGACTCAAGCAATCCTCTTGCCTCAGCCTCCCGGATAGCAGGGACTATAGATTTGTGCCACCATGCTCAGCTAATTTTTCCACCTTTGGTGAAGAGGGGGTCTCACTATGTTGCCCGGGCTGGTCTCAAACTCTGGGATCAAGCAATCCTCCTGACTCAGCCTCCCAAAGTGCTGTGATTGCAGGTGTGAGCCACTGTGCCCAGCCTCCTTTTGCTTTATAGCATCTCTTATATGTTGCTTCTTGGGTTTGCAGCAATGTGTCCTCACACATCTGACAAGATGTTAGAGTCTTCACCCTGGGAGATTTGTAATTCATTAAAACTAGAAACTAGAATTCATGGGGTATTAATTTGGGTCCTCTGAAAAATAGACACAAAGACCAAATTAGAAAGGAAAATGCCTATGAAAGATAAAGGGTATAGGGAACAGGAGTAGGCAGGGACAGCTTTCAGACAGTGACGCAGGTCTGACACCTGCATTGGGAGACAAAGAAGGAGGGAAGGAGGACTGGCTAAGAAGACCCAAAGACAACAATGCAAATTTGAGATGACCTCAGCCCGGCCACTGGAGATCCCCAGAGCAAAGATTGCCTGTTAGAGGAAGAAATGGCCCAGCTCTTGTGCCCTGATAGCAGCTGACACCAACCAGCTACCTTTCTCACAGCAGGTACTCTTAAAGGGGGAATCTGAGTGATGTACATGCTGGCAGCCACGCATGATGAATTTATTTTTTTAAGTAGAAGTTGTTTGGCATGTGGGTGGGTGGGTGTGTGTGTGTGTGTGTGTGTGTTTAAAAGAAAAGAGATTGCCTTGGAAGTAGGAGTCTGAACTGTGACATGATAAAAACAATGCAAACCACAATAGAATATTTCTGTTTGTGAGACCAAGTCCCACCCACAACTTCTAGACTGTTGGCTTGGTCAAAAGAGAATAATTCTACACTTTACAAAGCAATGGGATTAGAAATGAAAATTGGCCAAGGCGAAGTATACTGAGACTGCTGGGCATCCAACATGCTGTGTTAGTTGTAAAGGTGGAAAAGTCCTCTGTTTTGGCCAGGAATCAGGGGAGTTATTTTAGGAGCAGCCTCCTCAGTGACCCAGACATTAGCATTTGATTTCCAAAGCTCTAAAGAACATAAGCCTGAGAGCGTTTTTCCACTGCCCTATGTTTCTTTCTCCATAGGGCTTGTCGCACAAATCTGCTGTAAATCCAGCATTCACTCACCTTCTCATGGGAGCCTGTGGAGAAGTGGATCATTGTTATTAGAGTGGGTGAGGCTTCCTGAGAAGTGACTGGCCTGCCCATCCTAAGGACCTCCTGGCTTAGCATCACATGACTAACCAGCCTGGTAAAAAAACGCACTCAGAATTTACCCATATGCATCAAATTTTATCAGCCCATCTTCTGCCAATAAAGTGCCCTAGACAAAAAAGCCCAAGAAATGACAGTCACTTCTACAATCCTTATGACATTTTCTAGGTGAATTTCTGTAGTGTGAGCTGCCTCATGCTGGTTGCTGGGGAGACGAAGGAAAGGAATTCAGAGAAAAGTAAAGCATGAAACTTTTCCTAAAGGCATGAATGACTAATTCTCCATTTGGGACACCCATGAGTAAACTCAGATCCTCCTGTTACTCAAAAGGGAAAGACAAATCAGTTATAACAAGGAATATTAATTGTGCACTTCTGACTGATCTCATTTTATATTTAGAACAACACTATAAAGAAGACTTCTCCAAAAAGCTCCTAGAACTGATAAACACATTCAGCAAAGTTAGAGTATACAAAATGAATGTACACAAATCAGTAGTCCTGCTATACACCAACAGTGACCAAGCTGCGAATCAAATAAAAAACTCAACCCCTTTCACAATAGCTGCAAAATAAAATAAAATAAAATAAAATACCTAGAAATATACCTAACCAAGGACATGAAAGACCTCTACAAAGAAAACTACAAAACACTGCTGAAAGAAATCATAGACAACAGAAACAAATAGGGACACATCCCATGCTCGTGGATGGATAGAATGAATATTGTGAAAATGACCATACTGCCAAAAGTAATCTACAAATTCAATGCAATTCCCATTAAAATACCACCATTCTTCACAGAACTAGAAAAAGAATCCTAAAATTCATATGGAACAACAACAACAACAAAAGCCCGCATAGCCAAAGCAAGACTAAACAAAAAGAACGAATTTGGAGGCATCACATTACCTGACTTCAAACTATACTATAAGGCCATAGTCACCAAAACAGCATGGTACTGATATAAAAATTGGCACACAGACCAATGGAACAGAAGAGAGAACCCAGAAATATGAACCCAAATACTTACAACCAACTGATCTTCAACAAAGCAAACAAAAACATAAAGTGGGGAAAGGATGCCCTATTCAACAAATGGTGCTAGAATAATTGGCAAGCCACATGTAGAAGAATAAAACTGGATCCTCATCTCTCACCTTATACAAAAATCTACTCAAGAAGGATCAAAGACTTAAACAGAAGACCTGAAGCCACAAAAATTCTAGAAGATAACATTGGAAAAACCCTTCCAGACATAGGCTTAGGCAAAGACTTCATGACGAAGAACCCAAAAGCAATTGCAACAAAAACAAAGATAAATAGATGGAACTTAATTAAACTAATAAGTTTGTACACAGCAAAAGAAACAATCAGCAGACTAAACAAACAACCACAGAATGGGAGAAAATTTTCACATTCTGTACATCCAACCAAGGACTAATATCCAGAATCTACAAGGAGCTCAAACAAATCAGCAAGAATAAAACAAACAATCCCATCAAAAAGTGGGCTAAGGACATGAATAGACAATTCTGGAAAGAAGGTATACAAATGGGCAACAAACATATGAAAAAATACACAACATCACTAATGATCAGGGAAATGCACATCAAAACCACAATGCAATACCACCTTACTCCTACAAGAATGGCCATAATAAAAAAATTAAAAAAAAATAGATGTTGGTGGGGATGTGGTGAAAAGAGAACACTTTTACACTGCTGGTGAACACGTAAACTAGTATAACCACTATGGAAAACAGTATAGAGATTCCATAAAGAACTAAAAATAGAACTACCATTTGATCTAGCAGTCCCACTTACTAGTATCTACCCAGAGGAAAATAAGTCATTATATGAAAAAGATACTTTCACATGCATGTTTATAGCAGCACAATTCACAACTGCAAAAATACGGAACCAGCCCAAACGCCCATCAATCAATGAGTGGATAAATTGTGGTGTGTGTGTGTGTGTGTGTATATATGTGTGTGTGTGTGTGTGTGTGTATATATATATATACACACACACACACACATATATACACACACTGTGGAATACTACTCAGCCATAAAAAGGAATGAAATAATGATATTCAATGCAACCTGGATGGAATTGGAGACCATTATTCTAAGTGAAGTAACTAAGGAATGGAAAACCAAACATCGTATGTTCTCACTCATAAGTGGGAACTAAGCTATGAGGATGCAAAGACATAAGAATGATACAATGGACTTTGGGGACTCAGGAGAAAGGGTGGGAGGTGGGTGAGCAATAAAAGGGCTATACGTTGGGTACAGTATATACTGCTTGGGTATGAGTGCTCCAAAATCTCAGAAATCACCACTATAGAACTCATTCATATACCCAAATACCATCTGTTTCCCCAAAGCCTATTTAAATCAAAAAAGGAGGAGAAGGAGAAGGAGAAGAAGGAGAAGGAGAAGGAGAAGGAGAAGAAGGAGAAGGAGAAGGAGAAGGAGAAGGAGAAGGAGAAGGAGAAGGAGAAGGAGAAGGAGACATTACCATTATTCTCTTTGGACGGATGAGAATGCCTAGGTTGAGAAAGTTTAAATCATCTGCCTAAACTAACCTAGTTAGCAAATAGCTGAGCTGAGACTTGAACTCAGGTCATTCTAACTCCAGAACCTATGGTCTTAACAATACCCCCCTATTTACCAATCAGTGCAATTAAGGTAGGTTCAGGTTTTGAGGACCCCAAAGTAAAACAATTTTGGGCTGGGCTTGGGAGTAGGAGCAGCCCTCTTCAAGAAAAAGAAAAAAAATGTGAAAACAAAGCAAACACAGAACTTTAGAAGGAGTCCCTGTAAATGAGAGGGGCTGAAGCTTCAGGCTCATTATCTTCACAGTAAATCTACTTTTGATTGTGATGATGCTATTATTGACAACAGTGTTAGTATGAAGAATAAAATTTATTCTTCAAATCCAAATATATGAAATTTCATTGGCTTAAGACTTTAAGATTTTTTTTTTAGGTAACAAAATTGTTCTAGACACTCAGAGATCCCAGGTGCTCCCTTTCCAGCCACCATATAATTTCTGTGAGTCAGAGTCACATCCCACCTGCTCAAATTCTCCTCATGAATTTCACTTTCCCTCGCCTCAAATTCTCTTCAATTTTCCATGAATCTCTATTGGTTTTACCTCTCTTTCAACATCTTTATTACTATCATTATTATTACTATTATTATTACACTTACTACTCACAATGTGTTGCCCTAAGCTGTTTTCTCACCTATGAAAAACCTAGTATCATTTCCATTTTTCAGATGAGAAAACTGAAGCCCTAAGAGAGGAAACAATTTGTCTCTGAAACCTACACTCTTAACCACTCCAACATAGTGCCTCAAATAGCCCAGGTAAATCAGACATCAACACAAGCAGACCCTATAAAGGCCAGAATAAAGTATAACAATCATAATGTCTTGATCAAGTACCAAACACGAGGCTAGATGTCCTGTGAGTCACAGACTTGACCAGAATCCCCTTCTGGCACCTCTGAATAGTGCAAGAACAGAAATGTGTGTTCAGTCAAATCAGCAATTCTGCGACATGGGAGACCTTGAAAATGAGTGATTCTGTGATGTGAAGTACAGTATATTTTTCTCTGGGTTACAAATTTTGAAATCTAAAGAATAAGCTTGGCAGTTCCTAAATTTACACACTTATCATAGGTATTATATTTCTTTAGTCATTATCATGAATTATCTGTGCCACAAAGATAACAGTCAATCAAAAGTAGTGTCTCAGGAACCTAGGCGAGGGATAAAATTATGAGTCACACTGGCATAGCCATCTTCCTGGGGCTGAAGCACCACAGAGGGTGCCGATCTGAGTCCTGTTCCTTGAACTTGAATGTGTGAAAGAACCTCAAATTTTACTTATTTAAACCTTTTTATTTATAAATAAAGGCCATGAGACCTTGAGATGCCAAAGTTCACAGAGCTGATGAACACTGTTCCTTCAGCAGAATTAATGAACAGATTATGAGGTGAGTTTAAAGGACTCTCCACTGTACATTCTGCTCTCATTGTTAAAGACACACTGTTAGGTGCAGCACTGGTAATCCTACATTTAAAAAAAAAAATCTGTCTATGGCATATATATACAAGGTGTTCGCTAGTCTAAACTTTGCCTACCTAGCCACCATTACTACCCACAGTTCCCCAGCATGAATCCTGCCCTTTACATTTCCCAGAAGGTACTCACTATACCCTCTCCTGCCTCTGCCTCTGTGTAGATTTTCTCCAGCCAGTTTGCCTTTCTCCTTATTCTTCACCATATGAACTCCTACTCATTTGTCTAAACTCAGAAGTGTCCCCTTCCCAGTGAAGCTTCCCGTGTGAAGACCTCATTTCCCACTCCTCCATCTAAAAGATTACATTGATTCTCTTCTGCTCTCTCAATACACAGTTCTTTGGGCTTTGGGCACTTATTACATTGCAGTTTGGTTCTTGGTTTGATTTTGTTCCCTATATTAAACTCTGAGCTGCTGAAAGTCATGGCCACTGTGTTGATCATTCTTTTTCATTAATATGTGGGTTCTAGGAGTATTGAAGTAAATCGTGACAATAATAATTAACATGTAATCCCTACAATAATCCCAAAGGGAGGGTGTGGTAGAAGTGGACATAACCAGTGCTTACCAAGATTTCTGGTTCTCTTCTTGAAGCTAGGGGTGGCCACATGACTTGCTTTGATGGATGAAATTTAAGCAGAAGTGACATGTGTCACTTCCATGTATAATCATCTAATAAGAGGCACTCTTTCCCCTTACAATAGTGGGTCCTAAAGCCTTGTATTTGGCGGGCATCATTATAAGGTAGTGAAGCCTCAGTGACCCCCTGCTGACCCATGTTGGACACAGCATGAATGAAAAATAAATCTTTGTTGTTTGAAATCACTGATAACTGGTGTTTGTTACTGCGGCATAACTAAGCCTCTCCTGCCCCAGTGTGGTGGGGGGTAGAGGGTGTCTAATATTATCCTCTTTTTATAAATGAATTGAGGTCACCCAGGTGGTAGAGTGCAGAGGGGGCATTCAAACTCAGCAGATGTTAAAGCTTGATGTTAAAGTTTGGTATTAAAGCTTATCTTCCAGATCTCTATGGAATAGAGAAAGAGGAATGAAACCAATCTTCTTCCACACTGACCATTTTAATTATTACTTCCTTTCCTGTTTCCAGCAGTTATCAGAAATTGGTAGAGCAGCTACTCCTTCAGGAATAGCTAAGAAAACTCTCCCTCTTCTTCTCAAGTCTGTTAATATCTCCATCCCCTAATTCTACTTTGGGTGTGTTGGGTTTTGCTAACAGCAACTCTGGAAGGTTTGGGCACATACAGTATTTGTCTTTTGCTGAAAGCAATAAAGAACATGTCAGCACATGTTCATTTTCTAGTTAGATTTTTAAAAGTCATTTCAAGAGTTCTTTTTTAGTTTCTACTAAGCAAACATAACCTTTCATTAAATAGCAGACACAAATGTTTGTGTGGTTTGCTTTCCTTAAAGAAATTCTTATTTTTTAAAAGTCAACTCTCTTTGCCAGTGGTATCAATGAGTTGGTAAAGCACTGAAATTAGGGAGGATGAGGAGAATACAAATTCAAGGCTGAAGAAAACATTATTGTTTGGCTAATTCAGCCCAAGAATCCTTCCAACCATGAAGGCCTGATACAGATGCTGTTTGTGATGTCAGACTAGTACTAGGTAGTGTTTAAGAGCAGGGTTTCAAAGCCAAATGAGTTCACATTCAAATTCTGCCCTTTATTTGTTCTTTGATGTGGTCAATTCAGTTAGCCACTCAGAGCCTTAGTTTTATCCTCTGTAATATGGGTAAATTACAGCTACCTTTGTACAATTGCTATAAGGATTACACACTTGTGTAAACTCACATAGACAATCCTTGACACCACTGTCTACTATCTGATAAACATTTGATGAAGAATAGTATTAAGTTTGCCATAAATAACACCTGCCCATCTGCATAGCTTAGGTTAAAGAAAATCAGAATACTGCCACAGGGAAGTAGCTGCAGGACTCAAGAGAAACCAGTTCAAATTTGCTTATCTTCATGTTTCCTGTTCTTTGAGGCAATTTCTTGGTCAGGAAATTATGAGGGGGATTGGTTACGGGCGGAGACTGTATTCTCTTGGGAGCCCAGGAGTAGGGTACTGTTAGAATTTCATAAACATTCTCTAGGCCCAAACCAGTTTCTTTTTTCCCTTAAAGTCTGTCTTTGGCCAGTTGCTGTGGCTCATGCCTGTTATCCCAGCACTTTGGGAGGCTGAGGCAGGTGGATCACAAGGTCAAGAAATCGAGACCATCCTGGCCAATGTGGTGAAACCCCGTCTCTACTAAAAATGCAAAAATTAGCTGGGCGTGGTGGCACTTGCCTGTAGTCCTACCTACTCAGGAGGCTGAGGCAGGAGAATTGCTTGAACCCGGGAGGCAGAGGTTGCAGTGAGCCAAGATCGCACTTCTGCACTTCAGCCTGGCGACAGGGTGAGACTTGGCCTCAGGGAAAAAAAAAAAAAAAAAGGCTATCTTTAATTTCTGTTGAATCCTATTTAAGTTTTGTGCCCATATTTTGATTCCTCCCATATACTTGGAAAAAACTTTGCATGTTCTACACACAACTCAGTACCTGGCTTTCCACTTTAGAATGCAGCCAGTTGGTAACTATGCATGAGAGTGCAGTGATCTGCCTCACTCAATTTACAGGTGTGGAGAATGTGTGCAGATTCGCCAAAATTCATAGACATTTAAATCATTTCCAAGTAGAACTTTCATGCATAGCCTTTGCACCCATAAGCACACATACTTAATGTCCATTTAAACTGAGAAAATATGTGTTAGCACTGAAGGTTACCTGGCATGGTGATGATAACCCATTTCTTTTTGTTTGAACTACCCATTTCTCTGGCTCCAATTAAAATCAATGTCCTGTGGAGATTGATGTGATAGTTTCCGCTAAGTTAGAGATTGGGATTGTCTTCCTCACTCAGACAGGAGTGAGAATCTTTGTAAACTCCTCCCTCTTTTGTCTTTAAGGCTTCACTTTGCTAAATGGACATAAGTTGAGACCGGCAGACATGATTCCCAACCAACTGGTCTTAGCCAACTCCTGTGTGCTTCTCTAAACCAGTGTCTTTGTTGGTGATCATTTAAATAATCTGGTATGTTCTAGATCACACTTTAATGATAAGTAGAAAGTAACCAGTGTGTGATAGCATTTGCTACTGTTCCCACAGTATTTAGAATTAGAGAACGATTAAGGTCTCCACACACAGTGAATGTGAGGGAAATCCGGGGCATGCAGAATGCTCTTTAGCTGGAGGAACTTGAGCTCGCCAGTAACAGAGCATTAAAGACTGCACTTTGCTGCCCCACATTTTCACAATCACAGCAGCAGAGCACCCTAGGTCTCTGGTGAAGGAATGACCCTCTCTTTTCCAATACCCAGACATCACAAGAGTGGATGCAGTTCCCAAAACTCCTAAGGTAAGAGTTCCTCTGCAGAAAATAATCAAACAGTTCCTACTATGACCTGATGGCAGCTCTTAGACCTGGGATTTATTCCCAAGTACTGCCTTATCTCATCCTGCAGCTACAACTTATTAGTTTTCTCATTACCTCAGTTTCTCTGTTGGTAAAAGAGAAGAACGAATGTTTGTAATCATCAAATAATGATTGCACTTTGCATGGAGATCTCCCAGTGATGGGAGCAGCCGTGATTAGACAGTTTATACGCATTATCTCATATATTTCCCACAACAGTCCTAGAGGAAGGTGATATTCATCCTCTTTTTATAGTCATGGAAAACTAAAGCTAAGAGAAATTAACTAATCTGCCCACATGTATCAGAGCAAGTGAATTGTGGAGTTAGGGTTCAAAATGGACTCCAAATCTCTGTTGAGTGAATAAAGAACTGATTTTGAACATGGGGAATGATGGAGGATGGAAAAATCACAGACTCTTTCCACAAGTCAAATTAGATTTTATTTAATAGGACCCAGAATGCAAAGTTCTGAACATTTATCTTTAGTGTCCAAAGTCCTTGAGAAACATATGCCTAAAAGAATCTCTTACAGGAATTTGTGCCAATGTCACAGTCAGTCACAATATTTATAAAGTGCCCTTTATGTCCTGTATAATTGCAGTAACATTTTGCACTCTAACCCCCCTTTCAGCTTCTCAAAACTCTATCCTTATCTATTGCATTTTATTCTCCCAGAAATACTGTGATTTCTCAGAGACGAGGAAACTGGCACCCACAGAGGTCAAAGGACTTGCTAGTCAATTATCAAGTTTCCTGAACTTTATCCAGTAAAATTTCTTGTGGGGGAAAGGGTGTGTGTTTATGCACATGTCATTCAATTAATTTCAATGGATTTTTTTTTAAGTAAAGGAAAAAGCGTTACAACAAACCACACAGTACAAATTTGCTTTTAATGTTAATGTGCTTCCCCTTTCTTCTTCCAATTCCACCCTCCCAAAGTCATCTGTAGTCATGGATTGGTGTATAATGTTCCACTCCAGACTGTGAAAGTCCATGGTTCGAAGATAATATCATAGACTGAGTCCTGAAGTCCGAGGAGTTAGGAAGTGTGATGTTTTACTTTTAGCACAGAAATCCACCTGAGATTTTCTCACTGGTCCTAGAGTCTATTTCTGCTTCCCCTATTTACCCCATTAGTGAATCTCCTTTCCTAGCTATCGGTCTCCCAGCCTGAACATTTAGAAACTAGGCTCCAGGGATTCATCGGCACTGCCTGAATTTGGTTTGTTCCCAGTTTGTCATTCACTTAACATTACTATCTGCTCATCTCAGTGCCTAAAACGTTGTGGGCCAAATCCACCGTATCACCCTAGCCAGCTGCCCGTCAGCCTCCTCTGAGGGTATTTTGTGGTCTCTAAGGATGCCTTTATAAGAACTTCAGACTGGGAGTAGCGCCTGTGTGCACACTCTATTGTGCTGATATGAATCTGGCAGAGTTCTCCCAGTAATCCCTTCCTACCATTCTCCTGACACGGTAAGAGTCTCTCTAGGGTTCTGTCCTAAAATTGTTTTACAATCATTTATCTTACACTCACATCACCTCAATTTTGACATCGTAAAGTGATTTGCATTGATTCAAGGCTGCCATCAGGATGAGCTCATAACTATATCAAAACCTCTGTTGAGTAAATAAAGAACTGATTTTGAACGTGGGGAATGATGGAGGATGGAAAAAATCACAGAAAGAGACCAGAAACAATACAAGCTCAGTAGGGAAATTTTAGACATCAAACATTTTTTTTTTTTTTTTTTTTTTGGCACAACATACCAAAGGTCACTAGTCTCCCACATCAAATACACAGACCATTTTTTTAAACAAATCCATTTTAGTCTGAGTCTTGAAACAAGCCTAAAATATGTGATTTGCAAAGATTTTAGGATAATTTTAATTTTGTTGTTTTTAAAAAACGAAGGAGGAACTATTCGAGATGTCAGAGGAGTGAGGGAGGGTGAATGGCCCTTCAACCCATCCAGAATGGTTGACATTTGAATAACTGATCCTGAAGAGCAAAATTGCAGAATCGTATTCATTTTCGGGACTAAGATGCCACAGAGGGGCAAAGCAGGCTCCAAAATGTGGCTTTGTGCCTGTTTTTAAAGAGCAAGCAGCCTCTTTCATACTCCATTAAGGCTAAGCGTAGCACCTTACACTCTGCCCAAGACACAACCTCCACGTTTATCTTGGCAACAATTCAAACCCGGGTTTGAGGGTGATGGTTTGGCCGAAGGTGGGTGGACCCCGCATGAAAAAGTTCCTTCGCCCATATCCTCCTGTCTGAAGAAGGCGGATGGAGACAGAAGGTTTGCAGGCAGAGTTCCCGCCGACCTTAACTGGAATAACTTGCTCTCTTTCACATCTGCAGCTGTGTCCTCCTCAGGGAGTTGTCCGACTAAATGTGATTTTAAACATCTGTCAGCTACATCAGAGCTCCAAATTTAGCACTCGGGAACATTATGTGGATTTGTGATGCTCGCTGGAGAACACTGGATCCGTAAACCGAGCTCACATGAGACAGGCGGGTGGTACGCGGGTTGGTAATTTCATCTATGACACATTGAATTTGGCTGCACATTTATGAATATTATGTAAAGGGAAAGAGCGACCATTTCCTTGCAAACAGCTTTCTGACTTGCCACAAGATCAATATCGAGAAGGGAAAGCCTTTACACTGGGAACGCTTATTGTATTCCTATCCAATCATTTGCCTGGAATTCAAAAATATTCCCCACGGGCTGGTTTTGTCTGAATTTCCTGAAACTCATTCTCCTCCCTGAGCCGCCTTTCTGCTCCAGCTACAACTGCGCTCCAGTGTACCCATCCTAGAGGAAGAAGAGTTCTGCATAAGTCTTGATTCCTGTTTGCCACCTTTGAAGATGTCCAGAGGCAAGTGAGGATCCTCACATGGCTGCTCTCCCTCGGCTGGGCTGGCATTTCTGTAGAGAGGTGCTGCCCTAGGGGGAAACTGTGAGACCAGTCCTTCCACTCAAACACTCTCTGCTGAAGCAAATCCCTGGATGATTGGCTAGGAATTCTTAGTACACGTGAAGGTTTGTAACCAATTCTGTCAGTTCCCAAAATCATGGTGCCCTTGAAGAGAGACATGGAGAGACATAGCCCCGCAATTCAGCCTTTGTTCCTGATAAATGATTTATCGTAATATCACAGCAGACGAAAACTTGTGCATTTGCTTTATTTAGGTTGATTGGGTTAGTACAAATGCTCACAGCCTCCAAAGTCCATTTGTTCATTAAGTCTTTTGCGCAGAGTTAGTTTACACACCCCACACCAGCCCTCCTACCCCTACTCCTCCTCCCCTGCTCCCCAGGCAGCCTGTGTGTGCCTCTACTCTGATGTTAATGTGTGGCATTTTTAGGGAATGTCTTCAAATGCCTCTGTGATCTCTAAGGAGGCAGACATGCTATTTGATTTCTCCTGTATCCCTGGGATTAAGACAGGCCCATAGACTGTGGTCAACTAACATGTTAAAGATAGTGAATAAATGCATGAGTGACTGCCACCAGTTTGAAATGCTTAAGGATATACCAACTAGAACCAATGAAAGGTGGTCCCAGGAGCACAGTTGATGGCAAGAGGAGAATTCTAACAAATGTATCGTGAATAAACCACGGCTGGATCATGCAGACATGTTTACATGCAGAGAACTGACTCAACACAGGTCCTCCTTGCTGTTGGAGAGGGTAGGCCCATCCAAGGTACCAAAGGCCAGGAAGGACAGCCATGAGCCAAGACACAAGGAAAACCGTACCGTCTATATGGGGTCACTAGAGGGGGTTAAGCAGGAAGAGGCTTGTGCCTCAAAAAGTCTTCTTTCTGGCATCTGAAATGGGAGTGTTTTCTATTTATTCTTGGAAGGATGATGTTTCTTCCCTCTATGATCCCGCTTCTGTGATGACACGCTTACACCGAGAGTCCACATAGGGAATCGTTAAGACCATAGACTGTAACATCAGACAAGATCAGGGTTCAAATCCCAGTCCACAATTCATGAAGGGGTATTATCTTGAGAAAGTTACTGGATCTCTATGTTAGCTCGTTAGGTGATTGAAGGGATTAAATACTGGGTGCATAAAGTATCTGTTACATCACAAAGGTTCCGTGTCGTTAATATTATTATTCTGATAATTAGTTTGGACTCTTGCTTGCAAGCGATAAAAATGAAACAAAGCTGGCTTAAGCAAAAAATACAGGTGTGTCTCACAGAAACCAAGAGCAGGAATATACCTGGGCCTCGGGGAAGTTCTGTCACCTCTGCCCTTCTGTGCACATCTTCTTCATTCTCCTCTCTCAGCTTCTTCTCTTCTTAGGTCCACAGCGTTGTTGGAGAAAACCCGATTCCCCACTCTTAAGCTGACATATTGCAGGTTCAGCTACCCAAAAAGAAACCAACACCAGTCCTTTTCCTGGCCTTAATTTCACACTCCGGGGAGAAAGACTCTGACTCATCTTGCATCTAGTGCTACTCCTGTTTATTCAGTTTGGCAGGAGTTAGTCATAGGTAGAGGCAGGGTCACAGTTACACCATGGCCCTGGGGGCTCGCTTCATTGCCAGGAGGCAGGAAGAGAGGGAGGGCAGCTGGATATGCGGGGGAGAAATCATGAAATGGACAGATGCTTCTAAAGCTGCCTTCAAACTACTATGAGAATGAGAGCAGGACATTAAAAAATGTGAAGACGTGCAAAGTGTTCTCCTTTATGAAAAAGTCCCACACATTGCATATATATTATGATCATAACTATACTCACTTTTAAAGGTAAGGGTTTATAGGGGACACAAAGAAATTGTTTTTATGCTATGGTGGTGAATTTTTAATGCCCTTTGATTTAATAACAAAACTTTGTTTAATGTGGAAAGCTCCTACCAAGATTAATAACCCTTGAGCCTTTGCCACCTAACACCTTAGCAAGGATTAGTGGACAACTGGCTGAGGTCCACGCCCCAGGGGGACAAACCCAGGCCAGGAGGAGGGGAAGGAGGGGGGCAGGAAACTGCCAAGGGCTCTGGGGCCAAGCTTCTTGTTCTTCGCAGTGTGTGGATACTAAGGCCCTGTCTTCCTGGAAAGGCAGAAACCTGGCTCAGAATTCGGAAGACTCCATTTTCACAGAACTTCAGTAAATTCCAGGCCAGAGACAGGGCAGCTACTAGAAAACTCCTTTGGTAATAAAAAGGCATTGGGAACACTGTGAAAGGGCACCACACGGTTCTCAGGGCAAGACCAGTGCCAACTTCCAAAGGCCCTACAGACATCCTATAGAAATGTTTCTATAGAAACAAATAATCCCACACCCACCCTAGCAGCCTCTGGGTCCATCTGGCACCCCCGTCCCCAGTTTCCACCCCTGGACACAATCAGAATAACCCAGGAAAAGTCTTTCCATTTAATCTTTGGCACACTGCATCTTCCAGCCTGAATGTCAATGTGCTGCTGCTTCTAATGTTTCCCTCAGGGATTGGGTAGGACAGATGGTCACTGTCATGTTAAAACCAAAGACTTATGAAGCAACTTTGTGAGCATTGTGAGAGCTTAACTCCTACCCCAGAGACAGACCCCTGAGACTCTCGCCTGGACAGTGACCGAGGCTCTGAAATGCAGTGGGTAAATCACATCCACAACCCGCTCTACAAAGCAGACAGTGTTTTTGAAATTGCTCAAGTTGGCTGCCCTGAGACATTGCCCAAATGTTCCCTTAAACACTGCTTTTATCTTAGCAAAGCTCCAGAAAAATTCACTTCAGCCTAAGGGCTTTGAGTGAGTGTTCAAGGCCCAAGAGCCTGAGTTCTGGTGTCGGAGCCCATTCCCTTCTGCTCCCATGACTATTGCCTTAATTGAAAACTTTAATATCACCAACTTGTGCAACTCAGCAGTGTTTATCCAGAGCCCAGACCTCTATGTCCTATAGAGTGCAGACTTACAAAGTTATCTCTACAACACATGTATTAAATAGCCATATGTTCACTAAGGTAATCAATTAATTGGGCACCTACTATGTGCCCGGTGGTGTGATAGGAGCTGTGTATAGAACGGTGAATAAGCTTCAGCCCTGCTCAAGGTACCTCCAGTCCAGTAAGGGAAATGACAGTGCTGGCTGATGATGTTCACAGGACCAAGGACAGGGTGATTAGCACCCATGAGAGAAACTTAACAGGATCTCCAGGAGTCAGACAGAGAACGTTTGCTGCAGCAGAGGATAGTACTGCAGAGTCCTTAAGAAAGTTATAGACATGGGCAGGTAAAGATGAGGAAGAACATTGAAACCCCCAGCCCCTCTGGCCACAGCCTCTGCCCACCCACCTTGTAAGGTCTGGCCGTGATCTGAGTTCATGAAAACTGCACAAGTGTACTTGTCTGTGTGGGAGTTGGATGGGGGTAAGAGATTGGACACCTAAAAATGAAAATAAAGGCTTTCCCTCTTCCACAACTTGTTATAAAATCTGACTTTCTGATTGGCAGCTTAGAGAACCACCAGCGTTTTTTGTCAGAACAAGTGAGGTCAATCTAAATAGTTTATCAAATGCGTACAGTACCTACTGTGCACCAGGTTGTGGGTGATGATCATAAATTGGATATGATGACATGGAGAGAGAATAGACAAGAGAGATGGAAAAGGGTCCCAGGGTGGAGTAAAGAAGGAAGGAAAAATGTCTAGAACAGGCTAGGTAACCTACCAGCAGTTTGCTAGTGTACCTGCTGATTTTTATCTGTGGACTAGCAACTTTATCTCTTTCCAGACCATGTAGGAATGGGTACTTGGAAGGAGAAGGATTATCAGCAGAGCCTCATGAGGCTTTCTGGTCTGTTGTCTCTGACATGCTCCAAATGTGGGATAAATACACTGTGGTGTGGTGCACCACTGGAAGAGGCTTTGTAGGCCAGGGAAATTAGCTGACCCTTTTAGATTTCTCCCGAACCTGGGCCTGAGATTCAACAAAGCATAGGTGAAATGTGGGGCAAAGGAATCTTCAAAGGGGTCTCAGAGGTTTCAGTTCCATGAACATCTTCTCTAATGCACACAGTTAAGTCATAAGAAGGTATCAAATACTAAAATGTGTCATTCCAGCTTTGTGTGTTTCCATGGATACGTGTGTGTATGCACGTGGTGGTGTTAGCCGTGTGTGACTTCTGGTGAATTGCAGACTTTTGTCCGTTTTTACCGTTGTCCGGTTCACGACTAAAGAGAAGAGATGTCAACCAACTCCTTATAACAGTCTCCCAATCCATTCCATGCTCTTTGGAAACCCTTTTTTATAGAAATTTAGAGCTGGGGGGGTCATAGAAATCAAATGAGAACCTGTTTATTAGGATGCTTAGCATATGCTGAATGCATTCATCAATGATAAAAGAACTCTTTCAAATTCCTCATTTTACAGATAAAGAAATAAGTCATTTAGGTAAATTATTCAAAGTCACATGCTTCTCATTCTTTCATGTATACATGTTATGTACACATTCACGCAAATCTTACTGAGCACCTTCCTGGTGCCAGGCGTTGTGTGCAGGATGCTGGCAAACCCAAGAACTAGAAGGCAGTTATCTGGACTTCTAGTGCAGTGCTCTTCTTTTATATGCTGGAATTTACATTTAAGATTTTTAAAGTTAGAGGCATCATTCTGCCTGTCATCTTTACGAGGGGCTGAGCAGTCATGGAAGAGTGATCTCATTTCTTCATCACAATCTCTGTATTCCCTCTGAATATGCAAGCATTTTATTCAGTGGCAAAATGTGGAGAAAATATTTTGACCACAAAAGATAAAATTATTATGAATTTTAGGTTTGTAGCTTTTAAAACAATCAAGGTGGGTGGAATGAAACACATTTAACAGTTTCAAGTGCAGTTTGCCGTATTATTTCATTCGATTGTTGTGTATTTTGTTATGTTAAAGAGTCTAGCCAGTTAACAAATTCACATGCCTCTTTCACGAATTATATTTTTAGGATGACATCTCAAGCTATTGAAGTTTGAGTTGATGAAGTTATCTGTGGATCACTGCCAGGCAATTCTAAATCAGAGGACATGAATGAGGGCTGAATCCGGCCTTTGGTTATATTTGGTTTGGCTTGCAGACTGTTGGTTCACACAGAGTTTTTAAAATTTTTTAGTTAATTTGCAACACTTACAAATCAGGAAATAAAAATAAAGACTCTGACTTCTAAAAAATATCAGAAGTTCTTGGAACACTGAGCCACGTTCTCACTCACTGACGCTCTGAATTGTTGAGGGCTGTATACAGGGTGGCCTTGGTAGACAGGGTAAACACTCCCCGCAGTCCACCTCACACCCTTTTCTCTATACTTGACTGCTTCATTCATTTCATTCATTTACCTGCCAGGCCCTGTTGGCATTTGAGTTCAAGGCCTTTGCTTCATATCAGGGGTCAAAATCTTTATAAAGCCACATGGAAACTTCCAAAGAATTTTCTCAGAGTGTTAAGTGCAAAATGATTCTTGATGATCAATAGGATTAGAGTGAAATATGCATTCATTTGCTCCATGTATATTATTGTCTGCTGTGTTCTAGACATGTGCTAAGAATTGAGGAAACTGAGATAAATAAGGCTCAGTCCCTACAGAAGCCCATAGTCTATTGAGGGAGAGAAACAAAGTGATTAGAACACAGTTTATCCAAATGCTATGATGAGTCACGGGAGCACAAAGGTGGGGGCAACCAAGTCCAGCTCTAATCGGGGAATTTAAGGAACTTTAATAGCGCAAATAACAGCTGAACTGAATGTTCAGGGTTCAACTGGAAAAACAGAAAACACTCCAAGTTAGTAAAATGGGCAGTTTCATGCCATGAATTGGTAACCCAGGGATGGTGGTTTTGAAACATGACCCCAGAAATTTTGACACTCCTTCCATTCACAGGCATGATTTGTGTTTCCACCATCCATTTGAATCTGAGTGGACTTGGGACTACTGCAACTTACAGAATAGTGGGAAGTGATGCTGAATGACTTCAGAAGCTAGAACATAAAAGAGAGCTTCAGCTTGTTTGCTGAATGGAACACACACATTTGGGGCCCTGAACCACCTTGAAAGCAGACTGACCACTCTGAGGCTGTCACACTGTGAGGAATCAAGCCACATGTCAAGCTGTGTGGAGGTGCTCTAGCAAGCAGTCTTAGTCTTTGAGTCATCCCAGCCCAGGCACCAGACATGTGAGCAAATAAAATTCAGGTGATTCCAGCCCCCAGGTGTGGAGTCATCCCAGTCTTTGAGTCTTCACACCTGAGGTCCCAGATACTGAGGCCAAGAGATAAACCATCTTGGCTATACCCTGTCTAGATTCATGACCCATGGAGTAGTTGTTTTAAGCCACTGAGTTTCGGGGTAATTTGTTACACAACAATAGTAATCAGAATTACAGGTTATGGAATTGCTAAGAAGCCAAACAAGACATTCCACAGATTAGGCATCCCATAGATTAGCAATGGCAGGTAATGCAGTTCTACCACCCCTAAGTCAGAGAAACAGAGAATTTGGTATTGATGAGGCTAAGGGTTCAGGGTTACCTGGCAGAAGTTAGAATGTGGCTTTTCCAAGATAGTTAAAAATAGAAGAAACAGCTGAGGCTTAAGATACCACCCAAGGAAAAGAGAAATACCCGTTCCTTTCTTTTTCAGCCCTAGTATTTTCTGCTATTGCCTCCCATTGGCTTAACCTGTCCAGAAGCCTACAAAACACAGCCTCCAAGGGTCATTTGCTTGCAATACAGAGCAGACGAGGGGAAAGCAGGAAATGAATCAGAGGGGATCAGGGCCAGGATTGGCACACTAGTCTTGAGGAATGAGGAGAGGGTCACTAAACAGGTAAGGAGGGATGTCATTCCAGACAGAAGGAACAGCAGAAGGCACAAGGACAGCATGTTCAGGAAACTTCAATTAATTCTCCACAATTGGAATGTAGTAGAGATTCTTATCACCACTGTACGGACAAGAAAACTGAAGTTGTAAGAGGTTAAGTGTGGTGGTCATTTGTCATGTTGGGAGTTGCCTGGGCCACAACAGCTTCATGTTTGGGGGGATCATCTACTGTAAACATCTTGGTGGGAGGGAGGGTACTGTCAATCAATATGGAAACCAAAGGGGCTGACCCCACCTCTGTCAGAGCTGAATGATCCCAACAGGACATTTTTGCCCAGAACTTGGAATATTGAGTAATACAAAGATTGAGGGTTGAAAAATTATCCATAGCATCAGTGATGCCATTGGGAGTCCAGCACCACTGGAACTGAGTGTCCAGGGGCAGCCTCTCAACCCTCCTTGTCTTGATCTTGGCCCTCTTACCTGCTGTGTGATCTTTCTGGACTCTTGCTAATATTCCAAATCTGATCCTCCAGGCTTCCAGTAAATTCTGTGAACTATCTAATACTTTGACAACAAATACCTTTCCTGATTAAGTTAGAGTCCATTTCTGTTGTTTGTGGTCAGTCAGTACTACAATAAGTAAGAATTTGTGCTGTTTGTCACTATTTATACCATTTATTTTGAGAACAAAATCCAGATGAAGACTCTAGATACATAAGTGTGATGTAGATCTTTCTGAACTTGCTCATTACAAAAGGGACATCACTTAATAAGTGAAAAATTTAAATTATCAGCTAACATTTTATTAAGTACTGTAGTTGCCTACAGCTCCTGTGAAACTGGCTTAAGGCAACATGTATGTATCATCTTACCGTTGCAGAGGTCAGAAATCCGCAGCATCTCTGAGTTCACATCAAGGTGTCAGTAGGGCTGTGTTTCTTTCTGGAGGCTCTAGGTGAGAATCCATTGTCTTGCCTTTTCCAGCAACTAGAGACTGCCTGCATTCTTTGCCTAGTGCCCCCTTTTCATGTGCAAAGCTAGCAATGGCAGGTTAAGTCTTTCTCATACCTCATCACTCTGAAACTGACTCTTCTCCCTCTCTCTTCCACATTTAAAGGATCCTTGTGATTATATTGGGCCTACCCAGGTGATCAGGTTAATCTTAAAGTCAGCAGATCAGCAAACTTAATTCCACGTGAATTAAGTATGCCAGGTAGCGTGACAGACTCTCAGGTTCCGGGGATTAGGATGTAGGAATCTTTGGGAGGCTATTAGTCTATCTACCACAAGCACTTATGATTTGCCACATTTTAATGTACTTCACTTAATCCTCACCACAACCCCTTGAGGTCGGCACTGTTATTGTTCCTGTTTTACAGACAGGGCGACTGAGACTCAGAGAGAATAGTTGGCCCAAGGTCACTCAGTGAATGGCAGACCAGGCACTCAATGCTAGGACTGTCCAGCTCTGCTAGTCAGTTCTCCATACTCATTCTATTCATTCCAAACTTAAGGCCTTTATATATGTTGTTCCCTCTGCTCAATCCTCACGTCCCCCCTTCTTCATCTGGCTGCCTTCTTACCCGTCAAACTCCTAAGTATACGTCACTTCCTCGGGGATCCTCTCTGATTCCACAGATGAGGCCAGGCTCCTCTATTGCACGTATTGTGATTTTGTTTGATCATTTGTGTGCATTTCTGCCCTTTCTCAGAGTAAAATGCCCTGTTTTTATCAGGGCCCTCCACGCCAGCCTCTGCCCTCCTCCAGCTTCATCTCTCCCTCCACTTTTCTCCCCGACTCTGGCCATTCTCACCTTCTTTCAGCTCGTTGAAGTCACCAAGATTTTTCCCACCTCAGGATCTTTGCACACATCTTTCCTTAATCTCACCATGATTTGTAACAAAACAACACAAGTGACAGCTATTTGGGTCAACTGCTTTCCATTTTGGCCTAATTACCATACGGTTAAAAAAATAGTCAAAACACATGTCAGATTAGCCTGTGTGAGCTTTATTTGATTACAACAGTAACCTCCATTCTGTATGCTAACCTTCATGGCTGGTTACACATGTAAAATGGTTGTCTGCTCACAACTTAAAGACCTCAGAGGGAATGCTGGGTGTTCAGAGACTTGGGAAATTATCCAATGTGTTGATTTCTTGCAATAAGGAATGGTTAAAGCTGTGATGGCTATTTTAGAAGGGCCGTCTCTACACCTACTTTCTTTGCTTCCAAAATTTTAGCCATGAGAGAGTGGGAGGAAGGGGAAAGGAATGGGAAGAAAAAACAGCGGGATTTATATAAACATGATAAATCTGTTATATTACCTACATTACACACTGGACGCATTAAAAAACAACAACAACAACAAAACTCTCAGTTCAGAACAATTGCTGCAAATCACACATCCCTGATTATATGGCAGTATTCCTGGTGGGAAAGCCAGAAGTAGTGAGGGATGGATTTTAGCATGTCCTATGTGCTTATTTATGGTGCAGCACATCATCAAACAACACTTCACAGGCTCTAAGCTGGCAAACTGGAGGGCTTTGAAGAGAAATAATGAGCTGAGAGGTTCATGACATGCCATTAAAAAGTTTGTGATTGGATTTGGAAAGTCAGATGAGTCTCCAAGGGAAAGGGACCAGTTCTGAGCTGTTGCACTTAGAATATTTTTGAGCCCCAGAGCAGATATTTATGAGAAGGGAGAGTTGTTTTTGTCTCAAATCCAGGTTCTGACTCTGATGTGTAGTGAGGAAGCTGCTTTGCACTGCAGACCTGAAGTCCCGGAATATCCATGATGTCACCTTTTTCTACTGATCTGCCTGCCACTGCACAGAGGCACGCTATTAGCTCTGTGATGTTTTAGCTTAATTCTCCCACATGTGGGTTGCAATTCTAGCCAAAACAAAGTCGGCAGGAGATTTTATAGCCACTGAATTGCTCAAGGTGCTACAGGCTCGGTGAAATCAGGAAATTAGGTTGGGATGCATGAACAAAAAGATAAACAGAAAGAAAAAGCATCAGGATGGTGGGATTTGAGGTTGCCTGGTATGTGATTTCCAAATCAGGAATCAAGTCTTTGGATTTCCAATGGGTGATTTGATGCTCTGGGTTTTCACCTTTGAGATTTTAATGTTTTTCTGGCCTATATGATAGAAGAAAGCACCCTGTTCCAGGTGGTGAACCAGGAGTCCCTCTCACTAAATTAGAAAGGAGACATTTTAGGATATGAGATCATGAAATAGAATAGTATTTGAAAAGAAAAAAAAAAAGGAAAAGAAAAAGAAAAGAAAATCACATATATGCAATAACACACAACTAGCCCAGCACAGGGCGAATTTGTGGTTAAGCCATTTTTTCCCATTGCAGATGACACTTTAACTCTTTGAATCTCAGAGTCCTCCTGCACACACGCAGCATGAAAAGATGTTTCTGCAGCTGCTACTGTAAAGCCAAGCTGCACCTCAGGTTGAATTAGGAAGGTCTGGGGCTCTTGGTTAGTGTTCTGATTCTGAGCCTGCAGCTCTTTGCCTGAGATCGTTCTGCGTAGCTCTCTTCTTCCGCCAGCGCCTTAATAACATAAGCCCACGACCCTTGCTCTCAGATCTTTTGAAGGAACAATGGTGCCGAGCAATCACACCATAAAAGACTATTTGTGATCATTAGGGAAAAAAGGGAGGGGGGTAAAATGTTATGCTAATCAAAAGCAACAACTGTTATTTCTACTTCAGTGCTCTTCACAAAAGTCACATGGATGATGGTACATCTTCGAGCTTGTGCCAAACTCTGAAATTTTAAAGTATTTGTTTCATATGGGCAAAGCTTTTCCTTTTTTCCCCTTTTTTTCTTCTCTCCCTTTACCCTGTGGGAAAATGAACTTATTTTCAGTCACCCCTGACATCTGACCACTCAAGTGATCACGAGGACACTGTGGCAAACCACAACTCAACTTGAAATTATCTCTTTCAGGCTCAGTTCCTGTACTTTGGATGGCACCATCCTTGCTACCCAACATTGGCTTTTTTTCTATGGAGGTTCCATTTTTACTTTCCTCCATTTACTCAAAGTAAGTGGTCTTGCTGTAAAGTCTCTCAACTGGGCTTGTCCTCAAAATAAACTGAATGCAAAAATGACACCAGTTTTCCAGCCAAAACCCCAAAAGTGGCCCATTTACACAGTGTGTCCTTCTTTTAAAAAGAAAGAAAGAAAGAAGAGAGCATGAAAACCTTAAATATCCTGCAAAGGGGAAAGGAAAAGCCAAGGCTCTTGATTAATATCGAGATGATACAGCAGGGTTTATACATATTCCTTCTGTTTGAATCATCTTGTTTTATGTAGCTGTTTTACACCTCCAGGATCCTGCCATCTGCCCACTCTAAAGAAACACAGCGAAGCAGTCCAAAAACAATGGCTGGAAGGAAATCATTGTGATCTAACCCAAGAGATCAACTTGTCTGCACCCTTTCGGTTACTGCTACCCTTCCTGGAGAGAATACAGTGTGGTGTGGCCCAGAGGTTCATATTATGGTGGGGGGGCATTGCCTCCCAATAAGCCCCCGTGGTGCCTGTCACGCCACCGGCTGACAAGACAGAACATGGTGTACGGATCTGGCTGCCCTCCTGGCTGAGGAACAAGGAGGAGGAGGGAGTGGGCAGCGCCCTGGGCAGTTATGTCCTACTCGTATCTGGTATGTGTCACTGGAATATAGGTCAGCATTTGCTGTACAACTTGGGGCAGGCTGGAAGCATGTGGACCCCGGAGTGGGCCCAGGAACCCCCACCCCCACTCTCTTCCTGCCTAAAACAAGTTAGCAAGCCCAAAGAGCATTGAGAGAGGCCATCAGGACAGACAAAACCAGCCTTTCCATTTTGCACGCAAATGCTGGGGAAATCTAAAGCTTAGCAAAGGCGTTATCAGTCCTGGGGTTGGGCCAAGATGCAGGCTGAAGTTCAGCTGGCCAGGCCAAACGCAGCTGCTGGCTATTCAGGCTTCCCACAGGGACTTTTCCTCAACCCCTGATTTAGATAGTGAAATGGATGGGTAATGTGCACATAGCTGCCGAGGGTGATAGGAGAAACAAAATGACTTTCAATTACTGAGCAGTTCAGGTGGAGGCAGAGAACACAGAAAAGGTTTTCTTTCCAACAGCAAAGTGAAGTGTCCGTTAAAGAGCTGCTGGTCTTGCAGAGACATTATTACTTTAAAGGAATATCGGCAAATGCTTTAGGCTGAACATTTGGGCTTGGTTACTTCCGGTTTTCCCCGCGGTTCATAGAGGGATAAAGATATTACATGAATTGGACTTTTCTTGTGAATTAAAACATCGATGCCCTGATTTTTGGTAACAAATGTTGCCAAGTTTGTGCTGAGCAGGCAGAAAGGAGGAATAGGACTAGGCTTTGCCTTTGGGGAAATGCAAAAAAGGTTCACAAAAAAATGTCCCATTGATTGTCCAAGGTCACTGGACTATGCATGCTCAAAATGGAACTCAAGACTCCCAAACTGCAGTGTCTGACTCATTGTCCTTTGACTAAACCAATGAAAATAAAATGGGTTAGCACAGGGTATTGTTCCAGGACAAAAAGTTCAGAAAACCAGCGGAGCTTCAAGGAAAATGGGATTTTCTTTAATTAGGCTGGCATTGAATGCCTCAGTAATAATCTTGTAAATGTGAATTTATCATCTGCAAAGTAGGCATATTTGTGATTTCCTAGCATGCAAGTTAAATTAAAATTTAGTGAGTATCCCTTATGTTCCTGGCACTGTGCAAGGCATTTTCCCACGCATTATATGATTTAATCCTCACAAGAACCTAGAGAGTCAGATATTATTATCACTGTTTTATTGATGAGACTTAAACTGATCAGTGTTCCACTTGAAGTGTAACTGTGGAGCTGGTATCCGAACCCAGGTTTCCTCACTCCCTTGTGGTTTTTACAGCCCTTTAGCTGCTTCTTTTAAATAGCATCTTGTCCTGTGTAATTCATATTGAGGTTGGTTGTTGTAAAGTTTAAGTTTCTAGATGAGACAAACTATGAGGAAAAAAACAGATTTTTTTTTGAATTACCTACTTAGAATATTTTGCCCAAATATAAAGGTTCTAAAATGTAGTTGAATTGGTCATAAAGTTTTATCTTCCCTTCTACTTAAATAGTGCATAAGCTCATAAATAAATGTTATGAGGAAAACATTATACAACCTGATTAAATTCTATTGTGGTATTTTTAACACATTGAAATGTCTGAACATAGAATACTTTGGACCTTATAAGAAGAAAATATTGGCTTAAAATTGGAAGATCGAAGATGTTAGCAAATAGGTGATTCAATGCTAAGTGCATATTGTCAAGGGAGGAAGAGGAAAGTAAATGTAGTCAGCATCTTAGTTGGAGGGGTTGTATGCCAACCTTTCTTAAAATAGAGGAAAGGGACATCGGGTAATCTCCTATTTTTTGCCTTTCCAGTTTAAAAAAGGAAAGATATGGGGATAAGAGAAATAAGTTAAAAGTTCCAGGAATACAGAGATGAAAAATAGATTGCACCTTCCATCAAGGGTCTCCTGGTCCAGGAGGCAGGCAGACACATAAAACATGATGATGGAGGAAAACATAGGACTATGGATAAGGCACAAAAAAAAGCACAGAAAGAAGTAATTACAGAGAGAGACAGAGAGACAGAGAGAGAAAAGAGGAAAACTTGAGCTGGAATTTAAAGACTTCGACCAAATAGAAAACAGAACAACAAAAAAGTCTGTACAAATGCACAGAGCATGAAATGGGCTGACATTTTGGGGCCTACAAGGAATCTGATATTGCTGGAGGGGAGAACAGGAAGGACTAAGTGTAGAGCAATGAACTAGTGAAGCAGTTAGGAGGTGGGAGCGTGGATGTGGTGTGGAGAGCCACTGATAGGTTTTTAAAACTGGATTTGAGTTTCCAAAAAATTACTCTTGTGGTGGTGTCAAGAATGAATGGCTGATCATCTGATCAACAAAATGAAAAGCCGGTTGTTTCAAAAAAAGTAAATAGATGAACTCCTGGCATGATTGGTTTTTTTAAGAGGCAGGAATAAACAGTACTAGACATGAAAAGGGACATTGAAACAGAAAAAGTACACATGTAAAAATCATAAGAGAATCACATGAACAACTTTAGGTCAATATATTTAAAACTTTAGATACATTGTACAATTTTTAGAAAGCATAAATTATGGAAATTAAGTTGAGAAGAAATTGACATTAAATAAACCTATAACCAGCAAGGAAAAAAATTAATTCAATAGTCAAAAATATTCCACCAAAGAAGACTAGCTCCAGAAAACTTTGCAGACATTTTTTCTAAAAATTCAAGGGAGAAACAATAACCCCTAACAAACAGCCATTCCAGAAAATAGAAAAATATTTTACAAATATTTTATAAAGCTATTGTAACCCTGATGTCAAACCCAGGCAAGTACAAAATGAGAATCAACCTCACATGCAAACAGACATGCCAAAGTACTAAATAAATGCTAGCAAACAAACCAAATAGAGGATATATATATATAAGTATCACAGAAAATAAGTTTTACATGTAAGAATTTAACATTAGAAAATCAATTATATAATTTATCACAGACATATGACAGTAAATAATGAGAAACATTCAGTAAAATTTTATACCTAGTCATGATTTTTTGAAAAAAAATCTTTGCCAACTGGTTTAAATCATAGCTCCGTGATTTATTAGTTATTAAATTTTAATTTGGATAAAGATAATCTAAGCTTTGTATGAAAATGGAGAAGAATAAATTAGAAGAGGAAAGAGAGTAGAGGCTAAAGGAATGATTAGGAGGAGGTCATTGTGGCAAATCTAGATAGGAGATTTGAGATGTCAAAGGCTGGAGAAAAGCTCTGATGCCAGAGACAGGAGAGGGCGGATTTCAGTAATAATTAAGAGGGAAGATTGATAGAAGCTGGTGATTGATTGGATGTGGGAGGAAGGTTGTAATGAAGAGAAAAGAGTCTATTATGACTCTCAGCTTTCTAGACGAGGTGGCTGGGTGGATGGTAATTTAATTAACCAAAATAGAAAATACAGTTTTAAGATTGGTCTGAAATTAACAAGTATTTCTTGTATGAGAAGGAAATAACTATTTAAGAAAATTTAGTGCCAGTAGCCTAAATTAAAAAAAAAAAAAAAAAAAAAAAAAAAAAAAAAAAAAAGGACTTTTTGCCATCACCTGATTTCAGTTAATATCAAGACAGCGAGAGAGAGAAAAAAAAAAAAAACATTATGGGCTTTTAAAGCCCAAGCTAGTACTGGGCCAGGCAGAGTCGCCAGTCGATATAGATTTGTTGCACTAGCCCAAAGCTGCCAGCAGTTTACTCAGTATACTGATAGGTAAGGAGATGAGGGTTTTGGATAGCCAGAATCACAGAAGGTAAGAAAAGAATAATGGTTACCTTGGAAGTATATAGAAAATGTAGAGTTAAGTATCACCTAATAATAGCAATGTTATTGATAAAAGTATTTTGACTTTGAAAACAGCAAAGAAGGAAAGATGTCTCCATTTCCTTACACCTTGCTCTATTATATATTTCATTGTTTCTATAAATAGTTATTACATTTTTGGGTTAATCATGAAGATTTGTTCACAAAAGATTAAACTTTGTAGAAAATAACAAAATATAATGTTTTGGTCCTCAATAATTCCTCTGTGCCCAAGGCACTGGACCCACCAGCCAGCAGCTACCAGATTGCCCTTTTCTTCTTCTTGGAGAAAGTTTTCCTTTCTCAACTTGATGATATCCATGTATGTCCCAGCCATTATGATGTAATTTGAATGTGTATCAAAATCTGTAGAAATAAACCAAACCAAATCACCATTTTATTATGTTATTATGTATGTGCAAAGTATTGGGAAAATTATTGGTTAAACATTTCCACCCAGCCTGGGAAAAGAAACAACACTATAGAATGTGGAAGGCCACTTCCAAAGTGGTAATATCCAATTGAAGGCAGCATCAGGCAGCTGCTGAGATGTTTCACTAATAACAAGACAGTTGAAAATGATGATAACTTCATCTGGCTTTAAGGAAATTCATTCAGGCACAGACTGGGTGCAGAGTGCTGGGAAAGTCTGAGTGGCTCATCTAGAGTTTGGGTAACTATTTCATCACTTCCTGGTGCTTGCCTTTCAATCTTTGGAATACCATATTTCAGATGGCATTACCCAGTGACCAAGCTCAAATCAGAGGGAGAATGTTCTAGAAACTGCTGCCAGGCGCAATCTCCTGCTGATCCAATCCAAGTGGCAAGATCCACAGCAGGACAAAGGAACTTTGGAAAGGGACTTGAAAAGAGTTCAGTTACTCTGCGGTTAACCCATCAAAGGCGTCTTCCTGTAACCCAGAGGACAGCAGGCCTCGACATGTGCTGGCCATTTGGAAAACAGATTCATACAGAGCAGATCAAACATTTCAGGAGAGCCCCTTGCCTTGAAAGGATAGAGCCTTATGAAAATCATTAAGCAATTCGTTGATGTTTATTTGCTTACACTGTGCTTCAGCAAAGTAAGCAGCAGACGAGGATGAGAGCTATTGACCCAGTTTCAGAGGCTCTAGTTCAGAAAAGAAGGATTCCCTTACATGTTTGATTTTAAAGAGCCTTTTAAGAAGACATCCTACCACACGGCTGGCATAGGGAGGCTGTCTTGGCTTCCTTCAACTGTGTATTAGGTTAACAGCCACCTCAAGCTTCTTAGAAACCTAGAAATCCCAAGGCAGTTAGAGAAATTCCACAGAACTAAGAAAACCCTCTGCAATCTCAGAGTGTTAAGCAGAAAAAATATTTCCAAATATCTTCCTTTCTCAGTCTGTGCCACTTTGTGTAACCTACTCCCAGCCTCATAAAACATGGTGGCTCCACAGCATGCCCAGTCATCTGTCCTTCCTGATGAGCCAAACTCTTAATTCATGGCTCAGCTCCCATGAGCCTGGAAATGAACAAGGAGCAAGTCCCTGTTTTCACTTTGAGAGTTACCAGGTTATTGTGCATGAGTTCCTTCTAAACCAAAGCAATTCCACTGTCTGATAAAAGGAACTGTGCTTGCTTTAAAGTTTGAGGAAGCAGCCCCTCACATCCATCAGCCTCCAACCTCAACTCCCTGTTTACTCAGATGCAAAATTCCTATGATCAGATAAGGGCTCAACAGAATGTAATCATTCTTACACTTTGGGCTTTCAAATGGTGTGTTTGTTTCATCTATGCTATGGAGAATGCAAAAAGCATAGCCTCCAAGGCTCTGGGAAGTCGGGGAGGCTGCTGGCTCAAGGAAATTGGGCTCAGCTTGTTCTAGAACATTACAGAGGTTGCAAATCTGTCCTCAAATATTCAACACATATGTTCTAAAATTCATTAAGTTCCAAAATTAAAAAAAAAAAAAAACAAATTTTAAAAATCCAGCATTGGTTCTTGTACAAAGCAGATATTCAAGGAATGCTTGTTGACTGTTGAATCTGTTGGCTGATAAATATGAGAAATACAGTCTGGTTTTACCACATGGCAGCTCAAGTTCCTAGGAAGACATTTTTCCCTAGTTTGCCTTTAGACATGTTTTAGAAAATGAATTACCTAAAATAAACCCTGCCTGTCTTTGAAAAAGTACTTTCCTTACAAAACCTTCCCAAAACTCTCTCCTTTATTATTTTGGGGGGAACAACTGTCACGTGGCTTTAAATTGTTAATTAACCTTTTGTTACCGCTTCAACTACGTGGTCCTCAGAGGGCAGAATTCTATTTTATTATTTACTTACATTTTTTGGTAACTCCCTTGGGATCCAACATGGTTCTTGCACAAAGCAGATACTAAATAATTGTTCATTGATTGATAGATTTGTTCGCTGATAGACAATAGAAATATAGTCTCATTTGTGCCATATAGCAGCCAAGCTTGCAGTACACAAAAAGCATCATTCTCTGCTACTTTCTTATAAGCCCATGCTTAGAAGAAATGTCTTAGAAAGTCTCTTCTGTGGTCTCCAGTTAGCTTTGGACATCAGTTTTAAGAGGGAATAATATATTTTATATAAAAAAATAAGATTGCAAGTATATAAATATTATCACCACAAATATTACAACACTGCTATAGCATTTTCTGTTGCTTGCCAGAGACATTTGTTAATTCCTAATAGGCCCGTGACATCCATTTCTGTAGTAGACAGAGGCACCTTGGTTATGGCAATTCCTTTGTAGATGAATGAATTAGGCTTTTCAGACAAGATCTAACTTAAGATGCTTTTGTATTGAAGGAAGGAAGGGGAGGAGGGAAGGGAGGGAGGGAGGAAGGAAAAGGATGAAAGAAAAAGAAGAAAGGGAGGGAAGAAAGGAAAGAAAGAAGGGAGGGAGGGACTCAAAGTGTGTACATACAAAATTTGACCACTTGTTAACTACTGACATGTTCACATAACAAATATGCCAGCATAAGAAATTTAAAAGAAAAAAGCCAACCCTAGAAATATAATTTGAAGACCTTTCCCTCATAAGACTTTGTTATTATCAATGACAACTTTATCCAACTTGATCTGACTTCCAAGTGTAAGAAAAACACATTCCAGTAGTCCACCTAAATTTTAGAACTTTGAAGTAGCACTGTACTTAGCAGTGCTTCCAATGGGCATGTTTTTCAACAACAAGAAAAGCCTGGAAGATAGCCCTTTCTCGATGCTTGTACTTATCACTACTGGGAGAATAGCTTCCATCGCAGCATTTATTGACTCCTTGCAGTAGACTCTACAGTCATCATCTCATTTCATCATTCCATCATAGCAGGGGCTGTCTGCTTTATCTGCATAGGCCTGGCACATGGTAAGCTTTCAATACCTATTTGTTGAATAAACAAATGATTATAACAGCTCTACAAAATAACAGCATGATGCACATTTAATGTATGAAGAAACTGAAGTGTGAATAGACTAAATGAATTGTCTGAGATCTTGGTAGAGCCCTGACTTGCACTGCTGCCTCTCTGACTAGCACTTGTGTTGAGCAACCATTTACCTTGGTACCACCCTCCTCATTATATCTGGAGGGCTACTATCAAGGGTAGCCCTTCTTTTCCTGTAGGTTGAAGAACCTCTTTTCATCCCTAGAGGATTAGCTAAAAAGAAAGCTAAACCATCAAGGCTTATAAAATTGTATTTCCCTGTGGCCTTTTTTCTAAATCAGGAAATGGTTACTTAGGCCCCATAGAGCCAGCTCAGAACTCTACCTCCTCCTCCTTTATCAAGACTTCCTTGACTTAGAAAGTGTTTTCTATGACAAGAAGTGTGCCAACAGTTTTTGCAGGCTGCCAAAGCCTCCACCTCTTTCTTAAAGGAGCCAGGACTTTTTCTTCTCCAGAACTTTGACACAATTAGGCAAAATCCAACTATTTTCAATGTTATACCATGGTTTCTTCAGAATATTTTAGAAACCGTGCCATATCTTAAGTAGTATTTAACATAGTACAGGGATTCAGTAGCAATCATTCTATAAATATTACACTTAAAGATAAAAAATTTCTAAAGAGATAAATGATATTGATCAGTCAAGCAAAATTTTCACGTAATTTCTTAATTAAGTAAATGTTAATTAAGGGAGGCTGAGGTGGGAGGATCACTTGGGCCTAGGAGCTTGAGGCTAGAGTAAGCAGTGATAGCACCACTGCACTCCAGCCTAGGCAACAAACAAGACCCTGTCTCAAAAAAAAAACCAACAAAACAACAACAGCAAAAAACCTCTCTCTATATATATATATGTGTGTGTGTGTGTGTGTGTGTGTATACACACACATACATATATATGATAAAGAGAAAAAAGAGTAATTGTCTATATATTGGTCCATATTAGTCATTTTTACTGAATACACACAATGACAAAAATGGCATATCAATGAAAACAATCTGGAGGGGGAAAAACAGTAGACTTTGTAATACCAATGGAAGAATTTTTGACTCTAGGTGGAGGGGTGGATGGAGTGGGGTTGTATAAATTGACTTGACCACATTCTTAATCTTGCAGTTGAGATGATAATATTATTCAGAAAAGTGCCATTCATTCATATTGAGTGATATATTATATGTAAATTACACAACACAATGTCTGGCACATGGGCTTGGTGTTTTGTTTCAGCTGTCCATGTGAGTCGTTGATATCACCTAGGATACTCCTCAAGGAAAACTTTATAATAAAATCAGTCATACTTGTCTGCTTTGGATACTAGCATATGACCATATTTATCACTAGCAGAATTCATATTGGGTCCATGTTAGGGATTTCTACGTGAAACACAATAAAACACCAATTGCCAAATATATCCACCCCTCCATGCCCGCCCTAATGAAATATCAGTTATGTGCAAGACTCATCTTGAACACCACCTCCTCCATGAAGTCTTTCCTGGTCTCTCCTAAAAGCAGATATATTTTCTTGCTGTCTTGAGCATCTTAAAAGCTTTGACTTCTACCTCTCTGACAATACTCATCTGTTCTGCCTGCTTTGTTACTGTCTCTTTGCCTTATCCCCTATTAGAATTTGAGACTCTTGAAACTCGGGATTAACTTTATCTTTACATTTCCTACAGGCTGAGCACAGGGTGTTGAACCTAGGAGCTCAATAAAAATGTGTTGAGTTGCAGTGAATCATGACCCACCCTGGCTACCAGGCCCTCAGCCAGCTTTAGAGTACAGGACACAATAGGTCCTTGTATTCACTGCTGTGCGCACCCACAAACATACACTAAGCACCTGGAAACAAGGGGACACTTAGTTACTTGGCAAATACTTGCCCTCCCAGGGTGTCTTCCCTTTTGAAAAGGCTCCTTGGACAGCTGGCCTGCCGCTGGTTAGATGGGGGCACTCCCTGGAATGGCCTATCACTGCAGCGAATGGCCAAATTCACTGTGCCAGGAACCAAGAGAAGAGAAGGGTCCAAGTATGAGAGTCTCAGTGCCAAGAATGTGCTCCAGACTTATAAATGAGAGGGAAGCAGAGAGCATTGCAATGAGGCAAATGATGTTGAATTTGCACTAAAGCCTCCTCTCCTTCTCTTCCTCTTTTCCATCTGGTCCCTTCCTTCTCCCTCCCTGCTCCCAATCTCCCATTGTCACTTGGTCCTGCAGAGCTTGGAATTCAAGCCTAATCCTTAGGGAGGGGCCTCCGCTCCAGGGAGGTCAGGACCATCGCCCACTTCCTCTGTGGGATGCGTTCACAAGATGCTGTGGCAGCAATGTTGGCCGCTCTTTATTAAATACAAATTGTACTGACCGGTTTCCAGGAACTTCAGTGGAAAGATGATTCCCCCAAACCCTCAAGACATTTCCCAGATCCTGAAAGGATTATTATTATCTTTGTTATTATTTACAAAGCCCACATCATTTTTTTAACATTTTCTTTAAAAAGCAAGATAGAGCATGCATAAGCATGCATCTTCCAGAATGCGTCCTTAAATTCTGCTTCCTTCACAAGAATGAAATAACCTGTTGGATTCTGGTTGGGCAGCAAGACAGAGGGAACAGGCTTATTCTTGAAGTCTAAAACTGACAAAGTTTCCAGATTTAGCAAGTAAAAATACAGGACACCCATTTGAATTTGAATTTCAGATAAACAACGCATAATCTTCTAGGATAAGTACGTCCCATGCAATATATGGGACATACATATCCTAGAAGATTATGCGTTGTTTATCTGAAATTCAAATATAACTGGTCATCTTTTATTTTGTCAGGCAAACCTAAGCCCAGGGAAAGTTAGGACAGTAAAGAGATTTCCACCAACAAAAGCTCCTTTTAAAGCCCTAGCTGAATGGCTTTGGACGACATTTCAACTCATGCCCTGCATTTTCCCTGGAGTGTGAGCTCAATGTCATAGAAAAACAATTGGGAGAATGAACATTCAGTGAACATTCTGCCCCTTGCTTGCCCTCAGCAGCCTGTGGCAAACTGCTCCCCCTCAACCAGCTGGGGAGGAAAAAAAAGCTTTCTCTTTTAAGATGGCTTCCCCCTCCCCTTTTACAGATTGGATTGTTTCTTGGATTTGCTGGAGAGCTGCTGTTGCTAATTGCTTGCAGACTGCAGTCCAACCCGGCCTGCCAACTGTGGAGGCGGTGTGGTGGGGCTGAGTGATAAAGAGTAAGGGGTTTGGAGGCAGGCAGACCTGATTTGGAACTCCAGCTCTGCCACTTCCTCCTGTGAAACATCAAGCAGTTTGCTTAACCTCTCTGGGCCTCTGTTTCTGCATCAGTAAAATGAGGATGCTCACGGGTGAGTTGAGAGTAACACAGGATAGGAGCATGTACATACTTGTCACAGTGCCTGAGCCACGATGGGTAGTCCTTTAGTAGTAACCATTATTGTTACTATTGTCTTTGGTATGTCTCACATCACAAGTGCCACCTGGAATTGAGTCTCCTTGAGTCTGAGACTTGGAAATGCAGGCACAGAGATTCTAGAAGGCTGTCAAGCACTTGTAGACAGGAAAGGATGGCTTGGTTGAAAGATGGCTCCATCGCTCTCCCTAGGGTCCCTGCCCCATTTGGTCTTGCAGCAGGCTGGCCACCTTAAAGCCGACGATTGGATGACAAAATGAACTTAAACTAGATCACAACAAAAATGTGTTAGGAGTCAGAAGTCTACTTTAAGAAGTGGAAGTAAGAAGCTGGGCACAGTTCCATGCCTATAATCCTAGCTACTTGGGAGGCTGAAGTGGGAGGATCCCTTGAGCCTAAGAGTTGGAGTTCAGCCTGGGAAGCATAGTGATACCCTGATTCTAAAAAAAGAAAAAGAAGTAGAAGAGGGAGAAGGAGAGAGAGATGGAGAGAGAAAAAGAGAACTCCTTGGCTTTATTGTTGAAAATCACCTCTTTGTCTATGTGGGTGTGGGGGTAGTGTCATGTCTGGATCTCATCACCATTCTTCTGGTCATTGTTCTGGTCCTCTTCCCTCAGACCTCCTTTGGAGGGTGATTCAGATTCAGTTGTGGCCCATGTGACCCAGGCCTAAGCCACCAGCTTGTCAGATCCCCTGCCCCAGCCAAGAGGTGAGTGTAGCAATGGGCACCCGACTCAAGAGGAGTTGAACAAAAGCAAGGAAATCTAGTCCCAGGCCTTGCCTAAATGATTAAAAGAAGAATGAACTTTCCCCACCTAAACTCTGCAACTGCAAGCAAGTGAGGGTCTTAGAACAACCACAGACATCTCACAACCACAAACATGGAGTCTTTTGAAGAATTGGAATAGAAGGAACTCAGCCATCTGAGACAGACAGACAGACACACACACACACATACACACACACACGCAGAAATCTTATGACATCTTTTGAGTTCCTGTACCCATCCCTGAACTATTCACCGGCAGGCCCAAATACATCCAATTTTTTTGTTTAATTCTATTTGAGACAGGCTTTCTGTTACTTGCGGATACAGATACAGCATGTCTCCCCTGGCTCCTAGTTCATTTCTGTCTGCCTAGTGCTTGATCTTGGAATCTGTCTATTTGTAGCTACTGGTACTCTTTCGGCTCATCTTAACTTGCTTATTTACCAGCAGCCAGGGGTTTCAGCCTTAAGCCCCTACCAGCCCTGACACTTCTGTCCCCAAAGGTCACCTTAGGATGACAGGAAGGGAGAAATGGCTGTTGGCTGTTTGCTGTACAAAAAAGTGCCTGGCACTGTGCTGAGAAATTTCTTCCACTAAATCCGCCAGCAACCCATTTTACAGATGAGGTGACTGAGACCCAGAAAGTGTGTACATTTCCAAGGACTGCCATAACCAAATACCACACACCGGTGGCATGAATAACGGAAATGTATTTGCTCATTGTTCTGGATGCTAGAATTACAAGATGAAGATGTCAGCAGGGTATTTCTTCTGAGGCCTCTCTCCTGGGCTTGCAGATAGCCACCTTCTTACTGAGTCCTCACATGGGTTTTTCTTTTGTGTGTGCACATCTGTATCCTAATCTCCTCTTTTTATAAGGAGACCAGTTATATTGAATTAGAGGCCCAACCTAATAACCTCATTTAACCTTAATTGTGTCTTTAATACCTTATCTCCAAATACAGTCACATTCTGAGGTACCGAGGGCCAGGACTTTAACATATGAATTTGGGGAGGACAAAGCTCAGCCCTATAAAGAAAATGCTATATGTTTAAAAAGGAGGGAGAAATTGCGGTATGTGAGGGTGGGGTGAGAGGTTAGAGGAGGGAATGGAGGGAAGGGATATGGAATCAGGAAAGGATTCAGGAAGGAGATGTTTCCACATAAGAATCAAACTGCCTGGATGTAAATCCTGGCCTGACTACCTACTGGCTATATCATCATAGACAACATATTTAGCCTTTATTTCCTCATATTTAACTAATCATTGGATGAATTATTGATACTAATAATTGTATGGATCTCATAGACTTCTTGTGAGGAATCAATGGGATAATCCCATGACTGTTAGAACAGCACTGACACATAACATGTCAATAAATGCTAGCTATTATTATCTAAGATGTCTCAAAGAATGGATTGGAGCTATATAAGTAAAGGAAGAGATTTTGGCTGAGACAGATAAATAAAGAGATGCTGAGACTGACCTTATTTGTGTGAGCAATGACTTTGGACTTAGTTTTATAGGCAGTAGAGTTGAGCAGGGGCTGTAACATTATTATCAGTAGATGTATATTGTGGAAAGATTGCGTTCACCAAGATGTGTGAGATGCATTGGAGGGGAAGAAGGCACAGCAGAAAAATAGGTCGCAGCAGGAGGCCGTTAGGGAAGAATGGCTGAGAAGTAATGAGAGCAAGAAGCAGAGGGGGCGACTCAGGTGGATGAGAGAAGGAGAGAGAGAAGAAACCATGGAGATCAAATAGACAAGCTTGGTCACCAATTGGATACCATGGGTCAGGAGAAAGAAAAAGTTTCAGAACTAAAAAAATATACTGGTTGTTACCTGCAGAAGATCTGTTACTTTGTTTTTTGTTTTTGTTTGTTTGTTTGCTTGTTTTTGTCTTTCCCACATTCCCTACTACCCCTCCCTTCCTCATTTCTAACAGAAATCCAGTTTTGTTCAAATATTCACCCTCTTCTAAGTGGCCACTGCTTCAGAGAAGATTGACTCATCTTCAACCCGAGGGCTGAGTCTTGATTTGTCCAAGTCACCCAGACAGCTCCATTTGTCCAAGCCATTCAGGTGGCTTCATTTGTCCACATCATCCAGGTGGTTCCATTTGTCCATGGTTTCCAGGGATTGTATTAGGCATAAGCAGCTGCAGAAATTCTTAGCAAAAGAAGCAAAGGGATGAAAACCATTTCTTGGTCCATCCACCAAGAAATGGATAAGCAGAATGTGGCATATCCACACAATGGAATATTATTCAGCAATAAAAAAGAATGAGGTACTGATTCACAGTACAGTGATGATAAGCTCAAAAGAGTATGCTAAGTGAAAGAAGCCAGACACAAAAGGCCACATATTATATGAGTCTATTTAAACAAACTGTTCAGAATAGGTAAATCCATACAGACAGAAAGTGGATTAATGGTTGCCAGAGACTGGGGAGAGAGGGGAGCAAGGAGTGATTGTTAATGGACAAAGGTTTCTTTTGGGGCAATGAAAATGTTCTAAAATTTATTGTGGTCATGACCACATAATTCTGTGGATGTACTAAAAAACCATTGAATTATAGACTTTAAATAGGTGACTTACATAATATGTAAACTGTATCTCAATGAAGCTGTTAATAATTTTTTTTTAAGGAGCAAAGGGAAGACTGCTAAGGAGACTTCCCAGAAAGGTTCTGTCACTCTTAAACAGAAACAAGAGAGTTGGCTCCTTTTCCTCTGGAGGCTGAATATAGCCTCTAAATATGACCACTAGAGCTATTGGAGAGGTCTAACTACTGTGAGAGGAGCCAACAAAGCCAGAACTGATACACACATCGAGGCAGAGCTGAGAGAAGCACCTCAACTTCTCACTAGTTGAGATAATACATTTCTTTATTTTAGGCACTTGAATTGGGGTATTCTGTCACATATCCCAGGTATTCTAATAGATACAGTTCTATTAACAGAAATTGTTAGGTTGGAAGAAGGTCGGTACTTTCAGAGACTATGAATTTATGTCCATTTAAAAGTAGAAGTGTAATGTAAGCGAAATTTAGAGGTATAATTCTAGATCTGAAGAAGGGGATGGATGGGTGGATTGATTGATTGACTGAGGAGTTACATGGTCAGAGCTGAAGGCTGAAACCCAAGGGCAAGGACATAGAGGATACAAAGAAAAGTCTGAGCAACATGGACTCCCTACATTGAATAGGAGGAAGAGGAAGAGAAATCAGCGAAAGAAACTGAGAGAAAGTCCGTATAAAAGAATGAGGGGAAGCTTGAAATGCTACATGTGCTGCTATGCAAACCAAAAAGTGAATTCAGGAAGAAAGGAGATAAAGTTTGGACCAAATTCCACCAAGACACTAAGGCAGAAGTCGCAAAGATAATGTGATTAGATAGAAAAGGCGATCATTGTAAGAAAAAGATAAGGCAAAAACAAAGGTAGTTTCGTGGAGTGATGGTGGCCAAAGCCAGATTTGAGAAGATGTGGGTTGGAAGACGGTGGTGGACACTGAGGAAGTAGTGGCGCTTCCTTATGGGAGTTGTAGTTGTGGAAAGCATTACTGTGTTCACCAATATCTGGTTCTACTCCCATTCTAGGCACACGGAAGATGGTACTTCCCAGTGTCCTTGTACTCGTGGAAGAGTAATGTGGTAGTTCTTCAAAGAAATGTGAAGTGAGTTCTTTCTGGACTGAGGCAGGGAAAAGCCTGTGCCAGATTCGTCTGACTCAATCGCTCTCTCCCTGCCCCAGTGGTCATGGGGGAGACCCTGTGCAGAAACAACAAAACCGAAAGATGAAAAACCCATGATTGCTCAATCACTGAATACAGCATAAATCCTCTTAAGAAGAGCCACCCAATCTTCTGTGGCCGTTGCATGTACAAGAAATAAACTTATTTAAGCCACTAGGAAAGCAGCAAAAGAGAATAGCAAAGTTGAGGAAAAGAGAGTTTTGTTTTTGTTTTTGATTTTTTACATATTTATGGTAAGTGAGACCAAACCATGTTTGTTAGGAAAATGGAAAGAGAGGAATAACCTGAAGATGACAAAGCAACAGTCTAAAGAAATCAGAAAGTATGGCAACACACAAGCCACGAGGTGAGTCTCTGCCCTTCCTCTTCCAAGAGAGAAGTAAAAATCTAGGCCCAGGATGAATACCTGGAAGGTTTAGTTGGAGAGGGAAGTTGAGGGAGCCCACCGTCATTAGTTCATGTACTAGACTTCTGAGACAAGCAAGCAGAGGCTGGAATTTGGAATCTTAGGAGTGGAGCAATTTCAAGGGATGACGAGCGTCTACGACAGAAATAACCATGCATGCAATGATCGCCTCTGCATATCAGCCTCCTGGCAGCTGTCCATGTAGGATGACTGGCAAGGAATGATATAAACTGCATTTCATTCTCTTGGTTTAAATTCTATAGGCAACAGAATTATCATTATTTGAAAAGTAAAGTCATACCCAGAAAGGGTTAAAACTCTTCTTTTCCCAAGTTCTAGCCCCCCACCCCCACTATTTCCCCAGTCCTTTAACTAAATTAGCTATTCCATTGACAGGCCAGCACTGGTCCCTCACAGAACAACACATGCTGTGCTCTCTCTGTGAGTGCACTCGTGGTGAACTTTGAGCCACACATCTGCTGCAGAGAAGAAACTCTTATTCCCAAATGGCTGACATTAGCTGAGGATGCTGGGTTCATCACTACCATAGCATATTGTTATTAGATAAGCTCCTGGAGAATCAGAGGAGTAAATTTAGTTATTATGTCTTTATCTCATTACAGTGCATTCCCAACTATTGTTCATTTCATCAGCTTGGTATCGTCCTATGTTTCTACAAAGTGAATGCTTGGATTAAAACCAGTATCTATTCTCCTTTACCCCTAAGCCATTGCTATATCTAGGCTAAGGATATATTTTCACAGTGTCATTTCTCTAAGAGTCTTTGATTTAAAGCAGGAATCAGCAAACATGTTCTATAAAGGGCCAGATAGTAAATATTTTGGGCTTTTTTGGGCCATATGACCTCTCCTGCAACTACTCAACTTTGCTGTTGTAGCCCAAAAACCATAGATAATACCTAAATGAATGAGCGTGGTTGTGTTCTATTAAAACTTTATCTACAAAACCAGGCAGTGGGTTGGATTTTGCCCATGGGCTATTCTTTGTCAACCCTGGTTTAAAGTATAGATTAGCAAGAAAGCTTCAGGTGAACAGACAGATTTTTAAAGTATCTTTTCATGTGTTCATCTCTTAGAAAAAAAAAAAACATTTTCTTGGACTTTTTTTACCTTCTGCAGACAACAGTATGGTATTTTTCGCCTTTTAATATTTTGTATCTTAAGTTTTTAGATTCCTCCTCCCCTGTAAAAAAAAAAAAAAAGGCGGGGGGAGAAGAATTTTATTTCAGAGAAGAGAGGGTTAAATGTTTAAAAAATTAGAAGGTGAAAGTATCACTTATCTGCAAACACAGCCTCTTCTTTAGAAACTGATTTACCCAGACATTGAATTGATTATAAGATATGTAGAGTAAAAACAAATTTGCTGACCTTCATTTCAGAGAGCAAAGGTTAAATTCATACCCTGTAGGATGGTGCTGCTAAATTGCTCCCAAGCTGCCTAGTGACATATTTTCAAAAAATATCTCTCTCCAACTTTATCAAGTGTTCTTTGTGTTCTGGAAACATGATTTTGAGTCCCAGCTGAAGCTGGGACCTCGTAAGTCTTAGATAGCTGAAATTCTTCTCCAACTATATCCAGAGGCATATGGCTAGTTGGGATAGACGTTAATTGCAGGGATTAATATCTCTGAGTCTAGTTGTTTATTGAAGACTGAAATTAACATTTTAAGCTAGATAACCAAGGGTTGCACAAACTGTGCATAGATAAAGGGCTAAAAATGTCCATTTTGATGTCTTTGACATTGGGCTGAATAAATATGTCTTGGATTGTAACATCTGGCAATAACTGTGTATTCCCAATTTCTTTACCTTTAAGCAATGCCTCAGAGGAGAACCTCAACAGTTCAAAAGTTGGGAAAACTGTACACACAAAAAATTGATCCAACACAATAACATTTTTAAAATATCAGAAATTTTCTGTCTCTTTCATTGTAAACTAATAAAAAACACCCCAGTAGTAATAGTTCACAAAATTCATTTCACAGCAAAGTTTTCATAGTTCTTAGTGAGAAGAAAAAAATAGGACACTGATGTAAATATTTTATATAGCTAAGTGCATTTCATTTAAAGAGCCATCCTTTAGTCTAAATTATGCCTCTCTATCTGTATGTTAAATAACTAAATTTTATTACTTTTAATTAAATAACTAATTACTTACTAAAATAATACATTAGCAACCTTATATTGGTCCCTACTTGTTTTATTTTATTATTATTATTTTGAATAGGGTCAGGATCTTTCTCTGTTGCCCAGGATGGAGTGCAGTGGTGCGATCATAGCTCATTGAACCCTTAAACTCCTGGGTCCAAAAAATCCCTCTGCCTCAGCCTCCCCTGTAGCTGGGAGTACAGATGCCTGTCACCGCATCTGACTAATTTTTAAATTTTCTGTAGATATGAGGTCTCGCTATGTTGCCCAGGCTGGTCTCAAACTCCTGGACTCAAGCAAGCCACCCGTCTTGGCCTCCCAAATGCTGGGATTATAGGTGTAAGCTACCGCACCCAGCTCCCAGTTGTTTTAAACCACAATTATACTATTTAATGAGAACAGAATTGAGAAGAGGAAAGGGTGTTGTTGAAACTTTATTTTCTTCCATTTGCTGGCTCAACAGGGAGTAACAAATCTGGATTTTTTTTTCTTACAAAGTTCTGTCATTGCTGACCCCTTAGAATCTAAAGTGTAAAACACTAAGCTGAACAATTTTTGTCTTTTGGCAGCTGTATGTGTACACTCGTGAAGAGGTCTCCTCACTGAGATAGTAGGAGGCATATATCAGTACACCTTATTTAGTGGATGTAGAAATTGAAAATTGTTTTTACCAACTGTGAGAGAAATGAAAATTAAATCCAAATATCCTCACAGATATCATTTTATTGATACACCACATACTTCCTATTGTAGCCGGAAGCAAATTAATAGCAATTTAATCATTGGATTTTCCAGGAAGATACCTATCAGGTGACCTTGAATATCATCTTTGTCCTCACCAAGACTTGGCTTCTTAATCTATAAATGGTGAGAATAAAATGTCCAATGTCATAGGAGTGGTTGGGGATTAAATGAGACAATGTATAAAATACACTACTTACTGGCATAAAATAAGTGCTCAGTAAATGTTTTGTGTTATCATTTGAATTACATGCATATACTATGACCTCAACATAAATAGAAAAGATTGCAAGTAACCTGAGGGAATAAAGATATCCCTGTTAACCCCAATCAAGAATGTTTGCCTGAGCATGGGAATGAGCTACCAACCTATTATTTCAGCCGGAGAAAGTTATACAATACCAATCAAAGCTCCTTTGGATATAAGGAACAAAACCCTACTCAACGTAGCCCAAGAAAGAAGGAGATTTATTTCATCACCAATTTATCCAACGGCCCACTCTCTGCCAAAACATGGCAGCGTCTTGTGGCAAAGAAGTCCCACCAGATGTCATGGACTGGAGCTGAAATCCGGGGTTTGGAAACCATTTGTTCTAGTTTTCAAAACCTTCATGATCTTTCTCATATCTTCTCATGCCTTCATTATCCTTTGCTATGATCTGAATGTGTCCTCCAAATTTCACGTTGAAACTTAATGACCAATGTGATAGTATTAAGAAGTGAGGCTTTAGGAGGTGGTTAAGATGAAAAGGAAGCTGCCTTGCCCTTCTGCCATGTGAGAACTCTGCAAGAAGATACCATCTATGAAGCAGAGAGCCCTCACCAGACACCAAGTCCACTGCAACCTTGAGCTTGGACTTCCTAGCCTCTAAAATTGTGAGCAATACTTGTCTATTATTTACAAATTACCCAGTTTAAGGCATTTTGTTACAGCAGCCTGAACAGACTGACTCCCTTTGTGCATCTACTCCATTTTTCTCTCTTTCTCTCTTTACCCTTTTTTTTTCTGTGAGTGCTCATTTTGGGCATGGTCCGATATTGCTAATTTAGCCTCAATCTCCAGTTTCTCCTCACTCAAGGATTTATACCAACTGGAATCTTCTTCTCTGTGATTTAAAACTCTTAAAAGAAGAGATCTGATTGGCTTTACCAGTCTATGGCTCTCCTTGGGGCCAGACGATGTTAATCAGCTGAAGCCATAGCATACGGAGAGTTGGGGCTCTCGAGTGTGCAAACACGATAACCCAGGTTCACGCATTTCAGGTCATGGGGGAGGTGCAACTGGATAAATGGGCCTACTCTATGACCTAGTCTCCAGGAGAATTGGGGGAATGGAGTGATAATGGTCCCTCACAAATCTATCTCTACAGTGAAGAAGAAAACTAAAAGTCCTATCTCCAAAGAAAGTACACATTCCTGTATTTTATTTAAAGGGCAACATGTGAACTCCTGGTTTCACATTATGCCCAAGTCTTTTGAGAAACACATCCAACAGTGGTTTGTGCCTATTTCATACTTGTTTTATTTTATTTGTCAGCAACATGAAGATCGTGTTTCAAATAAAACCCAGTACTGTCCTTTATATGTTTCATTAAGCATTATATGCTGTTCCTGTCCTCTTTTTCACAGTCATGCCCAGGCATACTTCTCAGACTCCTTTTGTGGGAATATTTTCCTCATTTTTACATTACGGTTTTTCATAGCCAAAAAATAACTCTGACATTTGACATAGGGTTGGAGGATTTGGGAAAAATAAAAGTCCCTTACCAACTCATTGTTTATATCAGTGAACTAATAAAATTGCTTTTTCTTGATAGTGTTTAGAAAAACTGCCGGGAAACCTAAAACTGAAATATGTTCCTGAAGAGGACAGGAGAGAAGGAGGATGGGGCAGACTGTGAGACTGAAAGTCCCAGCCCGGGCTCTGCCCTCACAGGCTGTGGATCCTTAGGCAAATTACATAACCTTTCTGGGCCTCAGCTTTGCCTCGTATAGGGGTGATACTGCCTTGAGCTCCCAGGTTTGTTTGAGGACACAATGAAATAAAAATGTGCTCTCACAAGAGTATTTTCATGATTTGAGAATATGCTTCCAAAAGTGGAAGATGCTAGTGAAAAGAATAAAAATCCCTCCTAAGGCCAGGAAGCTGACTACAGCTGCCTCCTTTGCCGTGTGACTCCCTCGAATTGATTTCTGGTTGCCTCAGCAGCAGATGAATCCAAACCCTTTGTACTAACTCTGCCCTGTTCAGTTCCCCGCAGTCTTGTGGACAGATCCTGTCATATTTGTTTCCCTGCTGTTTCTTGGATCATTCCCTCCAAAGGTAGATACTCACCTCTCATGGTGATTTGAAAACTAAATCAGTCAACACACGCTAGTAACTCTTGTTCATCAGGCATTGTGCTAGGCTGTGATTTTAGAATAATAAAAAAAAGCAATATTCCAGGAGGTCTTTTAATCATTTACATCAATGTCATCTGATGTGCATGACAAACCCCTAAAGTATATCATTATTATTTTTCCCAGTTTTATAAATTAAAAATTGAGGCAGAGAAAGTAACCTGTCGGGGGTAAACAGCCTATTAGTTGTGGGACCAGGCTGCGAATTCAAATGATAATTAGAGCATCCTCCCAGACTCCAAGGAGTTTATAACCTACCAGGAGGTTTGTATATCACATCCTACTAGCCATAACACAGAAAGACATGTCCCAGCCTAGTGTTGTGGGATGAGGGAACTCAGATGTGGGTTGGATTATTTCTGCCTGTTTCTATTAGGACACCCTCAAAGGTGGGTTGAATCTTAGGACGAGCCAAGCTGACCAGACCCTCCCTTGTCACAATCCACTTGGATCTACCCACCAGAATTTTAGATATAATTCCTGCCATAGTTTTCAGTAGCCACATAAGCCTACATGTCAGCGAATTGGAGGCAAACAAAAATAATAATAAAAAAAACCCAACCCCTCAGCTGAGTGGTAAAATACTTAATGCTTAGTGATAGTACAAACTATCTGCCACCCAACTTTCCATCTGGCATGCCTTCATCTCAGGCAGCTCATAAAATTTGAGACCCTGGAGATCATCTAGTTCAATTATAGCAAATAGATTTCATTTCATGTGTCTACTCCAATCTACTGAGAGTGGATTGGTGGCTGGAACACTGGGCTTAGAGGGATGCTGAGGCTGTCAGAGATCAAAGGGAAAAAAATGTGCCACAATTGATTAGTGATGTCTGATGTGGGCTCAGGAGTGGAGAATGATGACACATGTGCAACACATACACCAGACACAATCTGATCCAACTTGCTTGTTTTACAGAAGAGGAAACAGCACTCCAAAATGGAAGGTGGTGTGCTCAAAATCGCTTCGCGGGTTAGTGGCAGAGTTACTTGATTCCCAGCGCTCTTACTATAACACCTCAACTCCTGTTAAGTGATAATTGATGCTCACAGGATCAGCAGCAAAACCAGCAAGAAAATTACATTATGCTTAGTACAGTGTTTGTGTTAAGTGTATTTTATTCTGATTCCTTGAAAGCTGCTGATCCATGTAATGTAACCCCATTCATTGGAATATTTGATTATTCAGAGCATTCCCTGACTCGGCTGCATAATGGGAAATAACCATCCCCCCGGCAAGTAGCAATTTATTCTAGAAAAAAGAAAAGACAGCAGTTCAAGGTCTACATTCGTTTTCAAAAGGGCCAGTGACAAACATTTATATAAGTGGTACTGCTGACCAGTTTGACCTAAGCTTGTCAGTAAAACCTGACAAAATGAAAGGCATTTGAAGGAATGATGGCTCTCTAAACAGTAAGCTTGGCTAGGCTAAACCTTGGTGGCCAGATTTCTTCATCTCTAAACATTCTTGAAGTATGAGCTCATCAAGATGTGAGCCCCGAGGGACAAGTGGGACTGCAAAGGTAGAGAGGAAGAAAGGAGGGCATGCCAAGTAGGGGGGTGCATATACAAAGCTTCCTGGTCTGAAGGAGTACAGCCCTTTGATGGGAGCAGGTGGAGTTTTGGGAGCAATTGAGAAGCAAATGCACCAGAGTGGAGAGAGCCTGGATTTGGCACATAGATAGACCTCCAACTCAGTCCGAACTCTGTCACTTGCTAGCTGCAGAATCCCAACACAGGTCTCCGTGCAACCTCTCTGGGTCTCAGTTTCCTCATCACAAAAAAGAGACACCACCACCTATCTTTCAGGATGCTGTCAAAATTGAATGAGATAATTATGTCAAACACCCATACATGATGCCTGGCATTTAGTAGGTGCTCAAAACATGGTCAGGTCCGGTCATGAATAAACATGCTGGCTTAGTATATTTTGTGGTAAAAACAATACTAGGGCAGGAGTGAGAAGCCCTGAGTTCTGGTCCCAGCTCTGTTACAAATGCACTGAGTCCTTGGACCCTCTGCCTTGCACACAGCCAACATTAAATAAATATTCACAGAAAGAATAAATAAACAAATAAGAAAATCCAAGAGAGATTTTACGTAAACTTGGTGGGCTCCAGTTTTCTTATCTATCAAAGGAAGACCGGCTTCTCAGATTTCATTTAATAATAAAGTTCTTTTGATATCTGTATTTCATGCAGCTGAAAGCATCCACTATAATTTGAGCACTGTCTTTGGCATGAGGCCAAAGTGCCAGGGAAGTTCATAGAATGCAGTCCTGATCTCAGCAGTCCCTTGGCTTAATGGCACCTGAAGTCTTGACCCTGCCCACCCCAAAATCCTAAAATGCTTTACTCCTTAGAGCTGACTCCAAGCAAAGGAAAGCAGATTTAAAAGCAAAAGATATAGTCATGGGTGGAATTGAGGGCTGGGGAAGTGTTTCTGCCACAACTCATTCATATGAACTACTGGCACCAGCATTGTCCTCTTTCTGGATTTTCAGCCTCCTCAACTGTGAATCAGGAACTGCTAATTAGAGGGCTTATGCTTCTCAGTCACCAAGAAAGTCAGAATTCCCTGTTGACCCTTGGCTCTTCGCTGCAGATGGACACCAGCTTGTTCAGTGGGAAGGGAGTAGCAGGGAAGGTGTGCTGAGTCATCAGGGCACCAGCTCAGCTCAGGGACCGTCACACTTTTCCTGGCTTCCCATTCCCCAGAGGAGATTTCCCTGAAGGGTGGGCTCAGATCCCAGAAGGGGGCAAAGGAGCTCAGGAGCAGGGGGACAGTAACATTCATAAGAGGAGAGTTCAAAAGGAAATAGCACAAGCTGGAAGTAATTGATGTGTCTTTAATGCTTTAAATATGCCTGCTTTGTTTATTTTTTTAAATCTCAACAAGTCACAGACACTGAATGGTAAATTAGACTTCTATTGCTCCCTTTTGGTACTCCCCCTTAAGAGAAGTTTTTATATGGCTTTGCAAGATAAAACTTCAGAAGGCCCTAGGTCTGTGCCCAGGAGTCAGGGAAAGCATCCATTTGACTGAGGGAGGGAAGTAGCAAAGACTGGTTGATGTGCCCTTCCTGAAAATGAGGTAGAAACCAGGACGTACAATGAGATAGAAACCAACAGTTAAGTTTGCTGGGAGTTGATGAAAGCAAGAAGTCACAGGATCAGAGAAGTGAGGGGAGCTGTTTGTAATTCACATGAGTGCTAACAGGAAATCACTATAGGTTTCTAAGCAGAGTAGGAACATTAGGAAAATTCTGTTGATGAAAGATATTTCTAGTACCTCTTCTTGCTGCAGATGAGAATAAACGGTAGGAAGGGCATGTTGACCTACTAAATAGATCATATTTAGACTTGGAAATAGCAATGATGAGGCTAGGCTGTGATTTTTCTAACCTGTGATTTACTCAAATAACAAAGATGTTTTTAGTGCCATGCAATATCATTTAGTTATGTAAGCATTTACTCAACAAATAATTATTAAATACTTACTATGTGGTCATCCCTCTTGGAGATACAAAAGAGAGAGAAATTCATGGTCTCATCAGCATAAGTGTATACAAGTATGCTAAAAAGAAAAATACAAAATAGGACACAATTAGTTACCCAAGAAGTAGTGCAAATACTGGATGATATAAACAATCTGTTGAAAAATTCCTTGAGAGCTGGAATGTCTGGATAGGGCAGGTAAATGACAGGTAGGGGCAGGTGGTTGAGGCAAAGAAGTATTCCAGGCTGTGGGAAAAGTTTGGCAAAGATTTTGAGGGAAGCATGAGGAGAGTGTTGAAGGCTCTTGGGGGTGGGGCCTCTCTGAGATGAAAGTATTCAAATACTCTCTTGGAAACAAAGAGGAAGGTTTCCTGACTTTTGAGGCAGAGCTCACCACTTTAAATGGTGATTTAAGATGAAGAATCCAGCCACCTTGTTTGGGGTGAGTTGGAGGCAGGAGAATTGAGGTAGGAGAGCTCAGCTGGGGGCTACGCTGGTGATCCAGAGGTGAAGAGATAGGCCTGGGAGGCTGGTCAGGCATAGCTTATCCTAACAGTGGGTGTCCATTGGCACTTTCAAATATTCCAGGGCCCATCCAGCCATCCAAGCTGTCCAAGGAACAAATTGGACACCAGTGCTCCAAAGCCCTGCTCATGCCAGGAAATGAATACTTCTGGTGCCTAGGAGGAGTCTGGAGAATGGAACAAAACCCCAGGAAAGTGTGCTTCCCATCTGCAGCCCACATCCCCGGCAGCCCGCCCACCATTGTGGAAAAGAGGGATTAATAAGATGCAGACCGTCCAAGACCTAGCCTTATATTATTCATTTTTCTTGGAAATGTCTAAGGTTCTGTGATCCCTCTCTAGTCTCATATGCCATACTCAGCTTATATTTTGACAGGCACAGGGCTGTTGCTTGGGCCAGCATCTGCTTTAGCATGGAGGAGGCACTGCCTTTAGTCCACATTGAGGGCAGGCCACCGTAGTGGAAGGGCACCCATTCCAGGTGGCATCAGTTAGCCCCAGGAGCCCAGCTTTCTGGAGCTAATCATAGAGCAGGAAACTAGAAAATCGAGAGTCTTTTATTTTATTTCATTTTTCCTTTTTGAGACGGAGTTTGCTCTTGTTGCCCAGGTTGGAGTGCAATGGTATGATCTCAGCTCACTGCAACCTCCGCCTCCTGGGTTCAAGTGATTCTCTCACCTCAGCCTCCCAAGTAGTGGGGATTACAGATGCCCACCACGACACCCAGCTAATTTTTGTATTTTTAGTAGAGACGGGGTTTCACCATGTTGGCCAGGCTAGTCTCAAACTCCTGACTTCAGGTGATCCACCCGCTTTGGCCTCCCAAAGTACTGGGATTACAGGCGTGAGCCACTGCACCCAGCCCTCTTTTTTTTTTTTTTTCATTTGAAGGCAATAAGAGATTTTCTTGAGTATCAAACTGAATTAAATTTCTCAGTTTAGAAAAGCCATAAGAATTTTTATTTGCTCTTTAGTGCTCTACTTCCAGACCTAGAGCATCTCTACAAGTTTCTCTTTCTAGCTGAGACCCTCCATTTTATTTTTCTGAATAACCTGTAATCTATTCTATTACCTAGTAATGGGTACCTAGGATCACCTGGTCTGAACGAAAGTTATCTTGGCTTTCCGTATCAGATCACAGAGTGAGCATCACTTTCTTACACTCTAGAGTGAGGATCACTTTCTACCATTGGGAAGACAAGACGTTTTGAGGAAGGTTGTGATCTTTCATTTCTGTGTTAAAAATGATGAAACAGAAACTACAAAGCTTTTATATATTTTAACCCAACTGATGGAAAGGTTACTTCTGCAAAATATATGAGTCCATACCCTTTCAAAAGACCTCTAATTAACTGAGTGCTCTGTCCCTGACTGTCCTGTTTCGTTTGACGTAGTTTGCTGCTTCTTCCTTGTTTTCTAGTCACTCGTAACAGCAGGTGTTATCTCCTAGTGTCATATCTTGAGAGTGCCGCCCAGCAGGGTGTAGCACAATACTGGTCTTAGAAGTGTTCTAAAGGCTTGTTTAATAACCACCTCAAATGGATATTTGAAAACCAGTCTGTTTTTCCCCAGGCCTGATCCTGCTGTCTCCCATCCCACCCCTCACCCCCTAATTGAGCTGTACTCACTCATAATTAGTGTAGCCTCCAGGCCTACTGAACTAACTGCTAGAATGCCCAGAGCCTATCTTGGTTCCCTTAACCAGTGCCTGGGCAACAGCCCACACACCATGCCTTTCTCTGCCTGTTCCCCACATCAGTGGGTGCCCAGGGACTGCAGCATCGTGGAGTTGGATTATTTCCAGATAAAGACATTGAGTTGTAGAGAAAGTATGGTAAACACCTGGATTTTTTTGTTGTTGTTGTTTAGTAGGTTGGTTTATCCCTTTGATTCCTCTTCTTCCTGTCTTTCTTTTGGAAAACCATTTTTTCTCCACATTTCCAGCATTTAGGGTTCTTGAGGGGTTGAGCCACTTCTGCGCTCCAGAGAAAAGCACACAACTCACACCAGGTCAGTTTGCTCCCCTGCTTTCAGTCATTAATTTAGGATGTGCGTGTGTGACCCAAGCCAATCCAATAAGTATCATTCTCAGGATTTTTGCTAGAACTATTGGAAAAGAGATGCTATGTTTCTGCTAGGTTTTAAAGCTGATAGATTATAACCTAGATGCTTCTGCTGATCATTATGTTACCCTAAAAGGAGCACCTTCTGAGTACTAAACCAAGACATGAAATCAGAGATGAAAGATAGGAAAAATACAGATATCTTATGACATTATTTGAGCCCCTAGATCCAGCTGTGCCTGAAGCTAACTATCCCTGAACTTTTCAATTACTTTAGCCAAAAAATTTCCCTCTACTGCTTAACGGAGTTTGAGCAAACACTACTTTCCTGGAAGAGCTTCTGTAGCCTAATGCCTTGAGACTTGGAGTCTATTATTAATGCAGGGTTCCTATTCTTACTGATATGCTAAAACCCAGGAATGGATTCATTCATTTCCATTTTATCTACAAAGATACAACATAGGGATATATAGCTTTTATGAAACTCTACAATCATTTCCAATTCATTTTAATCAATATCCTTGATCTTTTCTTTCCCAAACATGACTAAATAATGAACAAATAGCAAAAGTTACAGATGGGGCTGGGCATGATGGCTTACGCCTGTAATCCCAGCATTTTAGGAGGCCTAGACGGGTAGATCACCTGAAGTAAGGAGTTTGAGACCAGCCTGGTGAACATGGCAAAACGTCATCTCTACTAAAAATACAGAAATTAGCCTGGCATGGTGGCGGGCACCTGTAATCCCAGCTACTCGGGAGGCTGAGGCAGGAGAATCACTTCAACCAGTGAGGCAGAGGTTGCAGTGAGCCAAGATCACGCCATTGCACTCCAGCCTGAGTGACAAGAGCAAAACTCCTTCTCGGGGGAAAAAAAAAATGACAGATGGTTTCCCTATGTAAGGGCTAACAGATAATGAATGGTCTAAATGTGAGGGGCAGCAACATGCAATCTGTCTGATACACAAAACTGGTGCCCCGATCTCAAAAGGGTGATCATGGACACATTATTTACAATTTAAGTGAAGCCCCTCTCCAGAGTTGGTCCATCAGAGCTAGGGAAAAGGGCTTCCCCAGGCAAAGTTATTTTTCTTCCATAGACCTAAAGACTAAATCTGTCAGCGAGAAAGACCTAAACACAAACCAAGAACTTTGAAAGTAGACAGATTTGGATTTAGATTCCAAGGTTTGTTATTTACTAGTTATATAAACTCCCAGCCTTGTTGAATTGTTCAGACTATTTTCTTAACCTTGGTTTCCTCACCCAGGAATGGCACTATCTCATAGGGTTCAGTGAAATTTTAAATCTAAGTACTTTGGTCACTAGCATATAGTAAGCACTCAATAATAGGTAGCCATTATTAGTATAACTAGTAATAGTAATATTAATTGTACTATAATTAATATAACTAGTAATAGTAATTATAACAATAATAATAGAGATACTAGGAGTTTACTCACTCCTATTTAAAATGCATACGTGTGGTGTAACCAAAATTTTAGGCCTGCAAATAGGATTAAGAATAATTACCATAGAGAGGCTTTGGTATTCTCAGCCGGGCATGTAAGGATTAAGATAGCAAAGAGAAGAAAGAAGAATGTTTCGGCTGGTTTGATTGAGTTAAACACAAATACCTTGACTAAACCATATTCCTCAAATATAAGATTTTGTACACCAATTTTTGCTTACTTTCAAGTCAAGCAAAATGTCACATTTAAGATAATACTAACCACTCTCTTTCAACAGTTGAATTATATAAACTTCATAAAAATATCAAAGTTAATACAGTCCATTCATTTGTTCAGCCTCTACAAATAGCAAGCAAAATGACATATTAACTTTTAAAAAGGAACATGTCTTAAATGCACTCTACAATATTTCATTTTTAAAATAAGGCATAAAATGGAAAGAAAACTAAAAATGAAAGTGAAGGTAAAAACTAAATAAAACAATGCCACAAAAATCATACAGAAAAAAAGGTAATACCAATGAATGTAAAAATATCATACATATGCATATGATTATGGTTCACTCAGTCCCTGTTAACTGAGTTTTAAATGAATTTACAGGGTCAGATTTTCCTTCACACCAAACCTGAGTCCTATATTGGGAAAGGAAAGAGAAAAGGGAGTTGCAGTTCCCCAAATGACTTTGAAGTAAAAGGCAGCTTAGGTGAGTGTTTCTTCTGTTTTGCTGTATCTAGGGCTCTTTGCCTGACTTCCCTGCCCTGACTCAGGAGTGGTCCAGAGACGGGAATGTAAAAAATTCTAGCCGACGATAGGCATATTCAGGATTTTGTTGAACATCTTGGAGCGAGAAACTCACTTCTTTTGACAGAACCTGAAAGTTAGAGAAATGTATACCACTACTGCCAACTGCTACCACTACTACTGCCCATGAAACTTGAGACTTAAGCCAATGATAGCAGAAGACAGAGCTGAGAAATGGAGAGAAACCGAGTCCTGATTTTCCCTTTGAGTCCTGAATCCAGCTGTGCCCAATGCTGCTTTCCAGTTTGTGTAAGCCCATGAGTTCCCTTTTTGTTTTAGCCAGTTTAGGTTAGGATTTTGTTACTTGCAAATTAAAGTGAGCTAATGATATAGAGATCCAGTATCAAAAGTAAACAAACAAAATCAAGAGATACCTAAATTTGAACTAGGAATAAGCAAATCGGGGAAAACATCTAGGATCAGTTAAATGAAGAATCAGTACAACTGCCTGTTGATCCTAGAAATTTCTACAAATTGAACCACAGAATCATGATGTACCTTCAGATAAAAATAACTAAACAAACAAAAGAAGCATCTATATATGCTCTGTTCAACTGGGGAGTTTCAAGAGAAAACTAGAAAAAGTGTCTGAATTCAAGATGGCGGCTCTGGCAGGCACAGGGAGCAGGGATTGAGAACTCTCCTTGGGAAACTGGCTGAGGAGACAGCTGTTTTATATCTGCCCTGATCAGAAAAAGCATGGGGTCACTTGCTAAATGTTGAACAAGGATGCTTGCAACAACTGCATTATTTAGGGCTTCTGTGGGTTCTTATTTGAGAAGATTTCCCAAACTCGGGAAGGTGCCTGTAGGGCCAGAAATAAAGGGGTATGATTCTTCTAGCACACAAGCAGAAGGAACTCAGACAAATGAGGAATTGTAGTTTTATGAAATGCAGACTGTACAAAGCAGATGCATTAGGAATTTGGAACCAGCTTAAGACAGTACATTGCTTGTTCAATTCCTGGTAGAAATCCTGCCCCCCAAATTATTTTTAATCTTATATGGCAATTTATTTGCCAAAAAAAGGGCTTTGATGCAATGTTAGCATAAAAATCACTTTAAAGCCAGCGCAGAAGAATCTTGGATCTCAGAAGCTTCCCTCCCAAACCGCAACTAGTCCAGTGCCCACTCCTGGCAGGGCAGAGTGCAGGGTGATGGTGGGCTGAGAGCTGTGAAATGACAGTGGCAAAAGCCAAAATTTTTTCTTTACATTAAGAGGTCTGCATTAGGACTCAACGTTCTTCTGAAACACACATTTGAAGTAACTGGTACTATTTAGTTCTGCTTCTATTGGACAAATATCAGGAACTATTTAAAAAATAGAGCAGGATTAATTCAGCCTAGTGCACATCCAAATTCCAAAGTTTGGGTCCCTTGGGCAAGACATGTGCCAACTACAGACAGCAAGCACTCCACCTGGGAAACCAATAGTCATTCCACAACTTAGTCCCTATCCATGCCATAAGATGGCTCATCTGGGTACCAGGTGCTAAGGTGTGCTTATGGCAGAAAAACATTTCCAGTACATTCAATCCTCATTTTACATGATAAACAGGAGACGAGGTCTGTCTCTATGTTGGAAAACATAGTATCCAAAATGAAATAAGCAGCTCAGTAAAAAAGCAGAGAATCAGCCCTAGAATATTGCCTCTGGAATAACAGACACTTAATAAATATATGCTGAGTGAATGATTAAAAGCATGAGCAAATGGATAAATGAATGAGTGAATCACTAGATTGATTATTGGTTGTGCCATTTAAAATAAGACCTGGAAGAGGACCACCTGAAGAGCTTCTAGAAGTAGAGCAAGATCACAGTTGCTCTACAGGACAAATATTTATTACATATCCGCCTTGCACAAGATGAAGTAGGAAGTACCAAGAGGAGGGGAAATAATAATGTATCAACATGGTTTCTGTTCATCTTGCTTGCTATCCACTTGAGAAGAGAAAGATGCTATGGAAATGAGAGCTGATATTATAAATCAGTTCTCTTGGTGAAGCAAGGGAGACAAAAAATGTCTTGCAACAATTTGTATAGATTCTGAGGACTGAGGGTCAGAGAAGCTATCATAAGAGATGACATCAATGTGGGTAGAATTTGAATCCATGACCAGGAGCAAGGTTTGCCTGGCAGGGAAATGTATGATGGGAATGCAATTATTATGTGACATATTTGGGGACAGACTGACATTTAAAGATCTTGAATCTGTCCACATCTTTTGTCCTCCCTGACATGCTCCTTGTTCATACCATCACCTCTTGTCTGAATTGCAGCTTGCAACTAGATTTCCAGTCTCTTCTGATCCACTGTCCTCAAGGTAGCAAGAGTGATGTTTTAAAAAGGCGAATCTTATCAGTTTCCTCTCCTGCTTAAAATCCTAAAGCAGTCCTCCATTGACCTTGAAGAAAGTCCTAACTCACCGGGCTTTCAAGTCCAGTAGGATCTGGCCCCTGCTTTCTTCCTCTACTCCCCACCTTCTAGGCTCCATCTCTACCCAACTCTACCTTTCAGCTGTTTTGAACTTCTTTCAATTCCCCAGCATGTCATGCTGTCTCACCCTTGGGCTTCACACGTTATCCTGTCTTTTCCCCTGCCTTTGACCTGGCTGACTCCTATTCACAAGCTAGATTTCAGCCTAAAGAGCATTTCATCCTCAAATTGTCCCTTGTCTTCAGTGTCCCTCCTAAGTTCTATTATAGCACACTCTGTGCTTTTTGCTCATAGAACCCGTTGCACTCTGCGTGATCATGTCTAGTGTTCCATTTCACCAACACACTGTAAAGTTCTTGAGGACAGAAGCCAGGCCTGTCTGCATCACACTGTAATCTAAGCACAAAAAGCAATGTCTGGCACTTGTTAGATATTCAGTAAAGTTTTGTTGGATGGATGGATGCATGCATGCATGCATTGGGAGGGAATTGAGGATTGTAGTGGGCCTTGAATGACAGACCAAGAATTCTCAATGTTTCCTTGAAAGCATCTCATTATTAAATGATTTTTAATACAAAGTGTGACAAAACATGGGACGATGAAATCGATATTTAAAGCAAAGAATAGACGTAATTGATTTTATAGGGAGGCAAATTTGGAGAAAGAAGGAAGTCAAAGATTTCCTTTCACAGAAAGAAAGGGTTTAAAAGAAGGAGGCATGAAATCAATGGTAGAGTTTTGAAATGCTTCTTAGAAAATATACTACTATTTGGGGACTTTCAAGATTTGACTCAACCCAGTGTTGATCCTCAAAACCAAACATAGGCCATCCTCCTTCAATGCCGTGGAATGTATAGTGGGACACACCTCACCCAGACACACTCACACTTAAAAAGGGGGAACACAAAGTCCCACAAGAAGTTTGAAAATAACACTTTCCGCATGAGGTGAGCCACGTTTCTTTGATTGAGGACACAGAACAATGCAGATTCACAGTTGAATAGGAGATAGACACTCTCAGGCTCACTCCACTGGAATTCAGTAGCAACGAACATGCAGACCCTCAATCTACCTAACCCACAAGGCAGAGCTGGTCCTTAAGATTCAAAAAGAGAAGAAAAAGAAAAACATTAAAATGTTACAATTGTTCTGTGATTATGTGCGTGGTAAATGTCATGTAGGCAGAGGAGGGACAAAATGCCCAGCCAGTTTGCAAATACTGGAAAGGTCAAAACAGTCCAGCCAACTGCCATGAGTCGTCTCTGAATACACTGGTCTGGGTGATTCCCAAGCCTCACTCTGCATTCAGAGTCAAATGTTGTTTGGATTATAATATTAAACTAGGACTAACATGATCCACACTATTAAGATTATTTGAAGAGTGGAAAATTGCACAACTCAACATTTTCTTCATCTTCAGAGCCTGAGGGTCATAATTTGTAGGGATCACTGTGCTGGCTTAAATACTGATTATTTACTAAGTGTTGACAGCTTCTTAAACACTGTATGAAATGGAAAAAAGTCTCAGTCCCTCCCAGGGGAGTGATAATATAAGTTAGGCAGGCAAAGAATCCCACATAATATAGACAAGGTGTGGCTATAAAATAATGACAGGGAATTTTTTAAACAAAAATGCTAGCCTTTACTATTCAAGAGAGCAGTTCTGCAAATCCGTCGCCTCAGGGCATGGTACAATTAGTTCAGAGAACTGTCTATTGCACAAACATTTTTGGAAGCCATCTTCAGACATTGAGCGGCAGTATGGTGTCGTGAAACAAGCATAAATTTGAATTCTGCCCATTACCAGCTGCATGACCGTAGGCAAGGTTCCTAATCTATCAGCTCCTCAGGTTCTTTCTCTTGTAAAATGGAGATAAGATACTACTCTACAGCTTTTTGAGGATCAGTGAGATAATGTGTAAAAATTGCTAGTCAGGGTGGGCTTGCCACCACAGTTAGCCATTATTAGTGGTGATATTTAAGTTTAGTTTTAGATCTAAAAGATAAAATCAGTCTTGTTGGGTTAATCATAGAATTTTTTAACCAACAGCAGAATTACCTGGCATGAATACCCTTCAGTCATCCAACTTATTTTCTGTGTATGTTTCTTAGGGCTGTCATTACGAAGTATCACACATTGGGTGGTTTAACCAACAACAACAAAAAAATGTAGTCTCTCACAATTCTGGAACTTAGAAGTTCAAAATCGAGGTATTAGAAGGCCATGGTCTCTCTCTAAAGGCTCTTGAAGAGGATCCTTCCTTGCCTCTTCCTAGCCCTGCTGGTTGCCAGCAATGCTTGACATTCCCTGGGTTGTAAACACATCACTCCAGTCTCTGCCATTGTCATCACATGGTTTGTTGTCCCTGGATGTCTTTATCTCTGTGTCTCTTCTCTTCTTTATATGAGACACCAGTTGTAATGGATTTAGGGCCCACCCTAAACAGTATGATGGCATCTTAACTATAATAACTACATCTGCAAAGTCCCTATTTCCAAATAAGATCACATTCACAGGTTCTGGATGGCCATGAATTTGGGGGGTCCTATTCAACCCAGAACAGTCCCCAAAATCATACTCCAGAACAAATATATTTTTTTCATTCTTGAAGATAGTCAAAATAATCCAATGCAGGTTTTATAAAAGCTAGCAAAAAAGAGGAGTTTCGGGTATGCTTCAGAGAGTGGTAGCTGGGAGCTTTGTTGGAAAAGCTCCCAGCGGCCACTGGGAAAAGCTATCTGTTTAATTTAA
>NW_012099810.1:870065-908370 GCF_000951045.1 Mandrillus leucophaeus
TATTTTATGCCAATACTATATTATTGTAATTACAGTGGCTCTATGGGATTATTTACTCTTTAGTAAAATATCACTACTTTTCTTTTTAATAATTTTATTGACTATTTTCATTTAATCTTCCATACATTATTTTAATAAAGTTTTCTTTTTATTATACTAAGTTCTGGGGTATGGAGACAGTTACTTAAAGAAGACTGAGATTACAACAGAGCTTTAATTGTCAAAATGATGGGAAATTTCCCTGTAGCCAATCTTGTAAAACTAGCTCTTAAAAAAGAAAACTAAGGACATAAGGACTCAAAGGCAGGTTCCATAGATGTGAGTACCTGAAGATGGAAGGAAAAACCCAGCAGAAAATTAGAACCTGGCTAAATAGAGAGTGGTGCCATGAGGAAGGGTTATACAATTCACCTATAGAGAGATAGAAAGCACACCAGAGTTTGAGGTACATTTCAGTCACTTAGTGTGCTGCTAGCTTGTGGTCTATACTGATCTCTGAACTTCAAAGGAATGGGCTGTGTCAGCCTGAGAAGAGACGATGACCCTTTTCTAGGGTGAGCCTCCATATCTGATGAGGCAGCTGAGCCATAAACAGAAGACATCAATCTCAAAAGCAGGGAAGTGCTAATGTGGCCCTGGGAGGCTGGAAGGGTAAAATTGTTGTCTAGATCAGCACAGGGATTTCTGGACTCCCTTGCCAAAATCTAGGCAGTCTAAGCGGACTTGTCCAGAGGTCCTGGTAAAGCAAACAGGTATCCTAGAAGCAGCGATAGGGGACTAAGAGAGAGTCTGGCTACCACAGAGTTCCAGCATAAAGAAAACCTTCATCCAAGGACTGACTGACTGTCACGTTGGGGAATGCTGTGCTCAATTTTTGAGCCCTGTCATTTTAGCTATGGCAAATTACATAAGCTTTATCAACTTTTCTTCTCTTTTTAAAAGATTCTTTTAAAAGCAATGTGTGAGAGTCCCATTTGCTCTGCATGCTTGCTAACACTTGGTACAGCCAGTCTTTTTTAACTTTGACCATTCTAGTACCTGTGTAGTAGTATCTCATTGTGGTTTTAATTTGCATTCCCCTAATGGTCAGTTCAGCTGAGTGTCTTATATGTGTTTATTTGCCATTCATATATCTTGATTGGTGAAGTGTCTATTTAAATCTTCGGCTCATTTTTATGGGATCATTTGGTTTCTTATTACTGAGTTTTGACAGTTCTTAATATGATCTGTATGCATGCCCTTCACTAGATAAGTGGTTTTCAAATATTTCTCCCCATCTGTTACTTGTCTTCTCATTCTCTCTTTTTTTTTTTCTTTTTTTTTTTTTTTTTTGAGACAGAGTCGAGTCTCGCTCTGTCACCCAGGCTGGAGTACAGTGGCGCGATCTTGGCTCACTGCATGCTCCACCTCCTGGGTTCACACAATTCTCCTGCCTCAGCCTCCCGAGTAGTTGGGACTACAGGCGCCCACCACCACACCTGGCTAACTTTTTGTATTTTTAATAGAGACGGGGTTCCACCGTGTTAGCCAGGATGGTCTTGATCTCCTGACCTCGTGATCCACCCACCTTGGCCTCCCAAAGTGCTGGAATTACAGGCATGAGTCACTGTGCCCAGCCTCTTCTCATTCTCTTAAGTGGCTTTCAGTAACACACGTTTTTAATTTTGCTGAAGTTCCATTTGTCTTCGTTTCTCTTTTATGGATCACAATTTTGATGTTTTAAGAAATCTTTGTCTAACCCAAGGTCATAAAGATTTTCTCCTCTGTTTTCTTTTAGATAATCTCTCCATTTTAAAATGCTAAAAATAAATTTTAAATTTTATTAAAGTTGTACGTAGGCCAAAACAAAACACATTTATGGGGTCTGTCTAGCCTGTGGGCCAGCTTTATAACCTTTCACTTGTGAAATTGTCCGACATACCCTAATTTTATATCGGGCAAGGCTAAAAAGTCCCTGGCTTAACTTCACAACACATAATGTGTCGTAAGAAACTGTAGTCAGTGTTGTTCAGGGTCATCTTTTTCTTACAAAAAGAAGGCTTTTGTTTTCAAAAGTTTTGAGATATCTAAATCCTGTTATTGAGCATTGAAAGATGAATGATGGCTTCATTCTCCTGAGTCTGGGCTTCCTTGGGGTTCTCGTGAGCTGAAAATGGCATTCACGTTAGCAAGATGTATTAGCAATCCACTGCAGCAACCAACTATTCCTGAACTTTAATAGGAAAGTTGTAGAGAAGAGGGGGTTTGGAGAAGGGGGAGAGAAAAAACAGAATTTTCTGTTTACATTTTGCTTTCAGGTAACTAGGGTCCCTGCCGGTTGCGGCCCTTTATTCTTCAGTGCTCTCTCAGAACTCAAGATTTCAAAAGCACTTGTCTAATTAAATGTTCTTCTTTCGATATCAGCTCTCCAGGATAGCATTTTTAATACAATGAAAGAGATAAAATTCTGGCCCTGGGCAAATGTTAAATATATTTTTGTGTAGTCAACAGAGAAAGAGTGTTCTTGGCCCCTCTGGCATTGTTCTGGAAATCCACACATGATACTGGAAATTAGTTGTTTCTTGTCCAACAACTGCTCACAGGATGGTTTTTTAAATTGTGATCAGACACCACTAAAATGCAGGGAGCCATTCAGAATGTGCAATGTGTGGAGCATGGAGGCTTCAGAATGTCGCAGTCCACAGGCTAAGGAAAGACGGGCTTCAGCAGAAACTTATTGGGAAAAACCTTTACTAAACCTCTGAAACCACTGCAGCGTTAAACTTCAGGAACCCCAAAGAAGCTAAGGGTAATTATTGAGCCCCAGTGCTCTGAAAACACGTGAACATTGTCTTCTACTACAGCTGAGATGCTGATTTTGATCAATAGGCACAAACTTTCCTTAGCCATTCTGAGGCTATTCTGTTGGTCATTGCAACAAGATTTCAAAAGCAGCCCTGGAATCCTATAAACAGTATGTTTGGAGAAGTGGACATTTTCTATTTGCCTTTAAAAGAGAATATTGCCTCTGAACCTCCTTCATCTCCTCTTCCAGGGTATACATGATATTCTCAAAGCAGAGGGATGGCTTATCCCACCTCCAAAGCCATTTCACATGATTATGTCTATTTAAGTTTTTAAAAGGAAATTTAGAGTATCAGCAAGTGGTTAAATGCCCCCAAAACTTCCAGTAAATCAACAGTTAAAACTTGAGTACCACTTGGGACCGGACCTTTTTGATTTTGTACCAGCAGTCTAGTACCTTGGCCTCTTTGTATTTCTTTCAGTATTTAGTACTACTCTTTGGTCAGTTCATCATAGCCCAAAGTGAAGCGACTAATTCTTGCAACTAATCCACGGTAGGACAGGTTTCAAATCTAAATAAATATGAACTGAGGAATAATGTTCCTAGCAAACCCCATTACTGCAGAACTTCAAATAACAGCATGGGGTCTGTTGATTATCTTAAGGGTGTCCCCTGTGTCCTTCACAGAGAGGCTCACTCAAACACAGGAATTTGGGACTTCATCACCCTCCACACACTTCAGGACAAAAATTAGTTTAACTCAATTTTACTTAGTAGAAAACATATCACCCACCACAGAGAAAGGCAGTCATTCCATTTTAGTTTACTTTTTGCTAGTCCCAGATGACACGGTCTAGCAAAAAGAGCATGACCCTTGCGTTTTGTAGACAAGGGTTTGAATAGTAGTCCTGCCACTTGTCTTTGAAGCCTTGAGTAAGTGTTCTGACGTCTGAAACTGTGTCTTCATATACAAATGCAGCTACTGACACACAGGTCAGAGGGCTGCCATGAGAATTCAACTACGCTTGAGCAAGGTACCTAGGAGCCGTGGCTTCTCATGCATCTCTTCTCACTGCACTGGATATTCTATCATAGCATTCACCACCGTGTGCTACAATTGTTCATTTCATCTTCCGACTTCTCCCAACACCCCTTTAGGGTAAGGACCATGTCTTTCTTGCTCATCTTTGTATTATTCACCTAATGCAGGCTTAATACAGAGGAAGCATTCAATACATGTTGTCGTTGTTGTTGTTGTTGTTGTTCTTTTAAGGAAAGAAAGAAGAAAGGGAGGGAAAAATGAGTTGATTAGAATAGTGAAAAATAGTAAAACTACTATTTGAAATCAAATGGATTTCAAATCCAAACCTTGTTACTCACTAGTTGGGTGACTTTGGGCAAGTTATTCAAAGTTCATGTATGGGGAGAAGATAATAATACCCACCTCGGTAAGGTTTATGACATTATTTTTGCAAAAGATTTAGCATAGGGCTTGGCACATGGTAAGTGCTCAATAGTCATTATTCTCATTATTATTCCGTAGTTAATTGGAATTCATCTGAAATCTAATTGGAACTTTGCAAATGTTTGGGTAACAATTGCTTTGGTAATTGCTGGGTGAAACAAGTATAGAAGTCATTCAGGGATAACCTTCTGCTATCACTAGAAATAAGTTGTAAATACTCAGCACCTATCCTGGAACTGCATACAAGCCACGAAAGCTGCCACTGTCATCAGCAAGTCTGACCCTGTTTGGAGTGTGGAATTTTAACCGATTCCGACAGACATTTGAACAACGCTTATCTGTACATTCAAGGCACAGGGCTTAGGGTTCTAAGGCTTTCAGAAATAAACTGGATCCTGCCCTCCAGGATCTGGCAACTCATAAATCACTATAAGAAAAGGCAGAATGTGATCAAGTGCTCCAGCCAAAGCACAGACTAAGGTCTGGTCCCCAGAGTGGAAGGATGGGTGACCTGCTGATTGGGGAAAATGGGCTCTGGGTTCAAATTCCTGTCTCACTATTTACTGGCTTGGTGCAACTTCATTTCCTTATATGCCAAGCGAGAGCACCTAAAGTATCCGTGGTGAACATTAAATGAGAAAATACTTGTGGAAGACTGAACACAACACCTGGTAAGTCTCGATAAATGTTAACCATTATTATTGTGGCTGTTATTATCCAGCTAGTATTATTTTAACTGGATAATAGTAATATTAGTATAGGTATTAATACATGACATAACACTACTCACATATTAAAACTAACACGTATCTCTATGTTCCTATAGTTAATATAATTATAATATTATATTATAATATAATATTTGTATCGACTTCTCAAAAAATGTTTCATGAAATTTGTTTGTAAAATAAATCTAAGGAAATCATTCTCAGACTTTAGTGAGCACACGTACCACTTGGAGAGTCACTGAAAATTTCTATTTTCACCCCCAGAGAGCCTGATTCAGTAGGTCCACAGTGAAGCTCTGCAATGTTTATTTTTAGCAAGCTTCCTGTGTAATTCTGATGTAAACGGTCCTTGAACCACTCTTTTAAAATGTTGGTCTAAGGTTTAGGATTTTCTCTCTTGATATATATATACATATATATACACACACACACATATATATACATATATATACACACACACACACATATATACACACACACACACACACACACACACACTTTTTTCTGTCCTTCTATTCATCTTGGAGTTTTAACTGTTTTTCCCAACCCAACTTTCTCGCTAAGCATAAGTTTCCCATCATTTACACAGGTGGATTTGCTTTTCCATTTCAGAAGACTAGTTAGTCTCCAAAAGTTAAAGTGCCTTTCCTTGAGTAGGACTGGGGCGAATATAGTGGAGACTCCTTTATCCTGGACCTCAGCTAGGAAATGACAGACAAAGCCAAAAGGGTCTCCTCTTGAGGGGTCTCTCCACCAAGAGCAGTTTAAACTGCAGGAAGTCTGCTGAACTGAATTCTCTTGTAAGTTGCCCCTTCCCCAGGTTATGTGGCCAATTTTTGCCAAGAACACATGGCCACGGAAATGTAGCCCTGTGTGCCATGGGGGAATCCAGGGCTTTGGTTTGCTGTATGTAACGGCTGTGTACATGCATGAGGTGAATCTGAGGGACCAGGGCGCCCAGTCAAGGGGCAAATAATGCAGAAGCCTGCCCGAATCCTGCCGTCCTGGGATCAGCCCTTTCTTGGCTCCCAGTAGAACAGCTCAGGTGCCTGTTCTGAAGGAAGGAAACCTGATAACAGAAATCACTATGTCCTTTGTGTCCTCTCTACATTTGAAGTTGAATAAACTCCGTTCATGGATAAGGTGGCAGAAGGACAAAGGAAGGGCCCTGGCTACTAGGGCTGGACAGAGTCGCCTCACAAGGGGCTCTGCCATGGAGTGCTGGTTCAGGGTGGGGTAAAAGGGATGAGAGAGACACTAAAAACACAATTCTGAACTTAGTGTCAGTAATAAATATCTTCTTAAGAAAGTGGAAGATCAAAAAATGGCTTTATCTGATAGTCACAAATCTGTTAAAATAACGGTTAATGCCCTAGCTCTAAGACAAGTAGCTGTTAGTCCTGGTGTTTTCACATCTCCAGACTTCAGTTTCTTCTTCTGTGAAATACAGATATTGGGGCCAATGATTTCTATGATCCCCTTCCAGCACTAACATCCTAAGAATGAACGTTTTGTCCAAGCGATACCTGAGAAGTTTCTTAGGATCTGCTATAACCATCTTTTGAAATTGAAAAGTTGGTTATCCATTACTTTGTAATAAACTAAAGCAAACTTTTTTTTGGCTTACAATTTTGTGGGTCAAGAATCTAGGAATCAAGTAGGTGATTCACCTCTCTGCTCCTTGTTGTCAACTGTAGCAGCTGGACTGGAGGATCCATTTCTGAGATTCAGGATGGCTTCTGTGCTCACCTATCTGATTCTTCAACTTCTTTTCACCCCCACCATATAAGAATTTATCTGTCAGAGCCCCTGTATGTGGCTTTTGCTTCTCATAGCACAACAGTTTCGGGGTAGTCAGACTTTTACCATGGAACCTCAGTGCTCCAATAGAACAAAGTGGAAGCTGTTAGCCCTTTTAAAGCCGAGGCCCAGGGTTGGCACACATCACTTTCACTCTCTTCTGTTCATCGAAATGTCACAAGCCAACATGGGTTCAAATAGAGAAGAACTAGAACCCACTGCTCCATGGAAGGAATGTCGGAAAATTTCCAGCCATTTCTAATCTGCCATAGTCAGTATTTAAATAGAAAATAGAAATTACCTTCCAACATAAGTAAATCTACCAACACCAGTAATTTTAAAGATGCAACCATCTTAAAGCAACCAAACTTTTCGATATCAAATGACTGGTCTATGGCCTCTGCTTTCCATACCCAGACAAGAAGCTGATTGCTAAGAAAGGTCAGGGACATGAAGACACTGTAAATAGACCAAAAGCTATTTTTAAATAGAAACTATTAGTTGTTTAAAAAAAAAGGGATTCATTTTAATGGAATTGACTTTTATCTTTGAAAATGTTGAGTCCTTGGCTGTTTCAGAAAAAAAGTGGCACTGGGAAGCCTAAGAGTAGCCAGTAACTCTATCTACAAAGCATTATTACTGTGGGCCACTTCCCGGGGCCAGGAGATAAGTTCATTGTTCAATGCTCTGCTTATGGTCTTCAGAGTGACCCATGGAGTCGACGCACAAACAGTTCTTTGTTGCTGTGGGTGCAGCAAATTCTTTACCGTGAATAATCTACTACAACAAATGTCCCTTTAGTTCCTTCTCAGTTCTTGAGAGTATTTGAGCTCTCTGCAGAGAAAGAAATCCCTGCTCAATAGGAATTAAATGCTGGAAAAGCTCTCTTCAAACGTACTATGGAGAATAAATGGAATGGCACGATTTGTTCTACAAGTACCACAAATGAATAAATGAATGAATTGGAGACAGACACAGACACAAAGCACTACAGCAGTAAGAAAGCAGCGTGGTAGAGTCGTGAGGCATCTGGGCTCTGGAGTCACCTAGACTGGGTGTGTGTCTATGCCTCATCACTTTCCATCACTTGGACCTCATAGGTAAGGAAAAGACCACAATAGAAACATCTATTTCCTAGGACTGCTGGTTAAAGGGATAAAGGAGACAATCCCCGCAAAGTACTCAGTGTGCAGTAAGCATGTGATACATGGTAGCTGCTATTGTTATTACTACCTTTATCACACCATGGATTCACACTGCTCTTCAGATGTGCAAAGAAAGTGTAGTTTTCTAATTTTGCCATTGTGGATATAATATTCTTCAGAAGTCTCTCACCTCTGTGGGTAGTTGGGAAGGGAAGAGTTTATTTATTTATGTATTTAATTCTTGAGACAAAGTCTGTCACTGTCGCCCAGGCTGGAGTGCAGTAGTGCAATCATGTCTCACTGCAACCTTGACCTCCCAGGCTCAAGTAATTGGCCCATCTCGGTCTCCTGAGTAGCTGGGACAACAGCCATATGCCAGCATGACCAGCTAACTTTTGTGTTTTTTGCAGAGACAGGGTCTTGCCATGTTGCTTAGGCTAGTCTCAAACTCCTAGGCTGAAGGGATCCTCCTGCCTTAGTTTCCCAAACTGCTGGGATTACAGGCATGAGCCACCACTTGTCAGGGAAGGGAAGATTTTAAATATGTCAACTTATGTGACCTCAATCTCTCTGGATTGAATGCTTTTTGGGGGGAATGACTTCATCTTGTTTAGCTCATCTAGATGTTTTCCCTTCCCTCTGCTTCTCACCAAAAGTGGAATCAGAGGGTCTATATGGGAGGTGAAGGCCAGGGACCCATAGGCCCACCTCTGGTTCTTGCTTATTTCTGCAGTGAGTGCCTTCGTCCTGGACTGGCATTGATGACACTGACAGTCATGGATCCAGCCACTTGCTCCAGACCTCTGCAGTGCCGCTGGCCTTCCCAGCACCTCTGAGTACCATCATGGGGCAGGCTGCCCAATTTTGCTTCCAGGAGATATTTGGCAATATCTGGAGATATTTTTGGTTGTTACAACTGGGAGGTACTACTGGCCAGAGTTGCTGCTAAACATACTACAGTGCATGGGACAGATGGCCAACAACAGAGAATTATCTGGGCCAAAATGTCAATGGTGCTGAGGTTGACAAATATCTGATGTAGAGGTACACAGGACCCCCCAGGCCACACCCAAAGAAGGCAGCCCCTAGATTTCAGATTCTCAACTCTCCTTAAATCTATCTAGATGTTTCTGCTGCATAGCAGGGTCTCCCTCTCCCACTAGTTCAGGCTTACACTCTGAGATGGGAGGACATGGGGAGATAAGGGCATGAACCCCTAACTACTTCTCTCCTCACCTTTCACTGCAGACAGAAACAGTGGGATTTCCTACCCTTTCCTACAGGACACCAATTTCCCCAACATCATTTCCTCCTTCTCCTTTCCAAGATGTTGTTTGCTCTGGGGCCTTTGCTTTGGCCAAAATGGTGGAATGAGTGCAGGGAGAGAGGCCGACATCACTGAGGAAGAGAAAATGAGAGATACTTCAAAAATGCCTTACTTTTATTAATATTAGTAGTATCATATAACCAGCTGTTTTCCGTATGCAAGGTGTATTAGTTTGTTCTTGCAGTGCTATAGAGAGCTACTTGACACTGGATTACTTACGAAGCAAAGAAGTTTAATTGGCTCACAGGCTGTACTAGAAGCATGGCTGAGGAGGCCTCAGAAAACTTACAATCACGGTGGAAGGCGAAGGGGGAAGCAGGCATGCTACCTGGCGGAGTAGGAGGAAGAAGGAGAAGGGGGAGGTGCTACACACTTTTAAACAACCAGATCTCATGAGAACTCAGTCACTATCATGAGAACAGCAAGGGGGAAATCTGCCCCCATGATCCAATCACCTCCCACCAGGCCCCTCCTCCAACACTGGGGATTACAATCCAACATGAGATTTGGGCAGAGACACAAATCCAAACCATATCACCAGGCATAAAACTTGATAAAATATGCATCGAATGAAACTATTTACACAATAAAGAATTTATTGCTACCAAAAAACCAAAGCAATGTATTGTTTTAGGTTTCTTTTTCCTAGGTAGCCTTCCCTCTAATACCATTGGGTTGCTCCCGAAAGGTCTACCCTGATCAAAAGAAACCCTATGCTTGCCTCTCTCTACCTCTGAAACACACGAGCCTATGCTCTACTCTGTCGGCATCAAGTCTCTACACGTCGGTGGCTGTGTGGACTCTGCCCAGGCCTGAAAGATGCCTGCAATGACTAAGGTGGTCAGAGCAACTCACTATCCAGGAGAGCAGAGTGATGAAAAGCACAGGCCCTGGGGTGGGGCCACTGGCCTGGGAATGCTGGGTTCAACATCTGTTAGAGGTGAGATCAAGAGTCAGTCACTTCCTCCCTGTGAACTTCAGTATTCTTACTGGAAAATGGAGATGATGGTATTCACCACAAGGGTTGTTTTATAGTCATTTGGGCTTTGTTAGCAAAATACCACAAACTAAGTGGTTTAAACAACAGAAACTTACGTGCTCACATTTCTGGAGTCTAGAAGTAAAGATCAGAGTGCCAGCATGGTGAGTTTCGGTGAAGACCCTCTCCTAGGTTGTAGATGGCCGCCTTCTCACTGTGCCTACACATGGCCTTTCCTCTGGGCAAACTTAGCAAGAGCAAACTCTCCTGTCTCCTCCTCCTTTAATGAGGCCACCAATCTTATTGAATTAGTGGCCCACCCTTGGAACTCATTTAACCTTAATTACTCTTAAAGACCCTGTCTCAAAATATAGTCACACTGGGGGTTAGGGTTTTAACATGAATTTGAGGGGGAAACAATTCAATCACATCATTGGGTTTCTTTAAAAATCACATCATCCAGGTAGTGTTTGAATCTAGTTAGCACTCAGTAATTATCCCTTATTATTCTAATTGCTGTGGTTGTTGTTAGAATTGCAGAGCACCATCTAACCACTGCTTGACACCTACCACGAGAGGAGCTACTGAGTAGGGAATAGGAAAGGAAGACACACTGCTGACATGCAATAGCAGACCCAACAGCCAGGCCCCAGAAAGTGCCCCAGGAAGGTGCCACATTGGGCAGGAAAGAAGAGGTGAGTACTTTATAAAGAAGAGCAGGTCACTGATGCTGAAAGAAGACAGTCTTTATTTATTCCACAAACATACTAACAGCTGCCAGTTATTTATTTAACACTTACTATGTGCTGAACACTTTATTCTCTCTACCAACTCTTTCCCAACAACCTCAACAGATGGAGAAACTGAGATTCAGAAAAACGAAATGGACTTGCCAAAGTTACATAGCTATTAAGTGGCAGAAGTTGTACTTAGTTCCAAGATTTGATCCCAAAGTCATGCATGCACTTTCATCTCCTGTACAAGCTCAATGCCATGGACAAAAAGATTGGAAGATGTGGTCCATCTCCCAGAGTCATTATTAATTGGAAAGAGGAGTTGATGTCTAGCAACATGTCACTGCATCCAATGTATAGAATCAGCTCTTGCAGCATTTGGAAAGGGCTAAAAAAATTATCCATTTGCCCCAAAACATATTGGGCTGAGAATTAATATATATAAACTGGAGAGATGAGGGGATTGAGGATATTTTATCAATTGGCTATTACTGAGTAACAAGTAATACTTCAGTGGATTAATTAAAACAATAACCACTTATTCTTGCTCACAGGTCTGCAGGTCACCCCGGCATTGCCTCATCTAAACCGGGCTCAGCTAGGTTGCTCTACCTCAGGCTGTAAGTCTGGCTACATGTAGCCCCATGCTGTGGGTTCTTTATGTATTCATCTAGGCTTCAAGCTGAGGGGAAGCAGATAACTGGGAGAGAAATGACACCTCTTATAGTCCAAGTGCAGAACTAGTACATGGTCACAGCCATCCACACTGCATTGACCAAAGCAAGTCACAGCCAGTGGAAAAATTGACTCTGCTTTTTGTGGGAGGGACTGCAATATCACATGGCAAAGGGTGTGAACCAAAGAACAGCTGAAGCATGGAGGCCAATAACTCCATCTACCAAAGATGTTTTCTGATTTGGAAAGGGATGGCTAACATAGAGGGAATAGAATAGATAGAGAGGATCTATACAATCCCACTAACTTTCAAACGATTGCCAGAAAGTGCTTTGCCTATGAATAAAACACCACATCTCCTCATTTCTCTAACAAAGAAGACAATGAAAGACAAACCCTCCCACCCTCCCACTTTTCCCTTCTTTTTCCTTAAAAAGTATACAAAATTGTAGGATGCCAAAATATTAGGCAAGCCTGACTAAAAAGAGAGATCTCTCCAGGCCCAAATTTCAACCATCTATAAAAGCAGCATTTGGAAAATTTCTGTGAAAAATGCAACCCTTTGCATTTGGGTTTCAGGGTCCTTCTTTTATCTACACCTCTGTAATCTATAAACACAGACTCCATCCTAACTGCTTGACAGATAGGAAAAAGCATCCTAATTAAACAAAAAACGAAAGACCCTAGACACATAAATTGGAAAGGACACGGGTCATATTTTACTACAGAAAGCCAGGGCATGCCTCTAGCCATGTCACATTACTGGATAGAGTTATATTTACATTTTGTTGAGTTGGCCTAGCAGTTCTAATGATGGGGCTGTTTTTGAATCAAGGAGACATGAGTCCAATGAAAAACTGGATTGGTCTGTCTTTTCAGTAGAAATCTCCCTGGTATCATTTTCTCTTCTATTCTATTTAGGCAAGCTCCACAGTGCCAACTATTTCGGCTCCCAAAAGGCAAGGAAACTTGACGAGCTCTTTCTTGGGGTCTGTGTGGCATCTGGGTACTCTCACACTCCCACTCTCTAATGAACTATGGGAAAATTCTTCATGTAACTTGGTGTACAGGTCAGCATCCAGATGCCTTCTTGCCCCAAACTGTAGGGTCTACAGGGTTGTGCAGCCCTTCCTTCCATTCAGCAAGTAGTTACAGATCTCCTATGGTGTGCCCAGCATTGTTGCCAGGCAATGGAGGGTAGCAATGGAGGGGGGGGAATTACGTTCTCTGCACAAAAAGCAGTATTGTCTATCCATTCGCTAGGTTCAGAGCTTTTGTGGCTTTAGTTGCACTACAACCGGAGAACTGGGGGTTAAGTGTTTGGAGCTTTGCTTATAAAAAGACAGACCCAAATCAGATAAGGTAACTAATCTAGAAGCAATTACAATGCATTTCATCCTATTCTTTTGCCAAAGAGCACCTTATCTAAGCTGGCTTTTCTCTGTACTTTTCCTTTTAAGTCTCAAAAATATCTCATTCAGGGTCAGGAAAAAGAAGAAGCACAGACCAAGCATTTGGAAAAGGGGATGATGATTGCATTGGATACTTACACTGTGCTGAAGAGGGAATTTGGATCCAACACCCACCAGGTCTTAGGGCTTGACAAACTCACTCAAGTGTGCCTGACCAACATCATATTCTGTTGCGGACTTTTGTTTTCCATGAACATATGGATTGTGTTAGTCTTTAGGAGGAAGTTAAGCTGAAAAAGGAAACAAAGTTAAGATAGAGTACCTTTTATTATATGAAAGCCTAATTCCTCTATTTTTGTACTATTTAGTATTCTGCCCCTGGTTATTTAAAAATAAACAATTTTTGAAGATAAGTAAATAAGCATTGCTGTTGAATGCAGTGGTTCTCATACTCTTGGATGCATAAGAATCCCATTGGGAGTTTGTTAAAAATCCAGATTTCAATACAGTAGACCTAGATAATAACCCCCAAAATTTGCATTTTTAATCCTTTCTTCAGAAGATGTGGTTCACAAACAAGACTTTGAATATCACTGGTCTAACTACCTTTCCGATTGTCTTTGGTTTACTCTTAGTCACTTGTATTATGGCTTATTTCTGACTCTACCAGTGAATGACAAAGCATGACCTGTTCTTGCTTTTCAGAAAGCACTTGCCTCTCCCTGGCTATATTCATCTGTGGTTGGTCCAAGATGAGAGAGATATCACTTGAGTTGTCGGAGAAGCAGGCTTGAGCCACTTTGTCCCAAGACTCAGAGAAAAATATGGGAGACCTCTAGACCAGTGTTTTTGAACCAGGAGCAATTTTACCCTCTACATTTAACAATATTTGGAGACGTTTTTGGCTATCACAACCCCTGCATGAGGGGAGACAGTGAGGAATGCTACTTGCTTCTGGTGAGTGGAGACAGGGATGCTGCTAAACATCCTGCCATGCAGAGGACACCCCTCCACAACAAAGACATCTCCGGCACAAAGTGTCAACCAGACTGAGGTTGAGAAATCCAGCTTCAGGCCCAGCTGTTCTTTGAAGAGAATTTGGAGAGTTTACACCCCGTTTCCACATGCCCAAAAGATATATTGAGCCCAGATGGTGAGAGTCTTGAATGCCATTATTAGGCATGTAGACATGATTTCATGTTTAGTAAGCTTAGAAAAATAAGAAAAATCACCTGTGCTTGCAAAACAATTAGCTAAGAGGAGTAGTGATAACCAATGCAAAATAAATAGCTCTTAATAGACACAGGCATGTCAAATTTTGACACTAAGAAAACCCCATTACAGTGGGTCAGTGTCTCCAAATAATTGGTTTTAGCTAATTTTGTTGTAGCACAAACTCATTAAGATGTGGCCAGGGGCATAGATAAAAAGAACACAGTCCTTGCCCTCAAATAAATTATTTTCTGAGTGGAGATCATGTGTACCCCAAAACTCATAATGTAAAATGCAGCAAGATGAACTCAAAATGCAGCATATGAAACTACAGTAAATAGGAGAGGGGAACCTGGCTCTCCCGATGGAGGGAGACTAGGTAGGCACGGGAGGAAGGATCAGGGAAGTGTATGTGATATTTCTTGAGTTTGCTCTTAAAAAATACATATGATTTTGAAAGAAAACATGGAAACAAAGTTATCCGAGCAAAGATTCAGAGGCAGAAATGTACAGGGTGGTGGTGGGGTGGGGATAGTGGTCCCAGATGAGTGAAGAGGAAGGTTTCATTGGTATGTGAGGGAGAGAAGTAAAGTTGACCCTGTTTGGGAAGGTTCTGACTGCTTGGCTAATGTGTTCGCATTCTATTCTGTGGGGAGCCAGAGGACCACCCAGGTCCTTGATCCTGGGAGATTCTGATTCCTAATCTAATCCCCGTAACTCTAAACAGTTCTCGGGCGAGTCGATGAGGCATGCAGGCACACACTCGCTCTGTGGGTCTAGCTGCACCTTTCCCCTTCTTCTCAGCTCCCATTTTCCACCTGCAGACTTGGCTCTCTAGAGGCCTGTTGACCATTAAGTTCTGGGTGACAGGTAAGAGATGTGATTGTCTGCAGGTCCTGTGAAGAATGTAAGCAGAATTTCCAGGCTCCTGGCTCTCATTAACCTCAGGAGCACAAAGATCACCTCTCCTTATTCACAAAGCTAGCACTGTACTTCGATGTCAGGAATGAGTGGAGGTAGGTTAGTTGTCAATGCTTTTTACCAAGGCAGTCAGCCATGCTAACTCCATGTGAGTATACACTTATTTTAGACTGCTTCCTTCAACAGGTTACCACCATCTAAACCACTCTCAATCTTTAAAGTCAGCAAGTAATTACTCAAGTAAAAGTGTAAATACAAATGGCAGCTTTCCTATAAATATGAAAAGTATAAGTAGAAGACAGCACAAAAGTGACAGATATCCCTCTGGATAAGCAGACCCTGAGGACCAAATCAGCTGAAGAGACTTTTGATGAAGGTTGCACAAATTAGCAAGAGGATTTCATGTTCTTGGAGCCATGTTCCCAAACCTATGTTCCATGAACTCATTCAGGGTCCCTGAGACCATATTAGATGTTTCACAAAAGCAACTCCATAGTCAAGTAGGTGTGGAAAATTCCAAACAATACTCTAGGCCCTCCTTAGTCTCTGATGAAGTTTCAAAATTCCCCTGCCTGGGATGGCATTACATATTCTAAATACTAAAGAAAAGGATGTGTCTGACTTTGATCAACCCAGATTTTCCAAATAAACTTCTTTTATTTAAGGCTTTTAATTTATTGTTTTAAGGAGCGCATCTACCAACATTTCATGGGTACTTAGGTATTTAACAAGCACTTCCCACATGCCAGGTGCTGTGCTAAATAATTTACATAATATTAATTCACTTAATTCTCATACCTACAAGGCAGACAGGATTCTCTTATTTTACAGATGAAGAAACTAAAACCCACAGTGGGGGTGTCCAAGTTATCCAGGCAGCAAGGCCCCGTGGTGCATGTTTCTTTAAACAATACAAGGAATACAACATGGGAAACATAGTGTTTTAGAGGGGCTGCCCTGACAAAGAACGTAAAGAAAATCTGGCTCTTTTGTTGAGAAAGTGCCTTATGTACTTGTGCTACTCCTAGGTACCCCATGGGTATACATCTCTGTGCTGTGGTTTAAATAAACTCTTTCATCATAATGAGTTGGGGACAAAGGTAAAGAAGAAGAGCCTATGGGGCACCCCAAGCTGAAGGCGCCACAGTAGATATTGCCAACAGGCATACAAATCAAGGGATGGTGTGTTCTCAAAACTACACTGAAGCCAAAGTCAAGATCTCAGACCTCGCTTTACATACAAGTGAGGAAACTGGACCCGATAGTGTTTCACCCAAAGGCTCACGGCAACAGCTGGGCTCCTCTTTCCTGGTCTAGGATGTTTTCCTACACAAAACTACACTGCTGCTAATTCTGAAGATTGAAAGTAGCTTAGACTGAGCTTCTCTGATGACAGAAGCAACCAAAACATATTCTGTCTTGACAATGGAGTTAGCACAGGCTCCCCAGGGGCATAGCTCACTGTTTTACCTCTTTGCCTTCCAATCCCTGCATTTGGTTTCTTTAATAAAGGGGAAAAAATCAAACCATCCTTTTCTTAAGCAAGAAGTATATTTCATCCTATAGAACTCTCTAGGCTAATGCCTTGATTTGATTAATCTGCAATGTATACTTATATTAAACATCACATCATACACCATAAATATGTATAATTTTTATTCGTCAATGAAAAAATTAATTAAAATTAATAGATAAAGACACATGCAGAAAAAAAAGAAACTAAAAAGGGGGAGAACTCCCTGGAACTCAGACACAAGAGCACAGTACAGGCTGTAATTCCTTAACTTCTCTAAAATTCTCCTACTTGCCATGGCAGGTAGACACCCTATACAATGCTCATCCAAAGAACGGAGCTGCTGAGTCAATGGAAGGTAAGAGATGAGCCCCCTTTAAAGACTGGTGTGGGTGGGAAGACTGGCAAGCCACCCCTACAGCTGCAGAGGCTGCCAAAGTCTCTGAAAAGGGAACGTGAATCCTGCCCCCTCGATGTCACTGTTGCTAAGCCAAGCCAGCTGGGTCTAAGCAGAGGAGCCCATAGAGAAACTCCTGGCACCGTTCTGTGCCTCCCCTTCCAATCCCTGAGTTGAGCCAGGCAGAGCCAGAACAAGCCTGTCACTTGGCCCTGGGGCCTTCCGTCTGCCCTGGGCAAGACCGACGTTGAACCTCACTGCTTAGAGAAGGCCATTCAGGAGGTAGTGAGGATGGCTGCACACAATATGGCAGACATGGCTGAATCAGGTGATCCCCAAGAGGAAATCCAACTCTGAGATGAGTGTTTCAGACCATGAACTATGATCTGAGAAGGTGGGAAATAAGCAAGCACAGATGTGTAGAAACAAGGGAGGAGGAGGAGGGTGGAGAACGCAGACAGGAACCTGTGCCCAACCAACTCAGGCCATAAAGCACTTATAGCATATAAGGAAAATAGAGAAATCTTAGAATGTATGGAAACTAGAAAACTTGCTGCAAAAGAATAAAGAGCCTTAATATATTATAGCATGCTAAAGACATTCCATTTTATTACATGTTGGTTCATGCAACATTTACTACCAACGGGAAGAGGAAAAACTGAGTTAATCTACCCTTCACGTCCCACCTTCTCTGGGTAATCATCCCTCACCTCTCTAATTCACATAGGCCTCCCCTTTATGTGACATGTCCTATAACTATTTCTCCTATGTTTGTGTGTGTCCTTATGAAGTTATCTGGGTCAGGCCAGGGTGTAGGCAGCAGAAGAAAACAGCCAAGGATTCAGATGTGGCTCAAAGTCTCAGGCAGGTCACCAAGAGCAGAACAGATGGTGAATGAGAAGTCCAGGTCTGAGGGATTGGAAGAATGAAGCAGTTCCTCTACATCACAGCAGACCATGAGTTGAAAATCTAGGGAGCCAAAAACAGCTTGAGGAGTTAGACAATTATGTAAGTTGAAGGCAGGGAAGATTCAGAACTCAGCAGGTCAGAGAAGTTGAAGCAAGAGTACTAAAGAGTGGGGACCCCAAACACAGGGTTGATCCCAGGGCAGAGGCCCTTATCCCTCTGCCCTTGTCTATGATCACACTTCCTCCCATCATTCAGTCATCCCTAACCCCAAGAAGGAGTCATGGTTCTGGTTATGACATTTTGAAGGGGGGATGTTGAAGGGGCACTCAGTCAATATTTTAAATATGCTGGCCACCCTTGATTAAGACAGCTGTAAAGGTGCAGAGAATGAACAGAAAAACAATTTGTACTCCTTTAAAACAACACAGATGTCATAAACTTTCATCCCCTAGTGTTCACTGCATTGCATGCCTGGTCAAAGATTCATTAAGAGATAAGAATAACTGAAAATCAGTCATTCATTGTTTAAATGCTAAAACTTTTGTTTCAGTCAGCCACTATGAAACTGTCGTTCAATTAGCAAATACTTACTGACTGCCTATTGCATGCCAGGCACAGTGCAAGGCACCAAGTACTGTGGGGAATAAGAACAGTAGTAGTCCCTGGCATCATGAAGCATCCCATGCAACCTAAACATATCTCCCTTCTTTCCTCCCTATCTTCCTCTCTCCCTCCTTGATTCCTTATGTTTTTTGTTTATTATTATTGTCTTGGAAGAGTAATTTTCATAGGTTCTGGTTAAACCCCACAATAACATTTCTATATAGCAAAATTATTACTATATCCCTGTAGAGATCCAAATTGTTACTTTGTTGATCAACCTAAAATACACAGAGTAAAACAGTAAGTTATTGACACTCCAAAATCACAAAAGGAAAATGTGAATAATTATAAGATGAATGGCATAGGGAAATGGGATTTAAATGTTGGCCTCTCTTAACAGCTTTTAAAGTCGTATATGAAATATTAACAGAATGTATATATTAATACTTTCATCTATCTATGCATACATACCCACACATTTACTTAGATAGATAGGTACTTATATACATACATATATGTGGTTCTCTTTGTGTCCTTAGAATATACATCAATACCATGAAAGCTTAGAATATTAGAACAGTTTTGAAATGAGAAAACTGAAATCCAGATAATCACTTAGGATCAAAGAACCAGTTTAAGAACTGGCACTCACATCTGTTAGCTGCCAGCAAAGGAATGTTTCCATTGACATCATTTTAAGGATTAGCTCAAATTTGAAAGTAAGACTCTTGCACCTACAAAAAGCACGGAGATTTCAAAGAGCAATTAAGAAGAGACTCAAAAACATGATCATTTCAACTAACAAAATAAAGGTCAAATGAACAATGAATTCTAAAATATTCTTCTGTTCTTTTTATTTATGTTGTTCAGCCGGTAACTGTAGCTGGTGACTGTAGTCTTGTCTCTATGGTGCATTTCCTAGAAATTGGAGCTAGTTTTTAAAAAAGCTAAGTAATTAATTTTGAAATAAACACAAAAAAGCATACAAATTAGTGTTTATACTGTAATTATGTGGGTCTTCAGCCACGGATTGCATTGTCTGGACTGTTTATACGATGCACCCTCGCAACTCAACTGCTTTTGGAATTTGGTCCAAAAGGAAAAACATTGTACCCAAAATCTCTGTTGGACAATCACCTATAGTATAATAGTCTGCTTGTAAAGCCTGATTTTAAAGAACAGCTATTGAAATAGAATACATCTGACATCAGAAATGTCACATTAACGGTTAAGTAAAAAGTCTCTAATGCTGCCGGCTTTAAGATAAAGAAACAACTAAGGCCAGGTGTGGTGGCTCATGCCTGTGATCCCAGCACTTTGGGAAGCCGAGACAGGAGGATCACTTGAGGTCAGGAGTTTGAGGCCAGCCTGGTAAACATGGTGAAACCCCGTCTCTACTAAAAATACAAAAATTAGCTGGGCGTGGTGGCCCGCATCTGTAGTCCCAGCTATTCGGGAGGCTGAGGCAGGAGAATCACTTCAACCCAGGAGGCAGAGGTTGCAGCGAGCTGAGATCGCGCCACTGCACTCCAGCCTGCTGACAAAGCGAGACTCCGTCTCAAAAACAAAGAAAAAGAAACTGAGGACTTTTATTTTCAAGTAAAGGACATGGCATATGTCAAATAAATGCACACCAACATTTCAGGACCAATATTGCAGGAATGCACGTTTGTTTTATGCAGATTTAACGCTAAATGTTCATGAATACTAAATATTTATTATTAATACTAAACATCTACTATTGCCCATGTGAAAGCATTGACTGGAATTTTACAGTCATAACCATGTGTCAAAGAGTCAGAAAGTGAGAAATAAGGTAAATCGGGAAAAAGATTATTCATAATTATTCAAGTTCCCTCAGGACAAAAAAAGTTCTCTCAGTGCTATGTGTATTAGTCTGAATAAGCTAGGTTGTGCTGTGGTAGCTAATACTTCCCTAAATCTCAGTGGTTTAACCCAGAAAGGCTAATTTCTCAATCCCACCAGACCACTTGTCCTCCAGGGCAGCTGAGGGACTCAATCTGCTTACATCTTATTGCTATGAATCTTGGTACACGTACTTTCAAGTCCACCATGACAGCAGAAGAGAAAGCTAAAGGTAGCACATCAGTTTTCAAATGTTTCAGCTCATTGGCTACCTTCCTGCCAAGGGACTGAGAGATGTGGGGAGCATATGGATATTCTATGAGGAGCAAATGTCTGTCCCACCATATGACCCTAATCCATCTCCATCTAAATGTAGGCTAGGAGAAGTCGGAGGTTAATTCCCAATTGTTCTAAGGAGGATTTCTCCAGCCCCCTTTTAATTTGTCACACTCTGATCAATGCCAACATAAATGTAGAAACTGATTTGTTTATACCTGCAACAAAATACTCAGGAGCTTCTTTACCTTCATGGGATGCACAAGTCATATATATATATATGTGTGTATATATATATATATGTTTTTTTTTTCTTTCTTTCTTTTTCTGAACAGCCTTCTTAGCAGACGTCAGTGTTTCTCAGCCTGCAAAAGGACTGGGCTCGATATGCTGGCTTTCTGTCAACTCCTGTGGTGCCTACACATTTCCTAGTCCCAGAAACACCCTGATTAGGCAGTTGTGAGATTTGAGTTCTCAGTGTTGTAAAAGGGTTTTGTTCTTTTCCATGAAGAATTTGCTTTGTACTATTACTTTCTATTTCAGGTCATGGTTTTGCTTACATTAATTTGATGATTCTCTCTAGAAAGTTTACTTGAACTGTACAAATTCTGCCTTAGCTCGTAATAGCCTCCATAAATTAAGGTTGCCGGAGCCCCTGCCATTCCCCAAAAAGTGAGGGTGGGAATATTTCGGGCTTCGGATCTTGTCCTTTTTTGTTTAAATTTTGCTCAAATTTTTTTTTTTTACCATAAAGAAATCTCCATATAATATTTTCCAACAGAGTTAGCCAAGAATATAGCCTAAGTGGGAAGCATTACATGTGTTACCATTTAGCACTGATATATCACTTAAATATGCATTCAGTTGCAATGTGCTTTACCCAGCAGTGTGAACTCACGTGTATGGCACTGAATGGGTGTCTTGGGTTCCCTTCCAGCTCCCAAGCACTTTCATGCCATAACCTTGATTGAGTCACTCAACATTCTTCTGCTGGGTTTCCACAGAGAGGCGAGAGATGAACAGAGATGACATGTGTAAAACACACATTCTTTGAGGAGAGGGAAAGTGTTACATGAATTGAATGGTGAGGCATGAGTACTTGGCTATTCGTCTATATGATATATGTCATTTATGGGAGATGTTAACTCCATCCTGAGGGCTTAAAAATAATTGGGGTAAGTAGATTTTACTCTGATGATTCTGCTAAGATACATGAAACAAGAGTGGTCTTCTAACGTAGCTTCTTCCATGACCCTCAACCCCGGCGCCAGAATCCCTTATTTAACTTCCTATTCTGCTCATTTATTAAAAAGTGGTGGGTTTGTTTCAAGACTGCTTAAACTTTCTGCCTTGTGTTTGCTGATTAAGCTAGAAAATATTCTTGTTTTATTTCAGCAGCAGATTTAATTTTATTTATTTACTTTCCTTATCTCCTCTGGTCTCCACTCATAATCTCTGGACTTGCTTCATTAGAAATGTACAGTTGAGCAATATTTTCCAGGAAAGAAGAGTTTGGGGACCTGCTTCCTGGAAATATGAACAGACTCTTGCTGAGAAAAGGCTTCTCCATTAAGACTGCTTAGTAAAATCAAGACTAGGAGGTGCTTTGGCCAATGTTTTTAATGCATTTGATGCAGTTTTATTTTAAAGGACATTGATTAAAATTTTATTGTTTTTTATAGCCCATTGAAGCAGATTTAATCCTGTATTTTATTTCTCCTTGTTAGCTTAAGCCTGCCATTTATTTGTTTTTCTCTGACTCCTCCTCATAGAACAGGTCTTAATGTAGCCAGGATTTGGTTAATTGACAGAGCTTAGTCAAAGAATGTGTCTGTTTAATACAGAAAACAATGCCCAATCTACACTGGGTCCTTATGTGATAAAATTGACCAAAATAGACATGTAAGATGAATTGGAACCACATCACAGAAGATAGCAGAGACTATGATGAGGAGGTTGGAATGTACTAAGTAGAAGACGAAGCTCCTTGAAGAGTTTTGAGGCAGAGATAGTATGTTATCTCCGTTGTGTTTTAACAAAATGAACTTGTTAGTATAAAGATTGAATTTCAAAAAATAATACAAATGTAAAAAGACCATTAAAGGGACATTTTTAATGAGACCAAAGCTAGTCCAGTAGCACTGAGAATGAAGAGAGAAGCATAGACTGAAATGCATTTCAAAAGTAAAATGAGCAGATCTTATTGGCCAATGAGTTAGAGGTGGTAAGGACTGAAATGTGAAAAAGAGACAACGGATGAATTAACGAATCTGTGTTGTATAGATGGTAAAAGGAAAATCCAGTACTTCCAGATCCACTCTCATCCCCATATTTGTGTTTCATGGCACACCTAGTCTGAATCTAGTAGATTATTAACAATCTGCCTTTCTTGTCTACTATGTAACCTTGGCCTCAGTGACTATATTTCTGATCAGCGGATGCTTTAGGAAAGGCAGGGCAACAGGATTTTTAAAAATCCACTTCTTCCTTTATCTCAATTGCCTTAAGACTGAACAAAGGAGAGAGACCAATGCACAAAGAAAATGGTTAGAAACGGCCTCTAAGCATTGATACCTTGGTGGCCAACAAGCTACCTGACCACTTAAGAGCTGGAGTACCTCAGGACACACAAAAAGATACTTCACAGGAAGATTTATGGTTACAACAAAGCGTTCCATAGTGTTGAGCTTTAGCAATAAACTTGAATATCACCAGATTAGCTTGGTATGACATTCATAAACAATAATTTTATAGTTTACTGTCAACTATATGCAATGTCCAAGCAATCTTCTTGTACTGTTGCTCAGGTGACCTATTTATTTATGCAAAAGATGGGTCATCTTAACTCAGTGGACTAAGGTCCCAGACATAATAGTTCTTATGAATGTGTAGGCAAACTTGATGGCTAAATTCAGTATTTTTTCTCAGTCATTTGGCTAGGGGGGAAAAAAAAGAACAGAAAAGGACCTATGTCTGTCTCCCAGCATGATTACTGAAACCAAGTTTAAAAAGAAACCTATACTGATTATTCAATTTCAATATCTCCCCCCAATAAACACCCATTGAAAAACCTGAAAGATACAGGAAAGATCAGAAAGCTACTCAAAAAGCTACATGACTGTTTAACGCAGATGAACTAATTGTCTATGGATTAATTACAGGGAGTGAATGATCAAGGCCTGGGTAGTTGAATAAAGTATCATCAAGAAGCTGGAACTTGAATGAGGCCTTCAAGGACATGTAGCTCTTGAGTGAGTAGAGAAGAAAAGGCAGAGTATTTAGGAAATGAGAAATATAAGCTCACACAGAAAGTGTCTGTGTTGACCAAGAAGAACATCTATTTCAAATTGAACCCAGATAGAGAATTTATTGGCTCAAGTCACTACAAAGTCCAGGGGTTCATCTTTAGAGACTGAAACACCACTACCAGAACACTACCTCTAAGCTTCTCTCAGCTCTTTTTTCCTTTGTGTTGACTTTACATTCTGGAAGGCACTCAAATCGTTGCAGCAAAATGGCAGACAGTGGATGGAGGCTTGCACCATTCTCAGCTGTCCCATAGAGCAGTGAAAAATGTTGCTTCTCTCTATTTGATCCATCAAAAGTCTCAGTATTGCTATTGATTCCAACCATCTTGAATTATCTACCCATTCCTGAACCAATCACTACAATAAGGAAGATGAAACATCCTGATTGGTCAAGTTGGCATTACATGGATCAGGGAATGGGGCTAAACATAGCTAGTTATCATTAGATATTACTGAAAAGGCAAAACAAGAGATGTTCCCTATAGCACTAATGCACTTCCAAGTGATATTATATAGATGAATCCGAGATGAATAAAAACTATTTTAATGGAATAATGAAAAATATGATAGGAGGAAGTACTGATATAAGATCAGTAACAAAGTAGTATGGATTTTTTTTTTCAGTAAAACATGAGAAATCTTTGAAGATTTTTGAACAGGGCAGTGCCATTTCAGTTCAAACCACACTTTAATTTCAAATATGTCAATTAAAAATGTTATTTCACAGAAAACAAAGTTTGCTAAATGCATTGAAGTTACATTTTCATAGAAAAGTTATACATTTAATGGAAAGTATTAATATACAAATTAGTTTTCTCAATGTCTATGAAGTTGTGTGAAAGTGAAAAAGAAGGCTTCCTCTAACCAATAAATTAATTCTATTAGAGCGATTTCACATATTAGCTGACATGAATGTAAAGTGAAGTAAAGAACAGCCTCTCATTTTCTTTATTCATTAATTCACCCATTGTTTATGTCGTTCCCTCTTCCACATCTAAGGCATTCAAGCTATCCAAAGGAAAATATGGATTTGGTCACCTGCACCTGAGTAATATTACTCTGGAATGACAAGACAACTGAAAGTACCTTCTTCATTGAACCCTAAATCTGTGTCAAGAAGTGTGCTCATGCAAATTTTGCAAGATGAATATCATTGATCCCATGTTACAGAAGAGTAAACTGAAGTTTAAAGAGTTTACAGAGAATTTCCCCAAAAAAACACAACTGGTAAGTGTCGGACATGTAGGAGTCAAAGCCAGTCTGTCTAACTCCCAATCTGTGTTCTTTCTACTATACTGGGTTGCCTTTCCATAACTGAACTTGCTAATGGTATTGTTTCTAAGGTCACTGACGAGAGTCCCAATTTAAAACAAACAAAAAAAAAGCTTCACTGTTGATGAAATTACTTGTCAAGAACAAGTTTCCAGTTTGCCAAAAGCAATAACTGTTCTATGTCACAAGAACTTAAAATCACTCTCTCACACACACACATACACAAATACATAGAGAGAGAGAGACAGAGAAAGTTTCACTGTATACTACTTATGTATAATTCTGATTTTTGTAAATTAAGTGTAATGTTAAATTTCCTGGAGACTTTGAATATTTTAAAAGAATGCTGGAATGGGTATTTTTGTAAAGTGAATGATATATTAGTGTGACTACTTTCTGTATTACTTATTATTCATTATTTCAGATATGAATATAGCTGAGTTATCCTAAAGTCTGACCCTCACGCATTTTGAAGCAATAAGTGTGATCGGTGTGTGGCTTCAGAAAGAATAAACAGTCAGAATATTAAATATGTTATCCGAAACCTAATGTTGTTTTAAACTCTAAGCCATCCTAAACATGAAAGATGAGAGCTGGCTTCAAGCTGGGAACATGGTTAGGTACATCCGGTCACCTGGGGTGATATTTTTTTTCTGAATCCTTCATCTACATTAGCTGCCTCCCAATCAACAGTTTTGCATTCTGATGTGGTTGATGTATTTGAGCAAAGCTACCCTTGAGGCTCATAAAAGAGGCAGTTAGCCTCTGACCAACTCTGACTAATGTATATGGAGAGAACCCCATAAAATAAACATACTTCAAGTTGTTTGCCCAGTAATGGATATTTGACCTACCCCACACCCTTCCCTAATGCCAGCATAAGTGGTGTTTGAAGAGCAAAGCAAATTCCATTTCAGTTCTAAAGCTTGGTCTGATGCACTTTGACTAACATTTCAAACTTTAGGGAGCAGCTTCACCATAAAGATCTCTTCAAGCAGCTCTTGAGTTGGCCATTATTCCACGAATGTAGCAATTATTTCCATCTACACAGAAAACACAAAGGCTCCTGTGGACAGCTGAAAAGAAGAGTTATACTGTAAACACTATAGAAACCAAATAGCTAGAACCAATAGCTGAAAGAAAGGAATGATGACCCTCCTTTATCCATTTGCCTAACTCCCAATCAGGAAATGATGCTCCTTAAATTTGGCAATGCACTGCACATGAAAAGTCTGAAAATTTCATAGACCACTGCTGCATAGCTACCCTTAAATAAACTAATCCTATATAAATAATCAAAGATGTGCATCAAGGCTTAGCTACAACGATGTTCATGGCAGTCTTATTTCATTAGTGAGAAACTGAAAATGACCCAGGTATACAACAAAGGGTGTGTCAGTTTTCTATTGCCATATAACACATTTACCACAGGCTTAGTGGCTGAAAACAGCACAAATGTATTATATTAAAGTCCTGTAAGTCAGAAGTCCATTGGACTTTTCTGGGTTCTCTGCTTCAAGTCTTCACCAAGCTAAAATCAAGATGTCAGCGGAGCTGCATTCCATAGTGGAGGTTGTAGGGAAGAACAGGCCCTCGTTTCCTTTTGGTAGTAGGACTGACATCTTCGTTTTCTTACTGGTTCTCAGGTGATAACTGTTCCTAGCTTCTAGAGACCTCCAAATTTCCTGGCTTATGATGGGGCCAGTCCTTCCCATGTCACAGCTCTCTGACCTGTGCTTCTGCCTCCTTCTTTCATTATGAAATGCCATGTGATTACATTGGGCCCATCTGATAACCCAAGAAACTCTCCCTGCCTGAAGATGCGTAACCTTAATTCTATCTGCACAAAAGAAGTTGTCATGTAATTTAACATATTCACAGATTCCAGGGATTAGGGCATGTTGATCTTTGGGGACCTATCACAATAGGTTGTCAGTCAAATAAAGCATGGAATATGCATGAACTTAAATGGAATATAAATAAAAGTGATGGTGTTAAAAAATTACTGGCATAAGAAAATGCTAAGTAAAATATCACATTGAAAAACATTAAAATTAAAAAAACAGGTTACTCAATAGTATGGATGGTTTCATCCCATTTTTTTGTAGAGTGAAAAAAATCTGTTTGATATATGTGTGACAGGTCTGTATATCTCTACCTAACTCTACATCTGTTCAATACTTGTATATCTATCTAGGTGAAAAGGTATACCCCAAAATATTCATTGGTTATTTTTGAGATTGGGGATTACTGGTGAATATTTTTAGATTAATGTATATTTTTGAACTTACCTAAAAAGAATAAGTATGTTATCTGCAACACACACATACGTAAATTTTTTAAATTAAACCTTTTTTTGTAAGTAGAGTGCAGTAGCTAAACCTTCGGCCAGCCAATTGACCAACCTAAAGCACCAAAAACTGTTTCTGTAAGATATAGTGAAATTCTCACTCTTATGGGATTGAACCCAGTTGCCATGGTCAACCCCAATCTCAGTCACTCTGCTCTAGTTCTGAAAAATACAATATCTTTATCCCAGTGTCCCAATAGCTATTAAACAAAGTTATAAGAGGAGGATAAGAGGAGGATCTCACTGCAATAATGTATTGTTGTTTAATGTCATCTCTGAGAAATTTTCTGACATGGTACAGTTTGAAACATCCATATGTCAGTGTTGGGTTTGGTTTAAATTTCAGATAGCTAAAAATAAGTCTTTCTCCTCCTTTTGGTTTTAAAGTATAAGCAGATCTAGCTTTGATGTACAAATCTTATAAACAAAACAATTTGCTGTCCCCACCCAAAGACAGCTAGTGCAACTCCAGAAAGAAGGATCTATCCTTAACAGTTTACTCTGTGTTCTAACTGTGGTTTCCGTAAGAACATACTGTATACAACTTTGTTCCTAAGGTTATTTCTGTTGGTGCCAAATTGACTTCAATTCACAACAATCATTTGGTACATTCCCATGTAACTTGGATGTTCTGTTCTAAAGAAAACATAGGATTTTTTTCTTAAGCAACCATTTCTGTTTATGGAAGATTCACTTCCACCCTGGGGATTATACTTAGAGTCAGTCTCCAAATGTGGATTTAATTATTAGAAGACATAGCAAATACTTTGACCTCTACCTAAGAATAGACTAAAGACCATGTCCTATCAGTAGCAGATTGGTGGGACACCTTAGAGCATTATGGTTAAAAAGTATGGGCTCTCCTGCCAAAATTCTGGGGTACCAAAATCACTGGGTTCAAATCCTGTCTCTGACCTTTAATCTCTATGTGACCATAAACCAATTGTTTGATCTCTATATTCCCCAGTTTACAAAACAAAGATAATAATATTACCTAAATCCAAAGACTATTCTGAGGTTTGAATGAATTAAACATATAGAGTACTTGGAGCACTGCCAGATATATGCTAGTAATAGTAGTTGCAAGAAAACCATGTAAAGGAGACAGTAATACTATTTACAATATTATCCATGATGAGAGAGAGAGATTCTTTAAAAGAATCATGACGATTTACCAAGAGTGCAAGAAGCTAACATTCTACTAACTAGCCTGCTACCCTCCTGCCTCAAGACCTTTGAACTGGCTTTTCCCTGAACCACATGCTTCCTCACTGAAATATCCATATGGTCCATTATCTCACTTCCTTCAGGACTTTGCAGTAATAACTTCTCACTGAAGCCCATCCTGATTACCCAATTTAAAATTCCACCCTCAATCTGGTACTCCCATTCCCCCTACCTGATTTCTTTTCTTCTACTGCACTTTTAACATTCTGCATAACTTATTTATTGTGTTTACTGTTACATAAGTTCCAGGAGAGCAGAGATGTATGTCCTTTTCTTTTCCTTTTTTAGAGATGACATCTTGCTGTGTTGCCCAGGCTGAAGTGTGTCTGTTTGATAGTATTAATATATCCTCAGCATCTACAATAGCACTCAACTCATAGTTGATCTCTATAAATATTTGTTCAGTGAGTAAATAGCCACTACCTTGAGGAGTAGCTGCTTTGTCTAAAATGGAGTCAAAGATTCAACTCAGAGCTCCCTCAACAATCCTCATGGGAGCCCCAGATACTATGTATTTCTCTCCTGATAAGATCTCCAGTGGAAGTTCTAAATTGATAAAGTGAGGCAGAACAGTAATCTGCGTCATCAAGATGGCTGACTAGAAGCTCCCAGCACGTGCCTCCTCCACAGAAAAGACCCAAAACAATAAATACATAACTCTTGTATAGAGTATCTAAGGAAAAACACTGGCATCCAGCAAGAAAGTGACAAAGACCTTCTAAGGCATGGAAATTCATGATGGCAGCATAGAGAGGGAAGCAAAGAGGCAACCAGTATTAGTTCAGAGTCAAGAGGAATTCCCCATTCCAGGGAAAAGATAAGCAGAAGATCTCCAGAAATCCACATTCTCACCACAGATACCTACAATCATAACTACAGGAGAGTCCTCACAGGCTTCACAGGCCCTGAGTCCAGTATACTGTACTGGGGAGCTACCTGGAGCCAGTGTGGCTGCATTATTCCAGAAAGAAGATTCACACTTGGTCATCCTCACTCCCCAGGAACCAGGCTGCTGCAGCAAAATAGCATTTTGAGAGCAAAGAAACCACCAGAGCACAACCTGACAGAGGGCCCAATAGCCTTTACATTTCCATATCCCTGGGACTCACTGACATCATACCACATTCATCCAAAGGTCTGCAGCATTATGACACCAGCTGGACCCAGAGGTACAGCTGAGAACCCAGCACCCAAGTTCATGTAGCACCCTACACCCTGGGGAACAGGAAGTCCCACACAGCAGAAAGGCTGCCCACAGAACCCAGGGAGCCAATGTGTGCACTTCCAGAACCTGAGAACCAACTGCCTGGGGACCAGAGAAATGGCCCACCCATGGCTTGCTGCTGCTCCCCTCAATGATGCTGCCACCTCCAGCAGGGATGCTGCATGCCCACATGTGCTACCAAAAGGCCCATGGACCAGCCAACCCAGTGTTAACATCCTCAACAAAACCATGCCATAGCCTCCACAAACAACCACAGCCTAGGCCACTGAGGCACTTGCAGCCAAATAAATCATACAGACACTACTGCACTCATGTAGCATCAAAGCCAGAGCAACCTACCCAACCTACAGTATAGAACACATCTACAGGAAAAAGTCTTTCCCTGTGAAAGCAACTCTGTAGAATTGGAAGAAGTGACTGTTCTGCCAGATGCGCAAATATCAACATAAGGACAAAAGAAATATAAAGAAGCAAGGAAATATAACACTTACAAAGGAAAACAATAATTTTCCAGTAACAGACCTCAAAGATAAGGAAATCTATGAAATGTCTGAGAATGAACGAAATATAATGATCTTAAGGAAATTCAGTGAGATATAAGAAAACAAATAGACAGTTCAACCCAATCAGGAAAACAATTCATGATCTGAATAAGAAATTCAACAGAGATAGATATTACTAAAAAGAACCAGATAGAAATCTTGGAACTTAAGAATTTAATTAATGAAATAAAAAATACAATTAAGCATTTCAACAATGGAAGAGCTCAAACAGAAGAAAGAATATCTGAACTTGAAGGATGGTTTTTAAAATAACCCAGTCAGACAAAAACAAAGAAGCAGACAATACAAAAGAATAAGGAAACCCTATGGGACATAAGGACACCATTACACACATAAATATTTGCATAATGGAAGTTTCAGAAGGGATAGGCAAAGTCATAGAAAAATAACTAATAAAATAATAGCTGAAAAGTTCCCAAGTCTTGTGAGAGATATAGACATCCAGATACAGGGAGCTTAAATATCCCCAAATAGGTTTAACCCACAAAGGACCTCTCTGAGATACATTATAGTTAAGGTGTCAAAAGATGAAGACAAAGAGAGAATTCTAAAAACAAAAACAGAGAGGAATCAAGTCAAACATAAGGGAATTACCATCAGACTAACAGCAGATTTCTCAGCAAAATGTTAGAGGCCAGGAAAGAATGAAATGATATATTCCAAGTGCTGAAAGAACACTGTAAAACAAGACTACTATTCCTAGCAAAGTTATCTCTCAGAAATGAAGGAGAAATAAAGTCTTTCCCAGACAAGCAAACTCTGAGGGAATTAATCACTTAAAAGACTGTCCCTACAAAAATTCTACTTCTGGAAGTGAAAGAACAATATCTACGTTATAAAAACAGAAAAAAACACACAAAAGTACAAAACTCACTGGTAGAGCAGATACAGAAATTAGAAAAAGGAAGGAATCAAATATTATTACCACAGTAAATCACCAAACCACAAAGATAAACACTAGGAGAATAATAAAGGAACAAAAAATGTGCAAAACAGCCAGAAAATAATTAACAAAATGATGCACATTCTTACTTATTAATAATAACCTTGAATGTAAATGAATTAAATTCCCTAACTATAAGATAGGCTGGCTGGGCATGGTGGCTCACACCTGTAATCCCAGCACTTTGGGAGGCTGAGGCAGGTGGATCATGTCAGGAGATCAAGTCCATCCTGGCCAACATGGTGAAACTGCGTCTCTACTAAAATACAAAAAAATTAGTCGAGTGTGGTGGCACATGCCTGTAGTCCCAGTTACTTGGGAGGCTGAGGCAGGGGAATGGCTTGAACTCGGGAGGTGGAGGTTGCAGCACCACTGCACTCCAGCCTGGTGACAGAGCAAGACTCCATTCAAAAGAAAAAAAAAAAAAAAAGATAGGCTAAGGCCAGCTAAATGAATTTTGTTTAAATCCCTAACTATAAGATGCCTACAAGAAACTCACTTCACCTGTAAAGACAGAGCCTAAAAGTGAAGGGATGGAATATGATATTCCACACAAACAGAAACCAAAAGCAAGCAGTAATTGCTATGTTTATATCAGACAAAATAGGCTTTATATCAAAAACATAAAAACAGACAAAGAAGGTCAATGATAAAGGGATCAACTCAGCAAAAATATATAGCAATTCTAAATATGTGTACACCCAACACCAGAGCACAATCATATATAAAGAAAATATTATTAGATCTAAAGGTAGAAATAGACTCCAATACAATAGCAGTGAGGGACTTCAACACACCACTTTCAGCATTGAACACATCTGGACAGTAAATTTTTTAAAAATTAAACATAAACTTCATTGTAAACCAGATGGACTGAACAGATATTTACAGAACATTTTATCCAACAGCTACAGAATACACATTCTTTTCAGCAGCATATGGAATGTTCTCCAGGATAGATCATATGATGGGCCACAAAACAAGTCTCAATAAGCTTTTTAAAATTAAAATTATATAAAGTATCTTCTCAGACCACAATGGACTAAAACTAGAAATCAGTAACAAGAGGAACTTTGGAAACAGGATAAATACATGGAAATTAACAAATATCTTCCTGAATAACCAATGAGTGAATGAAGAAATTAAGAAGGAAATTTTAAAATTCTTGAAACAAATGAGAATAGAAACACAACATACCAAAACCTAAGGTTATAGCAAAATCAGTACTAAGAGGGAATTTTATAGCAGTAAATGCCTACATCAAAAAAGTAGAGATTTCAAATAAACAACCTAACAGTACACCTAAGGATCTAGAAATGCAAGAACAAACCAAACCCCAAATTGGGAGAAAGAAGGAAACAATAAAGATGAGATCAGAACTAAATGAAATAGAGCCCCTCAAGTATAAAAGGTCAACAAAAACGTCATTTTTTTGAAAAAACAAACAAAATCAACAAACCAGTAGCTAGACTAGAAAAATGAGAGAAGATCCAAATAAATAAAATCAGAAATGAAAAAGGAGACATTACAACTGATACCACAGAAATACAAAGGATAATTAAAGGCTACTTGAATAACTATATGCCAACAAATTAGAAAGCCTAGAAAAAATGAATAAATATCTGGTCACACATAAGCTACCAAAATTGAACTAGGAAGAAATACAATACCTGAACTGGCCAATAACAAGTACCAAGATTGAATCAGGAATAAGAAGTATCCCAACAAAGAAAAGTCCACAACAGAATGGCCTTACTTTTGAATTCTAGCAAACTTTTAAAGAAGAACTAACATCAATTATTTCCAAACTATTCCAAAAAATTTAAGAGAAGGGAATTCTTTCTAATTCATTTTACAAGCCAGCATCACCTTTATACCAAAATCAGAAAAGGATACAACAACAAATACACAAAACAGACCATTATGCCTGATGAACATAGATGCAAAAAATCCTCAACAATATACTAGCAAGCCAAATTCAGCAGTATATCAAAAAGCTAACACACCATAATCAGGTGAGATTTAACTCAGGAATGCAAGGATGGTTCAACATATACAAATCAATAAATGTGATACACCACATCTGAAAATGAAGAACAAAAAACATATGATCATCTCAATAAATGTTGAAAAAGCCTGTGATAAAATTCAACATCCCTTCATGATAAAAACTTTCAACAAATTGGTATAGAAGGAATATACCTCACACAATAAAGACCATATATGACAAACCCACAGCTAACATTATACTGAATGGGGAAACATTGAAAGCTTTCATCTAAGATCTGGAACAAGACATCTAAGATCTGGAACAAGAACTTTCACTGCTCTTATCCAACATAGTACTGGAAGTTCTAGTCAGATCAATCTGTTCTGGCTAAAGAAGAAACATGAAGAGCATTCAAATTGGAAAAGAAGTCAAATTGTCTCTCTTTGCAGATGATGTAATCTTACATATTAAAAAAAATCTAAAGATTCCACCAAAAACCCTCTTAAAACTAACAAATTCAGTAAAGTTGCAAGATACAAAATCAACTTACAAAAATTAGTAATGTTTCTAGCCAATAATGAACTAGCTGAAAAAGAAATTAAGAAAGTAATCCCATTTATAATAGCTCAAAAAAAAAATACCAAGGAATAAATTTATCTGATGAGGTTAAAGATCTCTACAATGAAAACTACAAAATACTGAAATTCAGACTGGGTTCAGTGTGTACTGCTTAAGTGATGAGTGTACCAAAATCTCACAAATCACCAGTAAAGAACTTATTCATGTAACTGAATACCACCTGTTTCCCCCAAAACCTATGGAAATAAATTTTTTTTAAAAAAGACCAATTTGGTTTATATACTTGACCTGATTATTTGTATAAAGTGCAGCAAGAATAATTAGTTTTCACTAGCTTTTTAAAATTGGCTTTGATGGAACTTTGTTGCATAAAAGGAATCTAAAAAAACAACCACTGAACTTGTAGAGGGCACAAGCAAACAGAAAAATATCTGATGTTCATGGATTGGAATAATTAATATTCTTAAAATGATGATGCTATCCAAAGATATCTACAAATTCAATGCAGTCTTTATCAAAATACCAATGGCATTCTTCACAGAAACAGAAAAAAGAAACTCCTAAAATGTGTATGAAACCATTAACCGTGAATAGCCAAAGCAATACTGAGCAAAAAGAACAAAGCTGGAGGCATCACGTTTCCTGACTTTAAAACATACTACAAGGCTCTAGTAACCAAAATAGTATGGTAATGGTACAGAAACAGACATGTAGACCAAAGAAACAGAATAGAGAACCCAGAAATAAGTCAATGCATTCACAGCCAACTGCTTTTTAACAAAGGCACCAAGAAAATGCATTGAGGAAAGGACAGCTTCTTCAATAAATGGTGATGGAAAAACTGGATATCAATGAAATTAGATTTCTATCCCTCACCATATACAAAAATCCACTCAAAATGCACAAAAGATTTAAATGTAAGACCCAAAACTATTAAACTCTTAGAAGAAAACATAGGAGACATGCTTCAGGACATTAGTCTGGATAAAGATTTTATGAGTGAGACTTCAAAAGCATAGGCAACAAACACAAAAATAGATAAATGAGACTATATCACTCTAAAAAGTTTCTGCATAGGCAAGGAAGCAATCAACAGACTGAAGAGACAACCTATAGAATAAGAGAAAATATTTGCAATCTATTTATCCAGCAAGAGACTTATATATTAATATCTAGAATATATAAGAAATTCAAACAACAGTAAAAAAAAAAAAATACAAATAATCCAGTCTAAAAATGGGGAAAGGATCTGAATAGACCTTTCTCAAATGAAAAATACAAATGACCAACAAGTATTTGAAAAAAAAAAAGTGTTTAACATCACTAATCATCAGGAAAATGCAAATCAAAACCACAATGAGATATCATCTTACCCCAGTGAGAGTGCTTATTATAAGAAAGACAAAAAAATAGCAAATGCTGGCAAGGATGCTGAGAAAGGAAAACTCTTACACATTGTTGGTGGGAATATAAATTAGTACAGCCACTATGGAAAACAGTATGGACGTCCCTCAAAAAACTAAAAATAGAACTATTGTATTATTCAACAATTCCACTACTGGGTATTTATCCAAAAGAAAGGAAATCAATGTATTGAAGAGACATGCACCTTCATGTTTATTGCCATATTATTTACAGTAGCCAAGATATGGAATCGACCCATTCACCTGTCAACAGATGAATGGATAAAGAAAATGTAGTGTGCCTTTTCTGTATACACAGTAGAATACTATCAGATATCGGATATAAAAAAGAATGAAATCCTGACATTCACCACAATATGGCCAAGCCTGGAGGACATAATGTTAAATAAAATAAGTCAGACATAGAATCACTCAGAAGAAGTTAAGCACATAGAAGTAGAGAGTAGAATTGTGGTCATTAGACGATGGGAAGGGTAGGGGGAAGGGAAGATACAGAGAAGCTGGTTAATAGACATGAAATTACAACTAGATAAGAGAAATGAGTTCCAGTTTTCTATAGCACTGCAGGGTGATAATAGTTAAAATAATTCCTTGTATTTTTTCAAATAGCCAGAAGAGAGGATCTTGAATGTTCCCAACACAAAGAAATGATAAATATTTGAAGTTACAGATATGTAAATTACCCTGATTATATACATGTATTGAACCATACTCTGTATCCCACAAATATGTACAATGATTACGTGTCAACTAAAAATTTAACAATAATAAAATAAAGAACAATGATCTGGATATCAGGAGACCACGTTCCAGTCTACTGCTGTCTCTAATAGTCAAGTCACTTCAGTTTTCCATGAATGTAGAATGAGAACCAGGTGATTGGTCAAGGTTTGTCCGGATTTAAAACATCCATGTTTCTGTGAGTAAATGAGGATATAAGAAATTGGCTCAGCTTTTATTCAATGCCCATATTCTCAGCCTGCATCAGTTGCCCTTATGAATGCCTCTGACCGAGCCTGGCTGGAGCCAGCAAAGAAAACTACATTTTCCTATTTGCATGTGTCTAGCAGAGCATCCAGGTGATTCACACAGAAAGATTGCTCCAAGAATCCTAACACATGTCCATTGTTATTTTGTATGAGACCTCTCAAGAAACCCACAACATAACTTTCTCAGTTTAGTCCAGTGACTGACAAATTTTGAAATATATTTTGCATTTCTCTGTTTAAAAACTCTTAAATTTTCTGTTGGGGGAAAATATGTGTTTTGGCCTCTCTTCTTCTCTATGCCAGTAGTTAAGTATTGGCTTTAAGCAATAATATCAGAAAGGAGTCTGATAACACTGAACAAACATGTAAAAATTACCCACATCTTTGGACAGAGTGATATTCACATTGCCTCCTGGCCAGATTTTGGGGCAGAAGCTGCTGTGGCAATATTAGCATCTCTATTTCCTGTCTATGTTTTCTGGTCTGTTCTGGGAAGTGGAAGGCCTAGAGTAGATCTAGATCTTATCTTCTCTCCTCATTTCCCCCTTGAAATATAGATAAGATTTGGCTTGACTCTCTAATTCAGAAGCTCTCCACAAGATTTCTGTGAATTCTTGGGTTGGTTACTGCTTGTGTTACTTGGGGTTCAGTCTAAGGTGCTATAATAAAGAGGCTCAAAACAGCAATGGCTTGAACACAAGAGAAGTTTATGCTCTCCTAAGCAATGGTCCAGAGATTTCCAGAAGAAAGAAGGTAAAGCTACTCAGTCATCTTCAATGCCTGAGATTACATGCCTGAGTTCAAGGTGACTGGTCCTGCTCCTGCCATCATATCTGCATCCCAGAAAGCAGGAAAAGGGAACTAACACACAAAGCTCATGTCTATGCCTTATAAAGGCATAGTGCATTATTCCAAAATTGACCACATAGTTGGAAGTAAAGCACTCCTCAGCAAATGAAAAAGAACAGAAATTATAACAAACTGTCTCTCAGACCACACTGCAATCAAGCTAGAACTCAGGATTAAGAAACTCACTGAAAACCACTCAACTACATGGAAACTGAACAACCTGCTCCTGAATGACTAATGGGTACATAACGAAATGAAGGCAGAAACAAAGATGTTCTTTGAAACCAATGAGAACAAAGATACAACATACCAGAATCTCTGGGACACATTTAAAGCAGTGTGTGGAGGAAAATTTATAGCAGTAAATGCCCACAGGAGAAAGCAGGAAAGATGTAAAATTGACACCCTAACATCACAATTAAAAGAACTAGAAAAACAAGAGCAAACACATTCAAAAGCTAGCAGAAGGCAAGAAATAACTGAGATCAGAGCAGAACTGAAGGAGATACAGACACAAAAATCCCTTCAAAAAATCAATGAATCCAGGACCTGCTTTTTTGAAAAGATCAACAAAATTGATAGACCCCTAGCAAGACTAATAAAGAAGAAAAGAGAGAAGAATCAAATAGACACAATAAAAAATGATAAAGAGAATATCACCACTGACCCCACAGAAATACAAACTACTATCAGAGAATACTATAAACACCTCTATGCAAATAAACTAGAAAACCTAGAAGAAATCGATAAATTCCTGGACACATACAGTCTCCCAAGATTAACCAGGAAGAAGTTGAATCCCTGAATAGACCAATAACAGGCTCTGAAATTGAGGCAAT
>NW_012099810.1:909910-913624 GCF_000951045.1 Mandrillus leucophaeus
TACCATCAGAGTGAACAGGCAACCTACAGAATGGGAGAAAATTTTTGCAATCTACTCATCTGACAAAGGGCTAATATCCAGAACCTGCAAAGAATTCAACCACATTTACAAGAAAAAAACAACCCCATCAAAAAGTGGGCAAAGGATATGAACAGACATTTCACAAAAGAAGACATTTATGCAGCCAACAGACACATGAAAAAATTCTCATCATCACTAGCCATCAGAGAAATACAAATCAAAACCACAATGAGATACCATCTCATACCAATTAGAATGGTGATCATTAAAATATCAGGGAATAACAGGTGCTGGAGAGGATGTGGAGAAATAGGAACACTTTTACACTATTGGTGGGACTGTAAACTAGTTCAACCATTGTGGAAGACAGTGTGGCAATTCCTCAAGGATCTAAAACTAGAAATACCACTCGACCCAGCCATCCCATTACTGAGTATATACCCAAAGGATTATAAATCATGCTGCTATAAAGACACATGCACATGTATGTTTATTACAGCACTATTCACAATAGCAAAGACTTGGAACGAACCCAAATGTCCATCAATGACAGACTGGATTGAGAAAATGTGGCACATATACACCATGGAATACTATGCAGCCATAAAAAGGGATGAGTTCATGTCCTTTATAGGGACATGGATGCAGCTGGAAACCATCATTCTCAGCAAACTATCGCAAGAACAGAAAACCAAACACCACATGTTCTCACTCATAGGTGGGAATTGAACAATGAGACCACTTGGACACAGAAAGGGGAACATCACACACCAGGGCCTGTTGTGGGGTGGGAGGAGTGGGGAGAAATAGCATTAGGAGATATACCTAATGTAAATGATGAGTTAATGGGTGCTGCACACCAACATGGCACATGTATACATATGTAACAAACCTGCACGTTGTGCACATGTACCCTAGAACATCAAGTATAATTTTAAAAAAGGCATAGTGCGGAAACATACTCATTATTTCTGCTCATACCCCATTGCCAAGAACTCATCTCACTGCACAGCTAGCTGCAAAAGACTTGGAATGGGAGTCATTACCTGGGCTGACATAGATCGAACTACAAAAAGGAAATTCTATGCATAAAGGAAAGAAAAAATGGATGCTGGAGGACAGTCAGCAGTCTCTATCGGATCCTGTCTCTAGCCACTCAGATATCCATTCACACCGTTTTTTCCCCTACAAATGGAACATACTTTTCCCATTCCCGAGGAATTTAGCCCAACATTCCATCTAGTTACTGCATCTAGCTCCAAGTCTGGGCTCTTCCATGAGGAACAGTCTTTTCCATCAAGTCTAAATAGGGTTCCTCTTGGTCTAGTGGAGAGTTATCCTCCACTTCCACATTCACACACACACACATACACACACAGTCTACAATGATGGAGTAGAAACAAATGAACTGCAATTTAAAACTCCCATTAGGTAAAGAAAAAGGGAAAAACACTTCAGTCATTTGTCAATTACCAAATTCTCCCTTCCCTAAATGGATAAATTTCCTTAATTTGATCCTGCTTCTGCCTACTTAGAAGTTTTTCCTTCTCCATTATTCTTACTTTTCACATATAAAGTGAGTATTGAAGACCAAGCTCGACTTGAGAGCTGTACCACTATTGTAACTTATTTCCTGCTTGGGGTATATTTGGAAGGTTGGTGATGTGGTTTGGCTGTGTCCCTACCCAAATCTCATCTTCAATTGTAGCTCCCATAATCCCCATGTGTCGTGGGAGGGACCCAGTGGGAGGTAATTGAATCCTGGGGGCAGGTTTTCCTGTGCTGTTCTTGTGATAGTGAATAAGTCTCATGAGATCCAATGGTTTTATAAAAGGGCAGTTCCCTTGCACATACGCTCTTGACTGCCACCATATAAGACGTGCCTTTGCTCCTCCTTTGCCATCTGCCATGATTGTGAGGCCTCCGTAGCCATGTGGAACTAGGAGTCCATTAAACCCCTTTTTCTTTATAAATTACCCAGTCTCGGGTTTTTCCTCATAGCAGTATGAAAATGGACTAATACCATTGGGGTTGTTTGAGGGATGGAAGAATAAGAGGCTTTTGGAGACCAGACTTGTGGGTTTTTGGCAATTACTTTTCTCAAAAATATTTTTATGCTTCTGGATATTTGGTTCCATTGGTTCCATATATATTTAACTGCAGCCAAAGAGTTCATCCAAACAGGGTTTTTTGAAACAACAACAACAACAACAACAACACAAAACTGATCTTACATGTACTGGTCTTTGTGCTCCAACTCTCTCTCTCTCTGTTTCTCTTTCTCTCATTCTTGCTCTCTCTTTCTCATTTTTTCATTAATTATAGCTTCTTTGGGACCACCTGAAAAAATAGATTTGGTTGGAAGCCAGCACCCTTAATCTGATTTTTGCTTCTGGATTAGCTCTCACCATTTGGATCGGAAGTCTTGCTGGCAAGTGATGGGAAAGTCTTGGGCTAAAGCATTATCATTTGCTAAAGCTGCCCCTTTAGAATATGAGTCACCTTTTATAACTGGACTGGTGTCATCAATCTAAAAGTGATAAGAAATTTCTAGACTACATCAACATTCTGACTTTTCCAACCAGTTTCACTAAAGTTTCTTGATCTAGCATCATGCAGTCTGTCTTCCAAAGTTTTATTAGAGAACATTTTTCTGAATATTTTGTCAGGATATAACAGGAGTCACCAGATTCTCAGCCTGCAATGTTTTTCTTTCCCTCCTGCTGCCCAACCACTAATCCACTTATTTTGGGTTGTGTTATGACAGCACCCCACTTCTGATAGCAAATTCTATGTTAGGTGGAATACAGCATAAACCACTAACAATGAATCCCAGGTGCAGTGGCTTAAACAAGAAATGTATTGTTTTAAAATACAAAATTTTCACTTGTAAACAATTCTGAAATGGAAATGTGTTTTATAATCAATGGCATTCAAGCATTACATCATAGTGTAACTGGGTATGTATGTTTTTATTCTTGAGGTTACATAAAATAATAGTGCTTTTGCAACTTATGGCATCTAAAACTTCATTTTTCTCTCATATAACAGTCCAGATGTTGGCAAGCAAGAATTAGTAAGATGGCTCTATCGTCCTCAACATGTGCCTCCCATATTTGGGTGCAAGGTGTCTGCTCCAGCTCTTCCATTATTTACTAGCCAGCAAAAATGGGAAAATGGCAGGGGAATGTTTGCTCGTTTCCTTTAAAGGCATAGCCTAAAAGAAATATGTATCATTTCTACACATGTATTAACCATCTTAAGTTACATGCTGACACTTTTTAACAGGCTTGAAAATGCAGGCTTGGCTGGGCGTGATGTCTCACGCCTATAATTCCAACACTTTGGGAGTCCAAGGTGGGTGGATCGCCTGAGGTCAGGAGTTCGAGACCAGCCTGGCCAACATGGTAAAATTTATTTCTACTAAAAATGCAAAAATTTGTCAGGCACAGTGGCGGGAACCTGTAATCCCAGCTACTTGGGAGGCTGAGGTACGAGAATTGCTTGAACCTGGGAGGCAGGGGTTGCAGTGACCCAAGATCATGCCATTGCACTCTAGCCTGGGCAACAGAGTGAGACTCCATCTCAAAAAAAGGAAGAAGAAGAAGAAGAAGAAGAAGAAGAAGAAGAAGAAGAAGAAGAAGAAGAAGAAGAAGAAGAAGAAGAAGAAGAAGAAGAAGAAGAAGGAGAAGA
>NW_012099810.1:913689-947159 GCF_000951045.1 Mandrillus leucophaeus
AGGAGGAGGAGGAGGAGGAGGAGGAAGAGGAAGAGGAAGAGGAAGAGAAAAAGTGCAATCTCTACCTGGACAGAAATATTCCCAGACAAAACAAAGCAGGTTTTTTTGTTTGTTTGTTTGTTTTTTAATGACAGGAAAAGAAAGGAGGGATATTGGTAATCACTTAGCAGTCCTTACCATACCTCTACCTCTAAATTCCTGTTACTTCAGCTAATGCATTATCTCCCAATTCACTATTTCATCAAACCCAATGCAAAACTCAATCAGTTCCTTGGTCTCCAAAAATTCACTCACTCAAGGCAATTTACATTTATAGAGGTAGACTTTACTGAAGCCATGACTATGGGGAGACAAGATTTCCATCACAGCAATAAAAGAAACTTCAAACTGAATAGCAGATATCTGTATTTTTGGAAGTCTTTTCAGTCCCCAATAGCCATAGTGCTGGGGACTTTTCCAATCTCATTGTCTTCTCTCCTCATTCTCTCTTTCTTCTCCTTCATCACACACTCTCATTTTTCACCTTATATCCAATGCAGAGCAAGTTTGCTTTCTCTGCACTTTCCTTCAGCCTGTACAACACCTGCCTTAGGAGTCTCACTTTTATCACTCAAAACTTATCAAGGACTGTTTCTAAATAAAGATAGCTACCCCCCCAGAAAGAAACTCTGATAGAGCTAACTGCAAAGACGGTAATATTGTCAAGCTTCTTCAGAAGACTGTCAGAGGTCTGAGAGAAGCGTATAGAGAAAGTTAAGCCCAAATGCCTAAAATTCTACCAGATGTAATCTGACAGAAATCTGACATGGGAAGGTGGAACTCAGCAACTGCATAGAGCTAAGTGTTGTTATAATGCTTTGTGGGTCATTTTGAGAACAAGTCCATAAAGCGAGATATGCTTTCTGCCTTGTTAACTCTCTAACATTATAACCTTCTATATTGTCTACCAGTTTCCTCACTAAGGTCTTTAGTGATGTCACTGCCATCTACACATCAATGAAGGTATCAACTCATATGTGAAATCTATATAGTTCTTCCTTAAATGCCAGTAATTAGATATTAATGAGGCCCTAGTTTCAGAAGACAGTCATTTATCTTTCCCCTGTTGTTCCTGGTTCCTGTATATCAGCTATTTATTTTCACTTTTCTAGGGCCTGGGTATCTGCTATTTATATTCTCTTTCCCCACATCTTATTTGAACTGGAAACAGGTCTATCAGTGATGGTGTTAAAGCACACAAGACTCATCCCGCATGGGGCCTGATCCCATTGATGATTTCCACCCAGTTTCCCCAGCATTGGCATCTTATTACAATGCTTGTGAGTTCCAACTGGGACAGATTTCAGATCCTGCCAACCTCCTGGCATAGATGAGTAGGTACTAGCATGCCTTCAACAATGTTGTATAATTCTCGCCATCTGAAGGGTGGTGAGAGTCTGGTGGCCTCATGCCACTCATTGTCAGCCTCTAAGTTTGGGTCAATTCCTGTAAGTTTGGGTCAGTTCCTGTAATGGTTGAATCACACTAGCAACAACAGCCTCTTTTAATAAGAAGTAGACTTTTAGGTTTTTCTTTCATGGAATTACATGTGAATGCCTCATATGGTCAAAACAAAGAAGGTCTGCACGCCTATATTTAAATGCTGCAAGTAATTCCCGCTCACTCTAACTCTATCCAGATGTGGGTACTCTGTGCCCATGTAAATTAGATGGCTTTCTTTCTTTTCAGCCTTGTCGAGAATCTGCACTCTGACTCACAGAGAAAAAAAAAAAATGGAAAGAATGTGCGGCAACTACACACAGGACATGCTATTTTAATAGTACACGCTCTGTTAAAGGGAAAATTGGTGCTTTTGTGCTGCAAACAACAGCATTTGCATTTCGAGGGGCTAGACACTATTGCTCAGTACCAACCAGTCAACGATGGCCTTTCGTCCTGGATGTCAGCTATTCCCATAGTTGAATTTCTGGTTTGGGTTCTAAGTATTCTTGACTAGGAGCCACATCTGTTCTCTGCCCCCAGCCTTGCTGCAGTGACATTCTAAAAGGGAAGAATTATTTTGAGATAATGGGCCCTCTGTAGTGCCTACAGCATTTTCCATTCTATTCCTCTCTCTCAAGTAGTAAACTGCAGTCAGGCAAATGTGGGTACCAAAAACTCAATACAAAAAGCAATTCACATTGCCCATCATGTTTTGTGTTCCACAGAGTGTCTCATTTAAAACACATCCCGCTAGAGGCCCATTTCACTAAATTGGGCTCTTACGAAATGGAAAAAAATAAAAGGAGGAAAAAAGGAAAGGCATCTCCTTCTTTTTACCATTCTTGACTCCTTTACTGATTGCTCTTTGGAAAAGCTTGTTCCATGCCTGACAGAATAGAATTCATCTTCAGCCCACCTTCACCTCAAACTCGTTCTTTGTCCTGTGAGACAGCAAGGGGAAGAGACCCACAGATGGCAGAGGGGCCTATAGGCACCAAAAGTAATGACCCTGCCTTTTCAAAGGATGACATCTCAGCAGCTCCTTGAGCCTCGCTATAGCTCCAGATTTTGCCCCAGTCACCGTCTACAGCATATGACATGTGTGTTTGTTTACCCCTAACTGTGAGGATGAGAAACAAAATTCAGAATAAATAGAATAAACCATAACTGAGACTCATGTGTTATTGATGCATACATACCTTAGAACAATAAAATCACATTACACTGACCCACTTCTTACAGTTTACAAAGTGCCTTCTTATACAATATTACATTTGCTCCCTGGAGCTGTCCTGTGAAACAGGCAGGGCAAGTCTACTACTCAGGTTAGGGAAGAGTGTTAACTCTCCCAAGATCTCAGAGCTCATAATAAGGGGAAGAGAGAAGCTGAGCTTCTGATTTCTAAGCCCAAAATTATTTTTACCACATATTAAACAGACCCTCCAAAATCAATATCTCCACTGTCTAACTGCCTAACTTGTTAGTACCCTGAAGGTAGGAATTTCAGGCCTGGCATTTACTTGGGAGCAGGGTAACTGATTGTCCTAGTTTGCCTGGTACTGTCAGTGCTAAACCTGGGACTGTCCTGAGAAAACCAAGACAGGTGGTCACACTCGCAGGCAGTAGTCCCAGCACAAAGAGGGTCTGTTCTAGCCATGTTTCCCCCTCACTCAGCAAACAGCATTTTCAGGCAATGTGTACTAATTCCAGAGGACACCTTTAGCAAATGCTTTCAGAAAAATGAAGAAATCCTAAAAGCCTAATCTTTTGATGAGTCACACAAGAATCCTTCTACAGCACTGCCCCATGAAGGCACTGGTGCCAGACTGATTAGAGAGCAGTGAATCTGCTCCTCAGAGTGTATCCGGCACCAATAACTCTAAAACCGTCTTTCCCCAGGCAGTCAGAGATCGGACCTCCCACCTGGCTGAACTGGAGCCCTGTGAAACAGTGTGACCACTGGGAGGGTTGTGAATCGGAAGGGGAAAAATACTCTTATTTTTGTGATGTTTTCCCCCAGTGATTTTGAATTATTACAGATGATGTCTTTGATGATTGAGTTGACTCCACCGAAGAAAGACTGATGCTGACATTTTCATATAATTTCTAAGATGCCCTTCTGCTCAAAACAAAACAGGGATTCTACTCTCTATGCCTTTGATGCTAAAGTGAGCCTGCTCCATTCTCTGGATATCAGCCCTAATATGGAAATATGTATCAAAATCCTTAAAAATGTCCATACCCTTGGACCTAGACGTTTTACTTCAAGGAATTTTAGCTTAAGAAAGCAATCAGAGAAACATATTAGTATTAATATAATAACTTCATCATAGCAGAGATATCATGTTGCCATGTAATATTGACTGCTGGGGGTTCAGGAAGATCTGGGTATGTTTGAAGCACGGTAAGACTGGCTACAAGGGAACTGGAGTTGTGTTCACTTAGGGGGTTTACAAAGAGCAAGGCATGTCTGGGAATCTGGTAGCGTACAGAAGTTCAGGTCTAGGTCAGGAGACCTAACCAGCCAGATTTAACCACCTGGCCACTCCACAGGCCTCCCTTAAACCTTCCCCACTTAGCTTGCTGAGAGCAAGGGAGACCACATATCCTTGGCAGGAGCACCCTCCAGTAAACAAAGAGAAGTAGGAGTGGGGCTGTTCATACCTTGTTTCTCTCCCAAACTCGCCAGTCCAATAACACTCCACTTCCCCAGGAGTCAAGCAAGGGCTATGGTAAGCAGCTAGGAGTGTTTTGGTTAATGAGTATTCACCGACATGGAAAGAAACATCAGGAATAAGAAATAAGTTTCCTCCTAATGACAGAGATAGAGACAGAGCTATATGAAAAATAAAGACCCTGGGTCAACATTATTCTTCACTGTTATTATGGGTGATTTTTATTTTCTTCCGTGTGTGTGTGTGTGTGTGTGTAATTTTCCATATTTCCTGTAAGTATGTAATATATTTGAAATCAAATTGGAAAAGAAAAGTAATTATTTGGGATCATATATAAGAGAAGACAAAGAAATAACCCCCCACCACTGGGCATCCCAGCTCCTGCCTAGAAGATACATGACTGTTGCCATCCAGTGGCATTTCACCTGGGTTGGTGGCCTTTAGGGAAGGAAGTGGCTCTGAAACTTTCAGGTGAAGGACTAGCAATTCAGCAAGAAAATGTTACCTTGAAGCTCCTCAAAGACATGATGAGAGCCCACTGACCTCCTGTAATCAGTTACTGAAGATTTCAGAGAGAATAGAAGGCTGTCCAGACTGTAGATCATCGGGAAATGACTCCCACTGGGTGTGAGGATGTGAGAGTGCTGCTGGGGAGGGGAAAGAAGAACCTGCGACATTATATCAGGGTTGCCGAATATCACAGCTTGGAGAATCCTTGAAAAAGGGAGAGAAGCTAGTGTTCGACAACCTCATTTCACTGGTAAAAAGACAGAATGGAGAGTTCAATGACTTAACAAAGATTCCACAATTCTTTAGGAGCATTGGGGTTATCTTAAATATTTTTTTTCCTCTCAGTTAGACATAAATAGCACATTCCCAAGAGTAGAAGAGTCTAAAGAAATCATTGTAAGAAAGTTGTCCAGCCATAACAACACACTCTTCATAAACAAAATTAGGTAGTCGATACGGTTCTTATGACTCACAGAAGGGAGTCAAGGAGTAAAAAGGTATTGCCATTTCCCAAAGTGTGATCACTAGGACTCTACTTTTACAGGTGAGCAATAGGTACTAGATGGGAAAAGAGAGCTAGGGGAATAGCTTTGAGGAACACTGGGTTAAGCAATATTGTAAATGACTCCTGATTGCTACTATGTTTGTGAATCTGCATCTGTATTAGTCAGTTCTCGCACTGCTAATAAAGACATACCTGAGACTGGGTAATTTATAAAGAAAAAGAGACTTAATGAACTCACAGTTTCACATGACTTGGGGGGGCCTCACAATCATTACAGAAGGCAAAAGAGGAGCAAAGGTATGTCTTACATGGCAGCAGGCAAGAGAGCTTGTGGAGGGGAACTCCCACTTATAAAACCATCAGATCTTGTGAGACTTATTCACCAGCATGAGAACAGTATGAGAAAAACCCGTCCCCATGATTCAATTACCTCCCACTGGGTACCTCCCACTACACGTGGGGACTATGGGAACTACAATTCAAGGTAAGATTCGGGTGGGGGCACAGGCAAACCATATCAGCATCGCAAACATCTTTGACCATAGAAACTTCATTCGTCTTGGAGGACTAATGCTGTACAGATATATTTGGGTAATCCTGAGCTACAGGGTCACTGCCTTAGGCAGAATCTGTGATTTATTCAGATCTACCATGGCTAGGTTGTCTACGGCTGTGGCTGTCACACCATACCCTGAGCCTTTCTTAAGAGTCGAAAACTCTACTCAGGAATGTTCCTGCCCATTAATCTGCTGCCTGAGATAAACATACATAAACACACATCTGTTTATTTTCATTTTGCTAATTTTCTTGGTCCATCATCTGTAATTCCACAATAATTTTTTTACATTGTAATACATGCAATGAAATATCTTCCTAAAACTTCCGTGTTATTTTTCTCATAAGCTTCTGCTTTGGTAGACTATAGAACAATGCCAAATAACACCAAAAAGAAAACTAGTGATGACTGACAGAAGATCCTAAGCAGAAAACAAATCAAATAACCTCAATTTGAACACTATCTGTTCAATCACTTCTAAATGACAGCACTGCAAGAAACTACATGCTATTGATTTTATGGTTTTGATTGCTTTGCTTTTGTATTTCAAAAAAAGAGCTTCGTTTTTCAAATTGGAGTTTGAAAAGGCCTGTGTCACTGGAATAAACCATGGTGCCTTTAGATAAAACTTCCTGTGGAGACAAGTAGGTGGCAAATTAAATGCCATATAGACAGAAAATCCTGTATGCAGACCTTGCTGTAAATTGGCTGTTTTCTTAGCAGTTCCTAAATATACAGTAATATTTTAAATATCCTAAAGATTAATCTCAATTATCATTAGGATCTGCAGAGCCAACAGCTAAATCAAGATAGAGAGAAAGTCCAGATAAGACCTGTGTGTGAGGCAGACCAGACTTGATTAGGAGAGCAAAGAGTGAGTGTTGGTGAGGCCACCTAATGACAAAATACTTTTCTTTGTTTCAAACTTATTTCTGGGTATAGGAATATTCATGATGAACATGACTGAAAATATATTTATAGCAGCCTTGCAAAAGTTCTTAAAAGTCATCCAAACTGTCAGAAGCATGTCACCCCTAGTAAAGACTAGTTAAAACTTAGAACATATAATCTTTTCATGTAAGATCCTTTTCACCCTGCAAGAAAATACCACAATTTCCTTCCCCAAACTAAATTCCCCAAACTAGTGGTCCTACAGAGAGAACCCATGGCCAGTGATCAATGGCAACAATAAGAAATGACATTCAAGTCCATGAGTGCTCGTATGTAGAACACACTCTAGCCTGAACTCCAGCACACCTACAATAAGGAAAAACGCTTAACAAACTACTACGATGGATGTGTCTACCTCCACATTCCATTTTTTATTTTCATTTTGTGTTGCTCAAATAACATGTCCTGCCATTCTTATGGCCATCAGAAGAGAATATTGGTCTTTGTGATCTACTAACCTTCTTTTTCATAAACAGGAACTGGTCTTAGCAAATACTTTCTCAAGAAGCCATCATTAAAGAAACCTTTATCCTTAAAGGTAGAAATGCCAGCAGAAGCATAATAAATTCATTTCTTAAATTATTCTCCCCTTCTGTGCAAATCAGTTTACATTTGATTTTTAGAACTTTAATTTTGTTGGGAGAGTGAGTTGGGGGGCTGGGCAGAGTCTGCACTGCATTGACGGGAGGAGGTGGTGGCTCTCTAAAAGCTGTATGTTGGAGTAATAGCTATAATGGAGGAGAACTCTGGGAAAAGGAAAAGAAGGGTGGGAGTAAGGGAAGGGGAACCTCAAGCCAAGTCTCCCTTCCCCTGTTTTTCTACCTCCCCATCCCCATTCGGACTACATTCTCAGATTCTAAGCATTTCCTGAACTTCAAGCTCTGATTCCTCTCCATATTCACATATTTTTTGTTTTTTTTTTTTTGAGACGGAGTCTCGCTCTGTCCCCCAGGCTGGAGTGCAGTGGCGCGATCTCGGCTCACTGCAAGTTCTGCCACCTGGGTTCACATCATTCTCCTGCCTCAGCCTCCCAAGTAGCTGGGACTACAGGCGCCCGTCACCACGCCTGGCTAACTTTTTTGTATTTTTAGTAGAGATGGGGTTTCACTGTGTTTGCCAGGATGGTCTCGATCTCCTGACCTCGTGATCCGCCCACCTCTGCCTCTCGAAGTGCTGGGATTACAGACATGAGCCACCGTGCCCAGCCCAGAAAAAATTTTTTTAATTTACTCTAAAGTGACGATACTACTTCCTAGCAGATATTTTATATGAGTCAAGGGGCAGGTGTGGGCTCTTGAAAGTCAGACACAAAGAAAGAGACAGAAGAACAAAGAGAAAACTTGCCAATGCCTAGCAAGGCCTTCTTATTGTAATGTAATATTATATGATAACAATGTAATATTATTTTCTTATGTATTATGTCATTATATATATTTATATTGTTACTATTATTATTACTATTATGTATATTATTACTATATTATTACATTATATATATTTATAGTATTACTATTATATGTATTACATATATAATAGATAATAGTAGTAGTAATATAAATAATAGTAATAATATTATATATATAATGATATAATATGTAATAATATTTGTGTGTGTGTGTGTGTGTGTGTGTGTTAGGGATACATGAAGGGAATAAACCTCCACAGCCAACATGGCCAGGGGAGGTTTGGGGATCCAGCTGTGATGGGTTTGAGCAGGAGGAACGTAAAGCAAGTTCCTCAGACGCTGGGGCTGTCAGACTTCTGAGATCAGATCAGTTTTAGTCCTGATGACACAGGGCACAGGGTGAAGCTGTGGAAGTCTGGTGCACTCACCTGGGAATGACCCAGGGGGGCTGCTGGGATGTACAGCTATCAAGGGAGGAAAGTAGAAAAGGCTGAAACTTAGCAAGTAAACATGAGCCCCTGTGAGCATGAAAAGAATAAAGGAAGGACATGGGAAAGAGAGTAGAAAAAGCAGGAAGTAGGCTGGCAGGGAAGAAAAGACGAATTTGAGGGGTGGGGGAGAGTGCATTATTCTCCTTTATGGGCACTCAGGACATTTGAAGCCAGTTAGTCATTCCTGAAATTCCTGATCCTGGTAAATTTCTCCATAGGAAGACGAGACCTGTCCACATGTGAATAGGTAATAGTCTCCTTTGTGAGGCGTTTTATTTGCTGTGATAAAGTGCCTTATTGCCTTTGCCTTCCGTAAACTGCAGGATTCAAATTATGTAAGATTTTAGGGTACTTCCATTCATACAAGGACAAGTCAAAGGCCATAATTACTGTGTTTATGTAATACAGATACATTTCAAAACAAAACATGAGCCATGCCCTTGTTTTTTGCAAAAGCAATCCTATTGAATCATAAATAAGTTTACACAGTCTTTATCGCTCTGCAAGATGTTTTCATTTTGTTTGGTCCATGTCCCAAACTGTATTTTGTTTTAGACTTCTCTCATTTTCTTCTGCTTGTGAAAAACTACTTAAGGCCAAGTCTCAATTTCCACAAACATTCTAGTTAAAAATGAATTATTGATTAGAGAAAAGTAACGCTATCATCCCGGAGGCCCTGTTTTCTTCCTTGGTTCCAGCTGTGTGCTCACCACCATCCTTTATCTGAGAAGCAAATGTATCAAGTCTAAGCAAGGAGAACACACTTGAAGCAGGTGGGATTCGAAAGGAAATGGTGAGGGTGTAGAGCTGATGGAGGCCTTTCAAGACGTCGTTGCAACAGGAATTGGCCACAGCGGGCAGAAAGATTCTTTTGTGTCAGAGACTTATGTGGATGATGGCTTGTAAAAAATTGGTATAATAAGAGGTTTTAATGGATGGAAGTCAAAAAGGACTAAAAAAAGAATCAAAAGCACAAAGGTTGACTGCAAACACTTTGGCTCTGAGCTTAAATAGAAAACCATACAAAAAGTTTGGGATAGTCTCTGTAAAGTGTAATTGAAAAAAAAGTAATTTATGTTTATAAGCTGGATAAACTTGGATAACACAGAGATACTCTTAGACTGAGTCATACACCAGAGCAAGGATGACTAGACTTGACCATTGGAAAGAAATAGGAAGTAGCCAAGAAGAAACCTGAAGCTGAGGATTTTTTTTTCTTGCGTAGAACAAGTACACCAAAGGAAATGGACATTTTGTATTAAAGGGCCAGTCTAGAAATGAAATAAATATTCACAAATCCTGGAACTTTTCAAGCATCCCTGAGAATACCCCATCAGCACAGTACTTCCTACCACTGGAGTGTCAGAGATTAGGCCCAGGGCAGCATGTTCCATTCTGGGCAGCAGTTTTCAATCTGAGATGGTCATTGGGAGTGGAAGTTCTTACTCAAAAAAGAAACAGCAGCCATTGGGAATCTGTGGGAGGTATAATCCAGTTATTTTGATCCTAGAAACAATGAGGCTGCATTTTCCTATGATAGGAAACGAAAAAGCAAATATTTGCGATGCTTCCTTACCAAAGATTCAGGAAGAAGCATTTCTCCCCAATGTGGGGGTCAGGCCAAGACCAGTGATATATTAATACCAGTAATGTCAAAGACTCAAGTCCAACACGATCTCTAAGATCCTGTAGCTAGAGATGCCTATGGCCCAGCATTGTCAGGAAAAGCAGTACAAGAGACTCGGAGGTCATGAAGTTCACTGTGGCCTGGAAAGGGGGCTGACCAGGAAGGCCAAGCTAGGAAGATGAAGGTAGAAGGTGGACTCTAATTTGGTTCTGTAAAAATAATTCTAGAAACAGTATTAATCTCATATATTTCTGTAGGCCTTTATAGATATAGACCTTTACAATGCACTTTTATAAGCATTATCTCATTTAATTTCTAAAATGGAGGGGCTTGTCTTTAAATTCAATTCTTAGCCATGGTGATCCTGGGCCAGTCACCTCTACGAGCTGAAGTTTTCTCATCTGTGAAATGAGGATAATAAAAATATTGATTTCCAAGTATTAGAATGAAATAGATGCAAAGCCTTTCACACGGTGCCTGAAGAAATGGTAAGCACTCTCTACATATTATTTATCTTTTAAAAATTTTAATAGACCTCACACTAACCCTGTGAGGTACCCAGAGCAGATGCTGCAACTCCATGTCACAGATGAGGAAACTCAGAAAACTAAAGCTCAGAAAGTGACTTGCCTAATATGGCCAGGGGATAGACCCTCAGAGAAACTTGAAAATGTGTTTTCACATTTCAAGTGTGAAATGTTTTCACATTTCAAGAACTAAGAGAGCTCTGCACAGTGGCATTCTGAGTTGCATCTCCTTGTGTTTGTACGTTGTTGCAGCTGGGAAGAGTCAGAAGGACAAACAAATTTCAGATTTTCAAAACAAAGGAAACTCTGACAGAAAATCTAGCGTTTGCAGGACCATTCTGATTCTCACCCAGCAAGGGTTAAATTATGCTCAAGAGGATCTCAGGAGACAGCAGGGTCCAAAAAAAGAAGGAAGGATGTTGTACCTGGGAGAAAGATGTGCCTTGAAAGCCCAGATGGCCTCACTCATGCACATGGCAGTGCTTGGTGAGGACCTCCACCCTTGAGTGAGCAGAGCTGTGTGCATGTGGCTGCCCTCTGGTCATATCTCTCAGCCCAGACCATAAAACACCAACTTTCTGGAATCCCCATGGACTGACTCATTGTGGAGGCAGTTACTTTTTAAAGCACCCAAAACTTGACAAAATATCACCATTACCTTTGTAATGAAAATGTGTTAATGGGTCACAGATTTCCTTGGCTTTTTAAGCCAAGTATATGGAGTATAACTCAGCCTTTCCTTGACAAATGACCATCATGAATGATGCTGATGCTCCTGTTCCGAGTAACCGTATTTTGGGTAACAAGGTTCTAGATGATCTATGGAAAAGTACTAGGGAATGTAACAACTATAATTAGCTAGAAGGACACCATCATGAACATCCATTTTTACACTGGGCTATACACATTCATCTTCTTGGGATATTTTGAAGCATGTTGGAAAGAGGTTTCCATTAAACTAAATATTTCCCGATTACTAACTGAGCTTTCTTAGTACTGCTGTGTGCTTCATTTAATATTTTTTGTCTTGTGTTTTACTCTTTTGCCCATGCCTGCCTATATCTATCTCTTGTTCTCTCCAAACCCCTTTAACTTGCCTCTTCCCTTCTACTATAGACAGCCAAGCTTTGTAAAATAGGTTGTTAAATAAGTACAAATAACACTTTAAAAGGGTGAATTTTATGATATATGAATTATATCTCAATAAAGCTATTTTAAAGTGCATTGCAAACTATAAAATGTTACAAAAGGTGAGAAATCACATCACTCTGTTTATATTGATAATAAACTACTTCACTCTTTTATTTAAAAATATAAAAGCCCAAATAGGCTCTGAGTTGACTTAGAACTTCTCCAGAAGTAATATGCCTAAGAGTTAATGCATTGCCTTTGAGACATCTATTTTTGTTTACATAGGTGATTTTTTGGCTTAGTTCTTAATCTTGTAGGCAAAATGAATAGTAAGATGTGGTATGACTCTAGCTTCTTTGATTGAAGCTCCCTTCTTTATCATTTCTTCATTCATTTGGCATTTTTGGATGGCCTACTCCGTGCTGGGCCCTAGGAGTAAACATGAATTTCTAAGTGTTTTATGAGCAAATGAGTCCTTGTGCAGATCTTAGGTATAACACTCTAGGAAGTATGAGTTTTAATGCTTCCTTGATTTTTTTTTTCCCTTAATAACTTCATGACCCCCAAATCCAATCAGTCCCTATAGAAGCAGCATAACCAACCATTTGGGTTGCCAGCCCATTGTTGGAGAGTTGGCCCACAGAGTGGGGATTCCTGATGGGAGGACAAAGCTGAAAGAACAACATAAAACTACTTCTAGTTGTCACATTCCCCAGTACTTTTGCATAGATCAGCTAGAATCTTGTTACTCAAAGTATGGTTGCTCAGAACAGCAGCATCAGCATCATTTCTCATCACACTTTGTAGTGTGTGAGAAATACAAAATCTTAGGCTCCACCCAAGACCTATTATACTAGAAGCAGCCTTTTAACAAGATGCCCAAATGATTCATATGCTCGTTAAAGCTTGAAAAGCACTGATATAGACAATATTTTACACTAGCATGCCTGAAACACCTGTCTCTTCACCCACTGCAATAATCACAGCTTTCAGAGCCCTTAGATGAATGATGCCCAACATGAGAGGCCATCGTTTGGCACAGAGGCACATCCCACCAGTTAGTAGGCAGAAGACGGTCTTGATGATCATGAGCAGATGTTCAGCATTCTTGCTGAACAGTCAGAGACCATTGCTGTTCTCTTCACAGTGCCTGTCAGGTTCAATAACTCTTCTCCAGTGACTCACCTCTTTATACACATGTGCTATAATTTTCTTTAAAGACTAGTTTGTCAGCAGCATCCAAAGTTGGATCTATTACCTTTGTTGCAAAATTTCATCTGTATTCTTGGAAATACCCGCACCCCAGTTCAAATTCAACTCTAATCTTCCTAACACCATTTCATTCATCCATTCGTTCACTTGAAAAGTACTTACTGAATGATTACTATGTGCCAGGGACTACCAGTATCTCCACCAAGTAAATATTTGCATTCCTTCTCTGCCAACTAGCTTGCTTGCTTGCCTTTAACACTTAGTTTCTACTTTTTACATAATACTGGAAACATTTTTAAGTAGAAAATATAATCTCTATCCTTAAGGAACTAATATTATAATTGAGAGGGCAAGATATAGAATTTAAAAATATGTGAAGAGCAAATTTTCAAGTCCCAAAAGGGATGATATATCCCATACTAGAACAAGCACTGCATTGTGCATGAGTCAAGAATCCATTAATCCACTTCAGGATCCTAGATAAATCTCTATGTCCTTCTAATTTTCAGTTTTTTCTTTGTCTTTTTTGTTGTGTTTTTTCTCTTTGTTTTTGTTTGTTTGAGAGAGCATCTTGCTCTTCTGCCCATGCTGGAGTGCGATGGTGAGATCATGGCTCAGTGCAGTCTCAACCTCCCAGGCTCAAGCAATCTTCCTGCCTCAGCCTCCCAAGTAGCTGGAAGGACAGGTATGTGTCACCATGCTTGGCTAATTCTTCTATTTTTTGTAGAGACAGGGTCTCAGTATGTTGCCTAGGCTAGTTTTATCAACTACTAAAAAACAAATGTTAGACCATCTAATCCCACAAAATTCCTCCTAGTCTCCAACAATTCAAATGCCCAAAGACAGCATCCTAAACATATACACTGAAGGAATTCAAGGAAAGAAAATAAGCACATGGGTTTGGATAGGGAAGCTGTATATTATCATAGTTAAGAGCCCTGGTTTTGATGTCACACAAATCTAAACTCAAATCTTTGAGCTAGAAATTAATACCCTTGAGGTCTTTGACAACTGGCTTAATCTCTTTGATCCTCTGTTTTCTCCTTCGTAAAGTGGAAGTAGTAATAGTAACTATTTTATAAGATTACCACGAGGATTAAGTGGAATAATTCATGTAAGGCCCTTTGCACAATGTCCGGCATGAAGGATGTGCTAAATCCATGATGGTAGTGATGTTGCTGCTGATGGTAGTATTTTTAGGAAGGTCTTTGTGGAACATACAAGCCTTCCCAGTAAGGACTAAATTCAACTTTGAGTTGGAAGAACTGGTGAGCTATATGAGGTGAACTACAAGGAGACTGACTAATGGGTCGTAGATAAGCAAAAGGAAGGAATGGTAAGAGGTAGGGAAGATGGGAATACAGGGAAGTTAATAGATAACTTTGCTGACCAGAATGGATGTGGGAAGGAAGACCTGGTTTGACAGAAAGAAACAGTGCTTGAGGATGGTGTCTCTAACATTTCTGGGCAGATAATGAGGGGTTAAGAGACTCAAGGCAGGGAGACCAGCCAGAAGCCCATAGTTACCTCTGGATAAAATACTGGGATCTAGACAATAGAGCAAAAAGTCAGGAAGCAAAAGCTCTGTCCTCTGGAGCTCCCCAAGGATCTTCAGGATCCTCCCTAAGAAATTCCTCTTGGTCTCCAACACACACATGTTTAGTACTTTTTCTCACCCCAATTAAAACTGGAGGAAACGTGCAACCATGCCCATGTGCCTGGAAGGTATGTAAGGAGCTGAGATCACATCCTGTCTGTGAGTTCTGAGTCAGAGAATCCCGTAAGAGGATATTGAGGGTTACTAAGCAGGCCATGTCACTTTCAGTCTGGCTGTAGTCAGATCTTGTTGGATAAGAGCAGGCCCAAGCCCTCCAGGCATGGCAAGGCCTCTGCAGTGCCATGTGGTTGCTATTACTGAACCTAAACAATAAGCCAAGAGCTCATGCAGACTGCTCATCCTGGTCTATTTCATAGGCTACACCCCAAGGCTGTCCAGAAGAACAGAGACTGCCCCAACATAACCATGGTAGGCAAATTATTTCCTGGAGACACACCAGAGGTGGAAGTGGGAGAGAACTTGACCTAATTTTAGACTAAATTGACCAGAACTTTGCTCCTGGGATAACATTATCACTGCTTCTTCCTTAGCATGCTCACTTGGGTTTGGTACATTGTGGCTCTTCTCCACAGCTTCCTGGATGGCAAACATTGCTCTGGCCCCATATTCTAAACAAAGAAACTATCACATGATACACAGAGAGGTGTCTGGTGAGATGGGACATCACTAGGACAGTTCAGCAGTATACACACACACACTCTTGCACATCCATCACTGGAGTGTTGGTGGGTGAAGCATGATTTCATACTTCATAATCCCAGTAATCTTTTGCATGAAAAAAAGATGTGATGGGAGACGGGTGCAAGTTTTTCTAGTAGCACTTGGTGGTCATGTTTCCATGGCCATAACCAGGTGGAGAAGTGAGGTGATTATGCAGGCAAAGATTGTAGTTTCTTTGAAGAGCCACCCCAGGAAGATTCTCCAAGATCCCTCTCATTCTTGGCCTAAACTCAAGTGTTTAGCAAGTGATGACTGAGTTCTGGCTGTATCAACAATAGCTTCAGATGCTTTGATGGATTCTACAAAGCCCTTGATAATCTGCTAAGTAGGTGAGGCCTAGGGAGAAAGAGAAGGCTTCCCAGAGACAGTGACATTTGAGTAGGATCATGGATGATGAGTAGGGTTCAAAGGCCCGAACTGAGAGAGGCTATTTCTTCAGAAGCCTCTGCTGCTGATACAGCCTAGCAAATACAGTATTCCTAATGAGTGCAGCCTGACTCTTTTTAAGTCTTATCTTAGTCTCCCCTCTTCACACCTTAATGTTTCAGAAGACAACTCCTGCAGTAGAGAGGAACCGGTTATTCTTGAAGTGAGGATCTCTTTGTTATCGAATGGCTTTCCTTCTCTGTTCTTTTTGGTCGCCACTCCTCCCTAAATCACAGCCCTAGCTCTAAAACTTCAGCGCTAACATCAGCTGAAACTGAGACCTTATTTTCTAAATAGAAACTGAGGAACTATGGCCCAATCCAGCAACATGCAAATGTACCCATCTCATTGGATGGTTATGAGGGTTCAGTAATTACCATATCTAAACACTAGAATAGAGTGTATAAGCATTCTGTAAATGTTTTTCTAGAACAATAATGAGGTGAGTGCACTGGTGTACCAAGTGCTGGGGATGCTCAGAAGATGGAGTAATTGATTCTGGATGGAGGGGTCAGTTAAGGCCCAGAAAAGGTGACATTTGTTCTGGATCTTGAAGTTTGCCAGATAGGAGAACAGTTGAAGGGGTTTCAACAGTTGAAGGGATTAGAAAATAACACTAGCAAAGTTCTTACAAATTGCATTTTTTTATTTGAGATTAATTCATAGTAAAAGTCTTAGTAAATGTTATCAATATTGAATGAGGCTTAGCAGAGCATTTCATTAAAAGTCTATAGCAAAAAGTACAAAATTATGAGCTATCAGGACAGTAATGTGCTGGTAAATTAACCATGGACTGGGAGGTGTGCAGGCCTGATGTGTAGAATTTGCCCATTTCTGGGATGTGAATACTCCAACCATAGGTGATTTTAAGCATCATTAGCCCCCACCCTTATCCAAAGGGGATACAATCCAAGACCTCTAGTGGATGTCTGAATCTGCAGATAGTACCAAACCCTATATATACAGTCATGTGTTGCTTCTGGACAGGGATAAGTTATGAGAAATAAATTCTTTGGTGATTTTGTCATTGTGCAAACATCATAGAGTGTACTTACACAAACCTAGATGGCAGAGCCTACTACACACGTGGGCTCTATGGTACAGAATGTTGTTCCTAGGCTACAAATCGGTGTAGTATGTTACTGTACTGAATACTGCAGGCAACTATAACACAATGGTGTTTGTGTATCTAAGCATATCTAAACACAGGAAAGATACAGCGTTTGTGTATCTAAACATAGAAAAGATACAGTAAAAATACAGTGTTATAATCTTATGGGACCACTGTCCTATATGTGGCCCATTGTTGACTGAAACTTTGTTATGTAGCCCATGATTCTACTGTGTCTTTTTGATGTGATAGCCGCAAAGGCCACTAAGTGACTAATGGACAAGAAGCATCCACAATGTAGATACACTGGACAAAGGGATGACTCACATCAAAGTCTGGATGGAGAGGGCTGGCACAGATTTCATCACGCTACTCAGAACAGCAGGCAATTTTTAACTTATGAATTGTTTATTTCTAGAATTTTTCATTTCGTATTTTTGAACCACAGGTAACTGAAACCACAGAAAGTGAAATCATGGAGATGAGGGAACCGCTGTACCAGTAATATCAATGGGCTCATAAAATTCCTAAAAATTTAACCATTGGCCCTCCAGAAGCCAGTACACCAGGAATGCCAGGAGCACTCTGGCAAATAGAGAACTTGGATTTTCTCATTATGGTGCCCAGGACAGTGGAGAAGATTGATCCAACGCCCTCATCAGTGCGCACTTGGAGACCAGAGTCTTTGGAGGTGGATGAGACTTCCTATTGACTGAACTGCATGACTACTGAATCAGGCATGGGTTTTATTTGCAAGAAACAGAAACCTCTGGCTATTTTAATCAAGAGGCATAGATAGCTCACAGATTTTAGGTGATTCGTAGATCAACGTTAGGCTTCCAGTAGCAGTGTCCAAGACCAGGATAAGAAAATCCTCACCACTGCCCAGCAGTCAATGGCAAGGTCTGCCTTAAATCTCTGTAGCAGGGCCTGCCACCACTCCTTTCATCAGCCTATGCCACTTCTGCTGCTGCTTCCACAGAACACAGACTCCATTACAGTCAAAATAAAAGACGGACATCAGGCCTGTTTGTTCCTGCACTCCCTCTCTTCCAAAGGGACGGCTCACTGGGAGCTTGTGATTGGCTGGACATAGGTCAAGTGCTTGCCTTCCTGCTACACAAAAGTCTGGGTTTGAACTCTGTGCAGCTACTTGGGGAGTAAGATTCATAACATGCACATTTCTCTAAAACAGAAAGACAAATCAAAAGTTGGAGGGCTAGTATCCTTCACAAAGCCCACCGAGATTAGCTTCAGGCCCTCCTCTGCCTTGCAGAAAAGCTCCCACTGGAACTCAATATTGCTATTCCTTAACTTCTTTCTGCAAATAAAAATGTCACCTGCTAGGGAGGAATATAGGACACATTATGCCTAGTTCTTGCCCCACTGTTTCTACACCATCACAAAAAAAGTATTGCAAACTCTAACATCGTGTAGGAAAAACAGCCACATTTGGGATCAGACAGAGCCCATTGCCTAGCCCCTCTGTGCCTCAGTTTTGTCAACTGTAGAATGGGGACAATAATAATATTTACCTCTTTTGTTGTGGTGAGGATTCAATGAAATCTGCTAGGTAAAGAAACCTGTATCACAGTGGTGCTCAGAGCCTGTTAAAACTTTTATGAGGGGCAGTATGGCATAGTGGCAAGAGGATAACTTTTGGAGTCAGACAAAGTCATGGATATGACTTGAACTTCTGTTTTCCCATCTCTAAAATAAAGATAATAATAACAATGCCCAACTTACAGGGTTGTTTTAAAGTTGAAAACCTGTCTACCACAGGATCTGGCTTATAATAATAATTGCTCAATAAATAAGTCATTATCAATGGTATTACAATTATTTATGACATTATACAGCATGGCCTAGGTGAGAATATTAGCTGTTCCCAACTTGATCGACTTCTCTGAAGGTATCTTGATTAAGAAATTTAAAAACTGCAAAGAGTTCTATATTTTTTCTGTCATGATTTATGTAATATATTCCGATGCACAAAGCACATTCATTGTCTCATTTGCACCCTATGCTGTTCTTGTGAGGTGATATGGTTTGGCTGTGTCCCCACCCAAATCTTATCTTGAATTGTAGCTCCCACAATGCCCATGTGTTGTGGGAGGGACCTGGTAGGAAGTAATTGAATCATGGCAGCGAATCTTTCCAGTGCTATTCTCATGCAGTGAATAAGTCTCACGAAATCTGATGGTTTTATAAAGGGGAATTTCCCTGCACAAGCGCTCTTCTCTTGTCTGTTGCCATGTGAGGCATGCCTTTCAACTTTCATCATGATTGTGAGGTCTCCCCAACCACGTGGAACTGTGAGACTATTAAACCTCTTTCTTTTGTAAATTGCCCAGTCTCAGGTATGTCTTTATCAGCAGCATGAAAATGGACTAATACATGGGGCAAGCAGAGCAACTCTGTAAGACCAGTATTATTTCACTCCACTGCCTCACAGCCTAAAGAAAGATTCTGCTGCAGAAAGGTTAAGTGATTGTCTCCATCACATAGCAAATTAGTGATATAGCTGAGGCCACAGGGAAAGACTTCTGGGTTTGTGTGGAATGTGGAGTATTCTCCCCACCACTTCATGCTGTGTCTTAGTTAGTTTTTCTTGCATCTGTTTATTACCTTTTGTGTGTCAGTCACTATGCTAAATAAGTTATGCTGATTCAAAGATGATTAAAAGAAAGAGTTTGCCCTCTAACCAAAAAAGTTTAAGAAAATATTCCACCACCCCCAAAGAATTTAATAGAAAATACTTTTACCAATTATGTTTCTCTCAATATTTACAGACTTGTATTCACAAATATAATGTCATATTTAAAATAGGACAACTCCTCTCACTTGAACCACCACATATAAAATTAACATAATAACATGAAAAGCTAATGTTAAAATTAACACGGTGAATTTTTTAAAGCATTACTTTTTAACTTGTTGGAAGTTATTTCATTTTTCAAATTAACTTCACTGCTAATAAACTAGCCAGTTTGCCAAGAGAAAGCTAAATCAGGTGCCAAGACATATCATTTACAACAAGCAAATTCAAAAAATTCTTAACTTTCTTTCTTTGGGTCTGGGTCTCCTAACACAATTTTCCTTCTGGCTTTGCTTTGACCCCAGCCACTGTGAGAAGAAGCTATAAAACACCATGGGTTCCAGAATGTTCTGTCCTTGGAAGATCTCCATTTGGAGGTTTTGGCCAAATGTCCTATTAATTCCCCTATGACTAAGGCACTTTGGGGTCAGCAGAACTTGGGGTCTACAGGGATTACAGAAAAGGACTGGGTACAGAGTTCACGCCAAGGCTACATGTTTCAAAAACTTGGGGCAAAGCCAGACCCTGCTTCAGGGATTTGGAAGAGAGTTTGCTTAGAGAAGTTTTTCCCTAGTAAAATTTTCTGAAGTTAATATTATTGTTCTTTTATTTCCAATAATAGTAGCAGCCACCACTTAATGAGAGTTGTGTATGTGCCAAGCACTTTACTTACACTATTTCTAAACTTTATAAATAATAAAGCTGTGAGGTATTCTAATTCTTCTTTAACAGTGACACAATTGAGACACAGAAGATTTAAGTAATTTTTCCAAGGTCACATAATAAGAGGCAGAGATGACAGTTGAAACCAAAGCTGGTTTTATTCCTCCTTCCTCTATGCTGCTGCTGCCTCATCCAACATCTTCTACCATAGCCACAAGGTGAACCATCAAGTAAATCCACACCAGGAATTTTAATTTTTGGTCTAAACATATTTACTTATAGCCACCTGTACACCCAGCACTATATTAGGCACTGAGGAATCTCAAAGATGAAATCTAGGCTTTGGCTTATTTCTTGACTTGGAAAAAATTTTCCTCTTTGGACGTTGTCTTCTCATTTGCCAATTACCTATTTCTCTGACCACTGGACACCAGACAAAAATTAGCTTCATCCTGCCATGCGTAGCAGCTCACACCTGTAATCCCAGCAGTTTGGGAGGCTGAGGTGGGAGGATCACGAGGTCAAGAGATCGAGGCCCTCCTAGGCAACATGGTGAAACCCCATCTCTACTAAAAATACAAAAATTAGCCAGGCATGGTAATGTGCGCCTGTAGTCCTGGCTACTTGGGAGGCTGAGGCAGGAGAATCACATGAATCTGGGAGGTGGAGGTTGCAGTAAGCCAAGATCACACCACTGCACTCCAGCCTGGCAACAGAGCAAGACTCCATCTCAAAAAAAAAAAAAAAAATACCAAAACTTCTCCTACTTTAATTAATATTGCATGCAAAGATTGTTGTTGAACTTCCTTTGGAGAATACCCTAAGACCCTTGGCCAGAATTGGCTGTAGATTCAAAGCACCATAGGTAGGACAACTGAATTGTGTTGTTCAGTGATCCTCAAATCAGAGGGTGAGGAATAGAAAGGGACAATATAGGAGTGGGGCAGGGGATGAAGAGTATTTTGAAAAAGTACATTCAATATTATAACATAATGTTATATTTAGAAAATGAAATGCATTGCTTTCATAATACAGACTTTGAAAGTATAACTTGACTGTAACTTCTTTGCTAGTAGAACACTGATATAAAAAAGCTGGGTTGAGAAATGCTGCTCTACGTATATGTGAGTTGACTGGGGAAACAAAGCTTACCCCTCAGCCTTGATTCCACGGCCAAGATCTCAAGTCCATGCAAAGACTTGTTCTGTTTGCAAAACTCCAAGTCATCACTTTAGTGACTGGAATTCAGATGTGTGTTTAGTTTTGTTTGTTTTGTTCTTTATCTTCCTCACTTGAGAGAGAAATAAACCAAGGTTTTCTTCTCCTAAATGGGCTAGAAGGGAGAAAAAAACATGAATAGATTATGTTCTAATGGGTGATTGAAGATTCCTACACACCCACCTGGATTCCACTCAAATCCAGAGGCAAAGAGCACAGAGCACGCCCACTTTATGAAGCAAGAATGTCTGGTAAATCTACCTCTGATTTCACAGGATTGAAAATAGGTTCTGGCCATCAACTACACTGAGTCAAGATATGTGTGACTTCTGCGCTCCCCCACCCCACCCTACCGGCCACTCTTCACCCTCCCTCATCACTGGCCAACTCATCACCTTTAAAAAATCCTCATTCACTGGCTATTTTACAGCAGAGCCTCAGGGGAGCTAGGACACATTAGTAATCACAACTAGTTTATGAAATTAATGGCAAAAAACAATAATTTACTAAAAGGAAGGAAGAGAAGGAAGGAAAGAAGAAGGAAAGAAGACAGGGAGGGAGGGAGGGAAGAAGGGAAAAAGGGAAGGAAGAAGGGAAAAGGGAAGGAGAAGGAGAGGGAAGGAGAGGGGAGTGGAAGGACCATTTGCCTGGCAAGGTATATAAATTCATCTTTCTGAAGGCAATGAGGAATGACTAGGGTTCTGACCAGCAAAAGAATATTGTAAGTGATCAAAAGTTAAGAGAGGACCTATCAAGGTAGGTGGAGGGTGTTAAATCCAGGCCTTCTGTTTAGAAGGGGAATGAACACAACATTTTCACCCAAGTATTCATTTGCTAGACAATTTAAATAAACCATAATATTTGTGATTCTTTTTGGCAAGTTATTTTTAATTTTTTAATATAGCAGGACCACTCAGAAGCCCTGGTTAAGACCATTCATATAGAAGGTGGGATACAAGAAACCAAACAAATGTAGACCTCCCAGGATACAAACAGAAACTAGGAAGCAGTCCCTAATCCCAGAAGGAAAATGGCTTCTAGGAGAAATGCAAGGCCCACTAACATCTGCATAATTTTAAGCATGACTCTCTTCTTTTATGGATTTTGTATATCATAAATCTGCCTAAAATTCGGAAAACATTTCCACAGCTAAAAAGAAACAAAGTTTAACACATAAATAAATACCATTACAACAGAAAAACCTCCTTCTGAGAGCAACGTTTAAAACTGGATAGAACCTCGAAACAAAACAGTCTATTTGAAATATTAAAGAACAATAAAATAGTAAGAAATTCCTGGGACAACAGCTAGAAAGAGGCAGTACCCAAAGAGATAACATTCAAAGTTACTCTGTCCTAAGGGCATTTGCCAGTATAAAGCAAAAGCTACAAATCGGAACTGCAGTTGTTGTGGACTTGTGGGTGAGACAAGTCAAAGTGCAGATTCTGCCCGAGGTAGGTTCTCTAGTAAGTCACCCCTCTCTGACACTGGGCCCCTGAAGGTCAAGTAGCCTTCCCATGTATTTACAGCCTGGGTTTATGTCCTTTGGGTGGTCTAGGGAATATCAAATTTGAACTTGTTATTCCCCCATATGCCCAAAAAACAAATAAAATCCCTTCTGAAAGATTTCCTCATACCAATCACAATTCTCAAAATGTTGTTACAGATAATTTCTACTGTATCTGGACATACAGTTTCTACTATACCAGGACAGATTCATGATGATAAAGAAAGAATAGTGGTTACCAGGAAAGGGGATGATGGCATTGACTAGGAAAGGTCACAAGAAAATCTTTAAGGAATTGGATATATTGAATTCCAAGTTTCGTTCACTTTTATGTATGTATATTATTCTTGGGTTTTTAAAAATGTTTTTAAATTATAGTGACCAAAACAGTCAAAGATAGTCAGGCACACAAAGGAAGAACACCCCGTGAGAGAAAAACAGAAGAAACTACAGAGAATAGAAACAAATCAAAAAGACTTCAGATAGTGGAATTGTCAGACACAGACAATAAAACAGTAACTGTTTACTGTATTTAAATAAGGAAGGATAAATTTACAAATACTTCAGAGAATAGAAAATGTTAATAAGTGGCACTGCCATTTAAAAAAACAACTTCTAAAACTGGAAAAATTTATAATAAAAATTACTCGAATATGTTTAACATCACATTACACATGTCTGAAGAAAGTAACTGAAAAAAAAGAACAAAAGAAGCTATCCAAAATATAGCACTGAGAGAGAAGAAGCTAACAAAACATACTTGAGGAAATCAAGCAAAAGCACCACTTGAAGGGAGAGTTATAGCCTCAACTGCAGATACTTCCTTTTATTGAATCTATATTATCTATTGTAAGATATGCCAATAATTTATATACTACAATGAGAAGAAAATACTTGCAACTGAATCACAACATGCCATCAATTGTAAGATGCATCTCAGTTTCAAAGACATTAAAATGTGTAAAATGTTTATTTTATAATACTTGAAGTATGGTATTCAGAAAGTAGAAAGGCTTAAATCAATAAAATAAACATCTCTCTCAAAAAGTTAAGAAAGGAATATCACAAAAACCCTAAGAAATATGAAGAAGGGAAAGAGTAAAGATAGGAACAACAATCAATAAAACATGAAACAAATAGTTAAAGAGAATGTCAACAAAACTTAAGATTGGTTCTTTGAAAAGACTAAGAAAATTAATAAAACACTGATAAAGCCGACATTTTAAAAAGAAAAAGGATACCAATATATCATAAATGGAAAAAATAAAGCCTTACTACAAATCTCTTGCAGACATCACAAAGATAATTAAGTAATACTATAAATAGTTTTATACCAATAAATTAAATTTCTTGATGTAATAGAAAAATTTCTTATAAATATATAACTTACTAAAACTAACACAAGAAAAAATACACCATCTGAATATCTCATAAGCATTGAAGAAATTGAATTGTACTAAAAAACTCTCACATTCCAAAAACAAAACAAAAAAAAATCTAGACCCAACAGTCAAAACAAAACAACAACAACAAAAATTTTAATCTTATGCTCTGTTCTGGGGAAAGGAGAGGGAGAGGAGACAATTCTCAATTCATGTGAGGAGGCCAGCAAAACAATTCAGTATGAAAAAGGAAAACAATCTCGAGCAAAATCATTAGTTAACTAAAGCAATACATAGAAAAGATAATAGATAATGACCAAGTTGACTTTATCCCCAGAATTCAAGTTTTGTTTAAAATTAGAAAATAAATCACTGTAATTTACTTCATTAGCAGATCAAAGAATCATACGATTATCTCACAGAGAAAAGGAAGCATTATTCAACAAAATTTAATATACATTCATGATAAAATTATATATAATCCTCTTTGCACATTAGGTATTGTGGCAACTTCCTTATCATAAGAAAGGATAGCTACAAAAATCTACATCAAAAATGTCTTGCTTAATGGTGAAATGTTAAAATATTTACATTTGAGATCAGAAAAAAGGCAAGGATGCAAGCTTGCTTTCACTTCTATTAATCATTGAACTGGAGGCCCTTATCAGCACAATAAGAAGAAAAGAAAAAAAGAAAAGAAAAGAAATTAGAGCTGTAAAGTTTGGAAAGAAACAAAACTGTAATTATTCATAAATAATACAATTTTTAACACAGAAAACCCCAAAGAAACTATATTTAAATTATTAAAATTGATAACAGGGTTTGGCATATTTGTTGGATACAAACTCAATATACAGAAATCAACTGTATTATTATAGTCCTTTGATAAAAACCTAGAAAATAACATTTTTAAATCATATTATTTAGTACAGCATCCAAAACATCAAGTTCCTTGGAATAAATCTAGCAAAAGATATGTGAGACTACCATGAAGAAAATTGGAATTCCTTATTAACAGTCGTTAAAGAAGAGAGCTATTCCAAGTTCACGGATGGGGAAACTTAGTGTTACAAAAATTTCAATTCACCACTGTTTTAAAAGTCATTGTAATTCCAGTCAAAACTCAACAGGTTGTTGATGGGTTTGAGAGGCTGATTCTAAAATTTCTATGCAAGTGCAAAGGGAAAATAAGTATCTTCTTTAAGACGATCTTGAAGAAGAAAATCAAGGTGGGAGAATTACATATACCAGACACCAAACCTTATTTTAAAGATACAGTAGCTTAGACATTGTGGTATTGGCTCAAGGGTAGGTAAATAAAACAGTAGAACTCAAAAACAGACATATATATATATATGGATTTAGTTTATGAGAAGTGGCACTGCAAATTAATGGGGAAAGGAGGATCATTTAATAAATTATAATGGAGAAAGAAAAATGCCAGTGAACTCCTAGCTCAAACTGTATGTAAAAATCAACTCCAGGAGGATTATAGAGCTAAATGTGAAAGACAAAACTATAAAGCCTTTAGAAAAAAATATAGTAGATCTTCATGATCTTGGGGTAGAGGATAATTTTTTGAACAAGATGCATAAAGTAATATTCATATTGAAAAAGATTGATACATTTGACGGCATTAAAATTAAGAATTTCAGTTTACCATAAGACACCACATTGCAAGTGAAATGACCAAGCTACAGAATTATAGAAATTATTTGAAAAGTATACAATCCCAGAATCAGTAAAGAATATCTACAAATCAAATTTTAAAAGACAGAAAACCAAATAGAAATGGGCAAAAAGTCATAAACAGACACTTCACAATAACTAAGTCTAAATGGTCAATAAACATATGGAAAAGTGCTCAACATCATTAATAATTAAGGAAATGAAAATCAAAACCACAGAATACCACTACCATACACATTCATAAGAGTGGCAACAGATTAAAAGGTCTGCCAAAACCAAGTGTTGCCCAGAATGTGATGAAAAGTGATACACTTACTTTGGAGAACAGTTTGACAATATAAACGTGTCCACCTTGGGCCTATGCCCTAGACCAGAGAAACTTGCACACATGTACACCAGGATGAGTGTAAAGAATGTTTTACACAGCAGGCTGAAATACCCAAAAAAGGGACAACTGCATATATCAATTGTGGTATATTACCAATTGGAAAGCTAGAGAGAAATGAAAGTAAGCAAATGACAGCCACACACAATAACATGAGTGAATCTTACAAATATATTGATGAAAAAACAACATATGCAATTTGACCCTGTCTATATAAAGAAAATGTTAGATATGCTAATTTGATAGTCAAATTACATAGAAGATCAAAGAGATGATTGTATTGAATTGAATTGAATTGAAATTGAGGATGGTGGTTCCCTCCAGGGTCAAGGGAGAGAGCTGTCATCCTGAAGGAAACACAGGAAGCTTCTAAAATGCTGGCAGCATTCTATTTCTTAACCCCAGTGTGAAACATAGTTGTTGGCTTTATAATTATTCACATTATTGTGCATCTGTTTTATATACTCCTCTGTATGTATGTTATATTTTACAATTTTTGAAAAGTTAAAGGAAAGAAAAGAAAATGTTACCAGACCCTGTAATCACCAAGATCTTTTCCATTGCTGAATTCCTGGGTTTTGTTTCTTTTCTTTTGTTTTGTTTTTTCATTTATTCTCTAAGCCAGAAAAGTGTCACCATGTTAAAAAGGGATGTGTGGAAAGAAGGGACTTTATATCATTCATCAGATAGATGATCTGGCTTTTCAGCGCTAACAGGTAAAGACACCTGCCTACCCACTGCAACCTAAAGGACACTACTGCAATTTCAGATCATCAAGAAAAGCTGAAAATTCCTGAGCATCACCTGCACCCCAGAATGCCCCCTCAGCTCTGCAGAGAGAAGGAGGTAGGTAATTCAGTCTTTAGGGACAAAATATGCATGGGTTCTTTCTGGGAGATCTAGAGGCCAGAGGGAGACCCTGGGCCAAATCAGACCCTAATGTCAACTGAACGTCCTTTTTAGACAAATAAATTGTAACCTCTTCTTAGTAACAGGTTTTCTTACCAAAGTTCTACAGAGAGACCTTTCAGGTATAAACCTGAAAGGTCAAAGCAGGATGCCTGAAATCTTCAGCTCCTATTGGGACAGGCAGATGTTATCTTTTTAACAGAAAATTTAGCACAATGCAAATTGAGTGTATGCTAAAAGCTTAGGCCCTGACTATAGTCCTCCCATTCCTCAGAAAGTAGAGTGCTCCAGTGACTCAGATTAATCGATTCAATCAGTAAACAATTATTGAGTAAATGATGTGAGTTGGCCACCTCTACTAAAAATTGAGGTAATAACACTAAAAAGGCACCTGTTCTACCTTGGAAGATACTTGAGAAGATAGCCATCCACAAATAAGCCCTTAACATACAATGAGAATAATCATTTTTACAGATTTCTGTGTTAAGTGCAGGGGTAACACTAAAGAAGCAATTAAGGGTGGGCACAGTGGCTCATGCCTGTAATCCCAGTAGTTTAGGAGGCTGAGGTGGGTGAATCAGTTGAGGCCAGGAGTTTGAGACCAGTCTGGCCAACATGGCAAAACTCCATCTAAACTAAAAATACAAAAATTAGCCAAGCATGGTGGTGCATGCCTGTAATCCCAGCTACTGGGGTGGCTGAGACAGGAGAATCACTTGAACTGGGAGGTGGAGGTTGCAGTGAACTGAGATCATGCCACTGTACTCCAGGCTGGGTGACAAAGCAAGACTCTGTCACATAAAACAAACAAACAAATGAACAAACAAACAAAAGAAGCAATTAAGTCAAAGAAATCTTCATGAAAGATGTAACATATGTTCAATGATCTAAGAATGTTTGAGGATGATATCAGGGTCAGTTGACTGGATAGAAAATCATAAACTTTTAGAACCCTAAATCTAATACCTTTGAATTCTCTGACAGATGCTCTTAAGATTCCTATGTCCTCTCTGATGATGTCTATGCAACAGCAAAATACTCCACTGAATGATTCTCCATGGTAATGATTGCTATTCCTGTTGCTGTTAATTTTACTGAATTCACAAGCCAATAAGTTTGACACGTAGATTTAAAGTGAGCATACATCTCCTCCAATTGTTAGGTTTTAAAGCCTGCACTTACAGGGGAAAATTTCACATAGTCACCCTTCACAAAGCCCCCTGTGTTATCCACACGTGACAGCATACATTATCCTGTGTATATACAGCCCTATACAATAATTTTTAAGCATGTTTAAGTGCAAGAACCACTGAACTAGACTAATAAAAGACAAACAGGGCAGTCTCCGTGAAGACGTCTGGGCATGCAAATAATTCTGGTTTTGATGTAGTGATCAGACTCCTAGCACTGAAGGAAAGATGGTTGGAGAATTCTACAGTATTCCCAGCTTATCTGCATAGTTTATTCCATTCTGTTGTAAACTTCCCTTCTCTAACCTTCTTTAACCTTACTATTTCAGCATGTAATAACATATGTATGTTCCTGCTAAGTGTTTTCTTCTTTATGAGTCCATGGTGCACAAGATAAACGAGTCATCTAGGTAAGTTTTTTCCTGTCATTTCCATTGGGTGATGGTAGCTTGATGCTGTTGAAGTCTATTTCTGGAAAGACACGCCTATCCCCTGAAAGAAAAAGGTTTAAGTAGAGGGGGATTTTCCAGGACAACACCTAAATTTCATGTTTGCTTGACTCATAGAAATACATCAGTTTACAGACTGAAGGATCTTAGAAGTCACCTTGCTTAACACAGCCAGGAGGGAGTGGAGGGAGTGACATATGAAAGAGAAGCTGACAAGGAGTAGACTTGTGTTCTAGTTTTACCTCTGCTATTGAGAAAACCACATTATCCCCTTGTGGTCCACGTTTATCTACTTGTGAATGGAGGCTTTAACTATATTTTTAAAATATGACCCCATCTAACTTGGGCTTGAATAACCTTGTCCAATCACTTAATCTTTCCATACCTCAATTTTCTCACTTGTAAAATGAGAATAATAATAGTTTCTACCTTAAAGGATGTTATAAAGATTTAATGTCATAAAAGATTAAATATGTCAATATACACATATATTTATACACAGTATATGTGTATATATGTGTGTGTGTATACGCATACACACACATACATACACACACATATAGAAAGAACAGTGTCTGGCAGTTAGTGTGCACTTGGTAAAATTTGCTGCCATATGAGAATATTATTGTTATTGTTATTAGGCTGTGATTCTTCCTAACATATGAAATCCCAAAAGTCCAGCCCAAGAAAGTGTATCACAAGTTACACAATGATTACCAGTTAATTCCACATTTTGTGAACTTCTACTGAGCATGAATATCTAAACTAAGAGAGGCACCTACCCCCACCCACCCACATGCACACTATAATACACCATTTTCCAACATGGCAAGTGGCCCACAGCTGAACCATTTACACAGCCACATCTCAAAGGCAGATGGGTAATCCAATGATAATGTATAGGCACCTTTCCCCACCACAATTTATTTTATTCTAATTATATAAAAGTGCTCTGGGAAGCAACCTAATCACAAATAATTTAAATTTTGCAAATGAACAAAGAGTTTCCAGTGTAAATTCCCAGATCTCATTATAACAAACATGGATGACATACAGCTACAGCCTGGCCTACACAAATGCCTTGAAAATATTCTCAACAGGGAGTAGAACTGGATGACTTCCAATGATTCTTCTAACCCTAGAATACTAGTATTCCATTGGCTAATATTACATTCAAAATGTAGGAAGTCAAATTGAAAATAATTATAAACAAAGGCCTATTCAGGGTGTTTATTTAAAACTATGTATTAAGGGTCAAGGCTGGAACTTTATATTCCACTAGCCACTTTCTTTGCCCTGCTTCGAGTGCCTTCATCAGGTTAACTTCCTTTTTAATGCTGGCTTACACTCACTTTCCTGGGGTAGTTTGTTTCTCCAGGTTCTTAACTTTCAACATGCTCTAACAAGCCACTCTCTTGCTTCTCCAAACAGGTTTGACCAAAGCTGTGCCCCTTCCTCCTATAGAAATAATGTTGTAGTATGGTTTTTCAGAATCCCCAGCCTTTTCAGGTTGCAATTACCAGCTACCCTGTACCTTCTCGGTTTTTATTTTAGCCTCCATATTTAAAAAAAAAAAAAAAGGAAAAAAGCAGATGATTTTGTAATCCTTCCAATTAACATTTTACAAAAGCAATCACTTCATGTCTGCAGTCTGAGTGGGGCTGGGGGGAATTAAAGGGCCACGGTACATCATAAAGTGGCTAAAAAGAAACACTTTGAGCCAATTCACTGGGGACAGTCCCTGCAAAACCAGAACGTCTAGTCACTTTGACCTACAGCAAAAAGTGTCGAATAACTAGGACAAGTCTAGTGCAAACCACTGGTCTAGTCGTTAAACCCTAGCACAGCCACGGGGTAAATGGGGCCACACTCAGACCCACCAATTAAAGAAGTAATCTGGTGAAAAAAGAAACATTGAGTTTTTTTCTTTTCCTTTTAAGTTTTCTTTTGTTTTGTTTTCCCTCAGAAGGACCTGAAAACGTAAATGATGACAGGAACAGCACTCTGGCCAATATTTTGGAGTTTCCTACTTAGGAAATCAACATAATCTTTTCTACCTAAGTAAGGCAAAACCACTTTGTTATCTCAGGAGCTGCTGCTGCTGGGAGCCAGGCTCATGGCAGCCTAGTGGATGAGGCCCTGTTTTCTGTTAATGTGTTTATGGTTTACACAGAGAAAATGATAGCATTTTAAGAGGCAAAAGAAAATCCTTGGTCAGCAACCGGGCAGCCTTCTAGCCTTCTGTCAAAAGTTGTGCTAAAGGGCAGTTGACTACTTGAGGCTCACTGTTCTGGGTACATGAGAGTTTCAGGCAGGTGGATCAAGGCAGTGATGGAGAATATCAAAGAGCTAACATTTCTGCTGTGGCAGCTCTGTGGTAGTTCCTGTGTGAAGCCCTTTATAGGTATTAGCATACTTCACAGTTTCAGTAACCCTAGGAACAGTTTCTATTACTACCCCCATCTTTCAAGTAGAGAAACTGAGGCACAGAGTTATAAGAAAATCATAGGTCACAGGACTAGAAAACTATCATATCTCATCAATAAGACACCCACCATACATTTGTCTCCTGCAGCATCTCTGGCTGAACTTTTTGTATCTTCTTTCAGAGCAACTGCAGCAAGATGGCCTTGCTTATAAGGTACAAAAGGCAAGACCCAGTAAAAAAAATTACCCTACATTTATTTGAATAAAGGCATATAATTTTCAAAAATTAATGCATCTTATTGGGCCCCACAACAGCTTATGGGGTAGAAAAGGCAACACTATTTATTTTGCTTCCAAATTCTCTTTGAAATTATATTCAGTGACTAAGCATTCTCTGTGATTAAACTTTTAGAAGTTTCTTTCAAAACAATAATTGTCAAGATAGAGTAAGTCGACAACTTTACCCATTAGTGGCAGGAAAACAGACAGGTCATCTTGTTTGGAGCAGTGTCTGAATGTGCAGTGAGAGAGGGAAAGTGCAATTCGTGAAACCACAGGGATGGTAGCCAGGACACCCCAAGTAGCTCAGAGACTCGTGAGCACAGGGAATGATTCTGGGTATTTTCTCTGCCTTGTTTCTACAGGCTTTTGAAAACTAGGCCCAAATACAGTAAGCACTTCTGAAAGACAGAGTCATTTGGGAGTTGACATTTTCCCTAAATTCCCTCTCTTCTATTTTTACTCCCATTTCTAAGTCATGGTATAAAAGTGCAGGCTCTGCACATATCTAGAGCAGTGATCAAGTCCCAGCTTCTACACTTACTAATAGTAGGACCTATAGCAAGGTACTTCATCAGTCTGGGTCTCAATATTTTCATCTGAAAAATGGGGATATTGGCAGAGAAAATCAGAGTAATGTAGATTGTACTGAGTATAGCTTTTGGTACTTACTAATCATTGAAGAGCACAATCCTCATCTCTACCCCCGATTAATGTTTCTATAAGTAAGTATGTGAATAAGGCATAACTGGTAATGTACGATGTTTTCAGACTTTCAAAAAGCCTTGATAAAATTTCATACCTGTGGCCACATTGGGTCACATAACATCAGAGAACTGACTATCTCAAGGCTTTGAAATGTATTTTAAAACAGGACACAACAGATTGGGATGATCATACACTTCACTGTGTCAAAAATTGCTCACTTTGGGGTTCCCCAGAGATTTGTTCTTTGAATAATCTTGTTTGACATTTGAATAGATGACTTAAAAAATCAAATCCTAAAATGCCTGCCAGTAACACAAAGAGTTTCTGGGCAGTAAAATGCCTATCAAAATGATAAAGTTAAACATCAGGCCAAATGTTTAAGACTTGCAAGAGACCCACTTAAAAGCTTAGTTGAAATCAAGCAATTTTGAATTTGAGTTTGAATCCTGTCACTTGTTAGACGCATGAAGTGGGGCAAATTATTTAACCACTCCATCTCTCTGTTTCTTCACTTATAAACTGGGAATGCTAAGGGTGCCTGCTTCATAGGTTGTAAAGATTACATGAGATAATCCAAATGAGGTCCTTCCTCAGCACTATGTGTAAGCATACAAAGCGACTAATGAATTTTAATAAATGGTGGTGTTGGTGACAGTGGTGGTGAGGTGGTCATATGATGATGGTGATGATGGTGATAGTAGTGGTAGTGGTGGTTATAATGATGATCTTTGTGGTGATTGTGGGGGTGTGCATAATGATGATAGTGATGGTGATGGTGGCAATGGCGATAGTGGTAGTGGTGGTTATAATGGTGGTCTTTGTGGTGGTGGTGGTGAGGTGGTCATAATGATGATGGTGATGGTGATGGTGATAGTAGTGGTAGTGGTGGTTAGAATGGT
>NW_012099810.1:947843-950358 GCF_000951045.1 Mandrillus leucophaeus
TGGCTCACTGCAAGCTCCACCTCCCAGGTTCATGCCATTCTCCTGCCTCAGCCTCCTGAGTAGCTGGGACTACAGGTGCCCGCCACTGTGCCCGGCTAATTTTTTGTATTTTTAGTAGAGACAGGGTTTCACCACGGTCTCGATCTCCTGAACTTGTGATCCGCCCACCTGTAGATATCCATTCTAATACCTGTAATGTCTTATTGTATTTTTGTATTTGTATCCCTAGTTCCCCTTGTAGACTATAAACTCCTTGAGGGTAGGAATATTATTATTCTTTATATCTCCAGTGCTAGTACAGTGCCAAGCTCATACAGGTACTTAGTAAGTGTTTGGGACTAAGTGATAAAGGAATGAATGAATGAATATATAAATAAAATGGCAGCAAAATCATGGGCATTATGTGAAAGGCAATAATGTGCAAAGGACCTGTTTCTGCACTTTAAGAAAAATGTAAAACTAGAAAAGTTCCAATATACTGAATTTGGAGAGTGGTGGAAAAAGAATAAGGGTAGTAAGGCTTCAAATCTTAGACTCATGAGGACATGAAGAAGGTAAGTAAGTACACAATCACAAAATAGGAGAACATTGCAACTCAGACTTAGAACCGTGAAGTCTGAAAGTATTACTAGAACAATAAAATCAAGTACTGCTTTCATCATGGATGAATATCTGAATCGAGCTAATTCAAGCTGAAAAATACAAATGGGTTTTCTAAAAACTGAAAATAATTCACTGACAGTTGACTGAAATCCCATTTATATTTTCATTCAATTCAACAAATTAGTAAGAAGCACCTACTCACAGGCTTGGGACTGAAATACAGACATGAAAAATACAACTCCTGCCCTGAAGAAACTTACATTTTAGTGGGAAGACAGATGTAAGTAATCATCTATACAGTGCTTCTCAAATCATCTATGGTAAGGAATCACTTTTTTTCATTTCCAATGTGTCACAAACTGTTACTTTTGGAAAACACAATAAAAATAAACTATTAGAAAAATAAAATTATCTAAAGATACACAAAATATAAGCCCCAATTTTTTGTAGTTATTCGAGTCAACAAACAAAATTACTGTAGAATTGCTATAACTGTTACAAAATCATCAATTTCTGTACTTTTATTATCATGGAATATTAACAATTTGCAGACCAGCAGGGGTCCATAAGCCATATTTTAGTAGTATTGACATATTGACATTTAATACAGTAAGTTTGTTGCTTTAACAGAGATAATAACTGGAGAACAGGACAAGAAGTTTTTAAGGAAACTTAGATTATTTAGGAACCAAGCGTACTTGACTGATATATAATCCTCAAACCTTACCTATCCCTCAGACTGAAAGACTATTTTTCTTTTCCTCTCCAGTATCTATTTTCTTAAGAATATAGCCCACATTTTCTGCCTCATCACCATGCCAGGACTATTTCATAGCCTACAACAAAATAGCATCACTACACTTTTTCACATTTCTCTTGTAATATTTATATCCTGCCATCTGAGATAGCTATTGATCTCTTTTCCCATTAGATATTAAGCTCCTCAAGGGCAAGAGCTTTATCGTACTTACCTTAATAGCCTCCACAGCACCCGGTACGTAATCAATTATTGCTTGTGGAATGAGTGAAAAAAATGAAGTAATGAATGAACAAGTGAACCAGCTACTACTCAGTGCCTCCAAAAACAGATTATTGAGATGTACTATGTTTTAATGTATTTGATATCAAAGGTTAATGCATCCCTTTGGACTTAAGCTGCTGAAATCACTTAATTTTTCTATACTTGGTCCACATGTGAAATTCCAACCAACATCATGAAAGTTTGATTAAACAGACCAAGAACAGTATACATGATGGATGTCAATTCCCTCAGGGCAGGATGTGGATCTGGAAACCAGAAGACTTGACACTACAGAGCTCAAAGTTCTCAAAAGGAGAGCAAGTCCCCTGCCCAGAGTAAAACGATGTGTACTTCACCTCCAAACAAGAAACAACACAAGCTCAGAGACACGGAGGTGTCTGGATTAAGTCATCATATTTCGAGCCTGTCCTTCCTCTCATATATTCCACTCCCTTTTCATACTGTATTCACTTCCCATCATAAGGGGTAAAAACCAGAGGATTCAGAGGTATTGCAAAAATATTTCCAACCTAAGGTGGCAAAAGGACAAAGCAGTTTCAGCTTCCAAGATTATTCTAGCTCCTCAGAACCTCTTGTTGCCCTTGAAGCTGGTTTCCTGGAGCAGCTAAGATTCCCAGGACTCTGCAAGCAGCTAGAGATATCTGGTGAGTGATCAGAAGGCTTCTGGGCGGAGGCCCAGCTGGGATTCCTTCCAAACCGTATCTGCACCACCTGTAACTCTTTAGTACATCTGCCTGCCAGAAGATCGACCCAAGCCTGAAGGGGGATGGGGAAAGCTGCCATTCCAGAAAGAACCACCAGCCAGCTTTGGCAGCAGCAGGGCGTCCTTGTGCATTGAGAAGGAGTCAGGACTTCCAGCAAAGGGCACCT
>NW_012099810.1:950408-1022208 GCF_000951045.1 Mandrillus leucophaeus
AGCACCTACTCACAGGCTTGGGACTGAAATACAGACATGAAAAATACAACTCCTGCCCTGAAGAAACTTACATTTTAGTGGGAAGACAGATGTAAGTAATCATCTATACAGTGCTTCTCAAATCATCTATGGTAAGGAATCACTTTTTTTCATTTCCAATGTGTCACAAACTGTTACTTTTGGAAAACACAATAAAAATAAACTATTAGAAAAATAAAATTATCTAAAGATACACAAAATATAAGCCCCAATTTTTTGTAGTTATTCGAGTCAACAAACAAAATTACTGTAGAATTGCTATAACTGTTACAAAATCATCAATTTCTGTACTTTTATTATCATGGAATATTAACAATTTGCAGACCAGCAGGGGTCCATAAGCCATATTTTAGTAGTATTGACATATTGACATTTAATACAGTAAGTTTGTTGCTTTAACAGAGATAATAACTGGAGAACAGGACAAGAAGTTTTTAAGGAAACTTAGATTATTTAGGAACCAAGCGTACTTGACTGATATATAATCCTCAAACCTTACCTATCCCTCAGACTGAAAGACTATTTTTCTTTTCCTCTCCAGTATCTATTTTCTTAAGAATATAGCCCACATTTTCTGCCTCATCACCATGCCAGGACTATTTCATAGCCTACAACAAAATAGCATCACTACACTTTTTCACATTTCTCTTGTAATATTTATATCCTGCCATCTGAGATAGCTATTGATCTCTTTTCCCATTAGATATTAAGCTCCTCAAGGGCAAGAGCTTTATCGTACTTACCTTAATAGCCTCCACAGCACCCGGTACGTAATCAATTATTGCTTGTGGAATGAGTGAAAAAAATGAAGTAATGAATGAACAAGTGAACCAGCTACTACTCAGTGCCTCCAAAAACAGATTATTGAGATGTACTATGTTTTAATGTATTTGATATCAAAGGTTAATGCATCCCTTTGGACTTAAGCTGCTGAAATCACTTAATTTTTCTATACTTGGTCCACATGTGAAATTCCAACCAACATCATGAAAGTTTGATTAAACAGACCAAGAACAGTATACATGATGGATGTCAATTCCCTCAGGGCAGGATGTGGATCTGGAAACCAGAAGACTTGACACTACAGAGCTCAAAGTTCTCAAAAGGAGAGCAAGTCCCCTGCCCAGAGTAAAACGATGTGTACTTCACCTCCAAACAAGAAACAACACAAGCTCAGAGACACGGAGGTGTCTGGATTAAGTCATCATATTTCGAGCCTGTCCTTCCTCTCATATATTCCACTCCCTTTTCATACTGTATTCACTTCCCATCATAAGGGGTAAAAACCAGAGGATTCAGAGGTATTGCAAAAATATTTCCAAGCTAAGGTGGCAAAAGGACAAAGCAGTTTCAGCTTCCAAGATTATTCTAGCTCCTCAGAACCTCTTGTTGCCCTTGAAGCTGGTTTCCTGGAGCAGCTAAGATTCCCAGGACTCTGCAAGCAGCTAGAGATATCTGGTGAGTGATCAGAAGGCTTCTGGGCGGAGGCCCAGCTGGGATTCCTTCCAAACCGTATCTGCACCACCTGTAACTCTTTAGTACATCTGCCTGCCAGAAGATCGACCCAAGCCTGAAGGGGGATGGGGAAAGCTGCCATTCCAGAAAGAACCACCAGCCAGCTTTGGCAGCAGCAGGGCGTCCTTGTGCATTGAGAAGGAGTCAGGACTTCCAGCAAAGGGCACCTCGCCAGCCCTGGTATGCAGATCCAGGACCTGTGCCCACTCAGCCTGCCCCAACTTGCCCAGGAGAGAGAGAAGCCAGGGAAAAATGGGAAAGGTGTTCATTCCCCTACCTCCTTCCAGTTCCAGCCAGTTCCAGGCTCCTTTGAAGTCTGGGCCCAGGAGACATGACCAGTACTAATGCTGGGGCTTTTTCAGTGAGCCTCTGAGATTCAGGTTTTTTCTCCTTCTATGGAAGGCAGACCAACATAAATCAAAAAGCACGGGCTTTGAAAGCAGATAAACCTCAGTTCAAATCCTGTCTGGGCTATGCACTGGGTTTAGAAACCCAAGGAAGTTATTCAACTTGTCTTAACCTTGGAGTTGTTATTTGTGAAATAGCATTGATCTAACCCAGAGTTTCTCAACCTCAGCACTATCGACATTTTGGACTAGATATGCTTTTATGGGGGTGGGAGGAACTGTCCTGTGCATTATAAAACATTGAACAGCCTCTCTGGCCTACCCACTAGATGCCAGTAGCACTCTCCCTCTCCCAGTGGTGACAACCAAATAAACGATTCCTGATAGTGGCTAATATTCTCTTTGGGGGAGGGAGCAGTAAATCACCCCCAGTGGAGAACCACTAACCTAACCCAATTTTTAGGATTGTTGTTTTTTACATATTAGTACAATTATAGGGAGTCTGGTACCTATGAATGAACAAAAGAAAAGCACCCAAGAATTATTAACTCCTGTGGCAGATGCCATTACCACTCCACCCACATCCCCTCAGCTCTCACCTCAGTACGCTGATGGGGCTTCCCACAACTGCCTGGGACTCTCTGGCCTTAGGAGTACAGTTTGTCTGCACACAAAGCAATTTCAGTGTTGATGCCTTCAGAAACAGGCCTTAACCACTGATAGATGATGAGTTGGTGTGTAAATACCCCAGCTTCCCATCTGCTTAGTTGGGATAATTCTAAGGAGAGTTCTCCACTATTTCCCAGAAATTCCTAGTAAGATCAGACTCCATTTTCTATAGTAGTAACTGGTTGTATAACACACCCCCTCCCTATCCAATTTTCCTACTACCCCACAGGTATTTCCTAGGATTACTTCCCAAACTCTACACAACTTCCTTTATCTTTCATGTGTTTCTTTTAGGAACCTACTACCTACAAATTATGCCTTCTATTTCTTTCTTTCTTTCTTTTTTTTTTTTTTTTTGTGAGATGGAATCTTGCTCTGTTGCCAGGCTGGGGTGCTCTGGCACCATCTCGGCCCACTGCAACCTCTGCCTCCCGGGTTCAAGTGATTCTCCTGCCTCAGCCTCCCAAGTAGCTGGGACTACAGGAGTGCACCACCACACCTGGCTAATTTTTGTATTTTCAGTAGAGACGGGGTTTCACTATGTTGGCCAGGATGGTCTCGATCTCATGATCCACGCATCTCAGCCTCCCAAAGTGCTGGGATTACAGGCGTGAGCCACCATGCCCAGCCTATGCCTTCTATTTCTATAAATGTTCTCCCTTACTGATTTATCAGGTTTCTCATTAGTACGTACCCAGGTCATGGTGTTTCCAATTTTTTTAAGTACCACAAATAAACTACTGTTCCGCTCTGGGGACTACTGAAAATTGTGATGCACACATTCCATATGGTCTCAATGCATGTAGAAAATAAGAAGTTAAAATTTTCACTTCTCACTCAGTCCCTGAGCCCAATCTAACCGCCATATTGCTGCTACACAGCTTCCTTCTAAAATGTACCTCAGATCATGTCTGACATGAACCTAGTGGTCTTGTCCATTGCTATCACCTCAGTCCCTAAAACCACAACTGGCACATGATAGGTACCCAGTGCTATCTGTTGAATTACTAAGTGACTGTCGTTTTCACGCTTAAAATCTTTGCATGCTTCCCCATGTTACCAGTAAAAGAAAAAAGCCAAACTCCTAAAATGGTACATAAGGCAGAGGCTTCACGGCTCTATCTCTGCTTCCCTCTCCAACTTCATCTCTCACCACTTACGCATTCTCCCTTACTCCAAAATATATACAAATAACCTGTATTTTAGCCATCCCGTACTCGTGGTTCCTATAAAATTACATTCTTTTTATGCCTGTGTTTTTGCATATGTTGCCCACTCAAGTTGATACCAACAGGTTCCTGCAGAGGCTGCTCAACTCTGACTTCCTCTGGATGACCTGCCCTGATCCCTTTGAGTAAGGGTAGCCTTTTACTGCTCCCATTACACTATTGAAATTTCTGGTTGCTCAATAATCTGTCCCACCAGAGAGAGAGAGTGTTTTGAAGTAAGAGGCCACGTCTTTGCTTTGCAGTTATTCCCAATGCTTGACATATTTTAAGTGCTCAGAAAATAAATGTTTGTGCATTAATGAAAGGCTTTGATTGTTCTCTGTAGTAATATTTTGAGGATGCTTTAGTATGTTATCCTTATTCCTCTAAATCAGCAACTGACTTATGCCTAGAGAGAATATTGGGGAATCTTAGGGATTCCCTAACAGCTAACCACTTTCAGAAAGATAAACCACAGGTACACAAACCGCATTATCTAAGCTTCCTATTGTTACAATTTGGCTTTACTAATCATGAGAAGAACCTAGTGCCTTGGCCAAGGAATAATGTGACCTGCCACCTAAGCTTATAGAGGAGGCTCAGTGTATGAAAACAAACTCCTCCCACATTGCACAACCAAGTGGGTGGCTGTCATGAGAACCCAGAAAAGCTGTTTGGAAGTGGTTCTCTTCATTGAGCTGAGCTCTTTTAAACCAGCACAGCTTCAAGAAGGAATGTTTACAAATTCAACATAAGGCCTTAAACCTTGCAGCTCAAGCCCCATACTAGTGAGCTGGTTTTATGGAGACGGAGGGTAGAAAACAAGAGAGGAAGATGTACTGGTTCTGCTTCAAAGGCCCAATTAATTCTACATCTAAATCACCTTCAGAGAGAGGGATCTAGCTGGGACACAGTGACCCCTCCACACTTCCCCACCCTTCTTCAACTCTCACCCTCCAAAACAAAGCTGATTAAAAAGCCCCAGACATTTCCTTTCCAAAACTACCCTGAGATTTGGATAAAATCTAATCACATGACAAAAGAAATTGTATTGAAAATGGAGAACATAATGAAAGATGAGTTTTCACTATATTGATTCAATCATGCAACCGACAAGCACTAAACATCTACTTATGTGAATAGCTCATGCATCAGGAGGCACTTGTTTGCCTCTGGAAAATGACATTATTTATAAGGTGCACATACCCTCCAAGACAAAGTATCTTGTCAAATGCTGAATATGATGTCTAAAAAGTAATAGATGTTCACATGATGCTAAATCTCCTGTATCCTGTACCCTGTCAGTAAGGAGACATTAATTGAAGTCTCTCTTGTGAAGTCTGTCTTTGTGAGCTAAAAATCAACCAGCATCCATTTTCAACAAAATAGATGACATAGGTCCTCTACTAGGGCCAGCAGCTAATTCTCCTCAGTTCCAATTTCCTAATCTTTAAATACCCTATTGATACCTGTTTATTTCACCAACATTCTACCACTATGTAATTATCCCTAGTTCTCTAAGCCCTTCAGTCATTTGACCACTTATAAAACTTGAATGAAATATGAATGTTGTCTTTTCCTGTGTTTCTAAAAAATACCTTCCACTTAACAATACATGATAATATATGCCATCACAAGCACACTTCAAGAGTATGATCTACACAGCGCAGGGGAGTCCCCTCAACTCAACAGGGAGTTCTTTGGGATGAGATTCTAGGAGTTGGTCCATTTGAGGCCATGAAAGTTTCATGTAGAAACAAAGGTAAAGGCTGAACTTTCTCAGAAAGAAATCATAGAACCACCAAATGCCGAAGCTCAAAGGAATTCCTGGAGACCACAAAACCAGCTAACTCATTTGACAGCTGAGGATACTTTTGGATAAGCCAGGGAAGATATTTAAAATGCTCAAGTCCCGATAATAAGGAAGAGGAAGCCAGGCCAGGACTCAAGTATTCTGATGTCCACACTCCTCTTTCTACTGCTCTGCACTACCTCTCAATAAGCATTACCATAACTGAATTCCACAGCCTCCTGAACAAGCTTGCCTGGCATTGGCATTGCCAGGCATTGGCAGTGTGTTTAGCCAGTAGTTTAGATAATCTACAGGAAGAGGTGAATGTTCTTTGCCATGCAAGTGCTAACCATCTCAGGTTACTTTCAGACCAGTAATTCCACGTGGGCTTTATGAGAAGACTCAAAAAGTTACTTATCCAGTGCCTTATAGATAATTAATAGAATAATTAATTAGGGGCAGAGTAGAGACTAAATTCTAGTTCTCGTAACTTCCTATGTAGCATACTTTCTCCTCCTTTAAAGTCTCCCATGCAGAGAAATCTCAAAGAGGAAATGATGGATTTCAACATTCAAATCTCAAACCAAGCATTTTGAAACCAACATACTATATAATATCCCATCCTACTTGTCTAACGTTGGCCAAAACAATCTCCTTCATCTGAAACCTTCCTGGTACCAACTTTTCCTGCTAAAGGCAAACACAAATCCAGCTAAAATAACTGCTACTGCTGTTGTAAATATTGTTATTACTCATAGGGCTCCACAGAATGAGAGGTAATTCTCTTTTTATGTGCAGCAGTAGCAAGGGTGTTTAAATGTCATCTTTATTTTGACAGTATTTCAGAGGAAGGCATTAATGCCACATTCTATTTAGATAAATTTTTATTATATTGAAGGCCAGTGCGTTTCCATATTGGATTCTCTTGATGGACAAAAGACTCTGAAATGGCACCCAAAAAAGTATTTTTTAAAGCATTATTACTCTTATGGAAAAAATTTTCAATCCTGACAAAAATGTATAGAGAAGGGTAGCCTGGCAGAATTGCATCAACAACACTAGTGATTTAAATTTGGTTTTACTTTAACTCATGGCCCTAACACCTTCCTTCTCCAAAGACTCCATCCCTGACTAACAGTCTCAATTTCTATGTGGTTTTCTTTTTTATGTGTCACGCCTAAGATGTAATGAGTAGTTCAGCCTTTACACAGATTATCAGGTGAATTTAGGCAAATGGTATACACAGAAAGAAGATCCTTTTTCAAAAGAGAGAGAGAGAGAGAAAGAGCAAGAGAGAAAGTGCAAAGAAATAAATTCTCCTGGTTATTTAGTGCTGGTAAAGAGAGTATCAATTAGCATAGCCCATTTAAAACCATGATGGTGAGACCAAATTAGAGCCAGAAAATGTTCAATCTTTTTGACAGTCACTCCTGGAAATAACTCCTAGAAAAATTATGTAAGTAGAATATTCATTCCAATGTTAACCAGAATGGGAACAGTGGCTTATACGCATGAGAAAATAAGGATGTCCATTGTCATGTTGACTAAAATAGAAGAAGGGTTGTGAGATAAAAACTGGAAAAAACCTCAGTGTCCAACAACAGAGATATACTGCAGTAAAAAAGAGTATAAATGTGATTACATGTGTAGCCATTGAAAATAATAATTACAAAACTTATGTAAAAATATTTTTAAAATGAAACATTGGAGAATACAAAAGAATATGTACATTTTAATTATAGTAATTTTAAAATATGTCATTCCCTGCTTCAAAACCTTCAACAGCTCACCACACAATCTCCTTAATATGGCCATTAGGTCCTCCTTTGTATGATCTCTACGTACCCCTCCAACCTTAACTCACCCCACTCCCTAACTGCCTTGGCTCTGAGTGTTTAGAGACCTTAGAAATCGCCTAAACATGTCACCCTCAGTGATCATCTGAGGCATCACTTCTTTGAGAAGGCATCCGTGACCTTCCCCACAGCCAGGCTTTCTATGTCAGCACTATCACACTGCATTGCAATTGCGTGTGCACTTTTCACTTGCCCCAAGTGGACTGTGAGCTCCTTTTCAACTGAGATCTTGTCTATCTTTCTCACAGCTGTGTCCTAGAACCTGGCACAGTGCCTGGTATATGGAGGGGCTCGACAGATGTGCATTGGATGCATGAAAAAATAAAAGAGTGATCAATGAGTGAATCAGTGAAGGAATCAATGAGCAAATATCATTGCTACTAGCCTCTCTGCTTCCCACTTTGAGTGAGTAACTGAATGCGTGTGGTCCTGTGTTCAATGCAGCAAATGCAGACAAGAAGAGAAGATAAAACATGAGAACCAGTGAATATTGAGGTAATTGAGCTGACCTCATTTTCAAATTGTTTTTAATACTGTGGAGAGTTTTGGGAGGTAAGGGGGTAGCTTTATTGAGATATAATTCACACACCACACAGTTCACCCATTTAAAGTGTAAAAAACAATAGTTTTTAGTATATTCACAGAATAATAAAATCATCACCCAAATCAATTTTAGAACAGTTTCATTACCACAGAAAGAGTCCCCTACTGCCACATTCATTAGCTATCACTCTCTACCCAATCTACCCATCCTCCTCAGCCCTAAACAACCACTAATCCTCAGCCTCTGTTGATTTATCTATTCTGAATCTTTCAGGTAAATGGAATCATCTGATATATGTTCTTTTGTATCTGGCTTCTTCCACGTAGCATAATGTTTTCAAGGCTCACCCATGTTGTAGCATGTATCAGTACTTCATTACTTTTTATGGCTGAATAATATTCCATTGCATGGACATACCATATTTTGTTTATCTATTCATCAGTTGATGGACGTTTGGGTTGTTTTACCTTTGGACTATTATGAATAATGCTGCTATAAACATTCATATATAGGTTTTTATATATAGGTTTCATTTCTCTTGTGTATAGCTAGGATGAAATTGCTGGTTCATATAGTAACTGCATTTAACTTTTTGAGGAACTGCAAGGATGTTTTCCAACGTGACTGCACCGTTTCACATTCCCACCTTCAGTGTATGATTCCAATTTCTCCACATCCTCATCAACACTTACTCTTCTGGCTCTTTGATTATAGACATCCTAGTGGGTATGGAATGGTACTTTGGTCTTAATTTGCATTTCCCTGATGACTAATGACATTGAACATTTTTATATGCTTATTGGCCATTTGTATATTTAATATTGTTCAAAATATTTTTTCAATTTAGAAAAATGTTTAGAATGAGGAATAGTTTCTAATAAATAGGAAGTACATAGGAGATCATTCTGAGCTTATTAAGGTGCTAACCACCAAAGGTGAAAAGTGCAAATAAGATGCCTTAACGACTTATAAGGGACAAAAGAGATAGCAAGCTTCATTCCTGACTCTGGGCGAGTTATCTAGCTTCTCCAAGCCCTGGTCTCAACATCTGTAAAATGGAATACTAACAATATCTATATTATAGGTCTGGCGTGATAGTTAAATAAAATGTACATGTAAAACACATAGCATAGTCCCTAGCAAACAGTAAGAACTCAATAAATATTTGGTGTATGAAACTATGGTAATTAACATTAATCATGTTTTTAGCTACAGGACTTATGGGAGGCTTTATTATGCAAATATGCATTATGATTCTCAAAGAAGAAAGAATTTGTTTTCTAAATTTAATTGATCATGGAATCCTTTTTTCATAAGTCATCTGGCAGAGCAAGTGGTCTAGGAACATGCTCTGGGAAATGCTAGCCTACCTCTTCTATCTTTTACAGACCAGGAAAATGAGGCCCTGAAAAGAACTGCCCAAGATATTTAGTCACTTGATAACAAATCCAAGGAGAGAACCCAAGGTCTCCTCTTCCCCTATTCTTCAGTGAAATGCATGAACCCATAACCTTGAGAGTGGGACAAGAAGAAGCCCTATGTCCACCTGTCCCATACTCCATCTGTTTGGTCCACAAGCTCAGTCCCCAGCCTCTCTGGCCCATCCTCATATTGTCATGGACTGGAGTAAGAGTACAAATGGAGGCCCATGTGACATATGTCTAACTATGTAACAGATGTAAGTCAAGTTGACAAACTGCTGAGGAAAATATGTTTCATCCTCCTGCCTTGGCAAGTGAACCTTCATAATGACCTGAAAGGCCAAGTTCAAATTCAGAACCCCTCAGAGTTCCTCAGTGAGTGTGACCCATGAGAGAGAGGATCCTGGAGCCTGAGGCTGCATCTCACTTCCTGCCATCCCTGGCTCTGTCCCACACTGCAAGCATCTTGTTAACATGCAGATAGACCCCACCAGCCACATATCCAAACTTCATCCATAGGTTGCTGCGACAGCAACCTCCCAGACCCCTTCAGAACTGGGGAGTGTGCAGGCTGACAGCAGGATGGACTCTCAGGAAGTCAGACCCAGGAAGAGACCTGTGAGTGAAGGTGGGTTCGGGGCTGTTTGGGCAGGAATATGGGGTCCCAGGTACCTGAAGTCTGGAGGGGCATGAGCTCTGAGTGGATGTAGTCCCTCAGCCCTGCAAATTGAATACCCTGCAGGAAGAGGTATAGCAAGAAGGGGGCCAGAGCATGGCTGTACCAGAGCTGCCCATGTTCAAGGGCAGTGCTGCTCACTGTACCCATCTGAGAACCACAAGGATTGTTTCAGGGAAGATGCCTGAAAAGAAACATCTGTGAAAATGAGATTGCAAATCCCTTCCCTGAACCATGAGCTTTTTAAGTGAAGCAGCCCTGCAGCCCCACTGCGGGAGGGTCAGCCCAGAGATTCATGAGCAGCCGTACTGGGAAGGCTTCATGTGACACACTGAGGCATCAAGAGGGGCACTCCAAGGTGACCTGGGGAGCCTTCTTTCAGCCCTCTGCTACCCCCATTTGGTAAATTATGGAAGATTAGTAAAAACTGAAAGGAGACTCAAGGCTCACATTATCTCTGGATGGTTTGCTACATGTAAATAATAAGAACTTGATGGTAGAAAGCAGATTGTCCATTATCATTAGTATGATTTCAGCCTGCTTTATGGCTCCTCGGCGAGTTGAAAACATATTTTTAGTTTTAATATCAGAACCTGTCAGAATTTGTTTTGCTAAAGCTAACAGAATGATACAGGTCAGATCAATTATTATGAGAAATTTCATTAAGGAAGTGCCATATGTGGCACTATAAAAAAGACAGAGCAGCACATATGGCTAGGAAGAAGGGATGGCACTGTGTCCCCTGGACGTGCATGACACTGTCACGCCCTTCAGCCCCTGTCACTGTGGTCATACTTGAATGGGAAACCCCTCCTCCATCTCCATCCCTGTCTTATGCTGTTCTCTCTCCCCCAAAACCTGTGCTCTGCTGGTGCCCCAACCCTGGAGACCTGACAACGAATTTAATTGTTGTCTGCAGAGGACTTGGTTAACAGGACTTCTGATATCCCAGGGAATGGAAACTTTCAAACAGGAGACAAAGAAAATGAATGAACAATTAAAAGCAGGGACCCAAGTCGGATTGAATGCTCTCTCTCTCTTTCCTGGTTGGTATCAGGGGTTAAGAACACCAGTTCTGGGATCAGACTAGCTAGGTTTAGGTCTTGATAAATCAAATCTCATCTTGAATTGTAATCTTCATAATCCTCACGTGTCAAGGAGAGGCCAGGTGGAGGTAATTGAATCACAGGGGCGGTTTCCCCCATGCTGTTCTTGTAATAGAGTTCTCACGAGATCTGATGGCCTTATAAGGAGCTCTTCCCCCCTTCACTTGGCACATCTCCTTCCTGCCACCTTGTGAAGAGGGTGCCTTGCTTCCCCCTCGCCTTCCACCATGATTGTAAGTTTCCTGAGGCCATCCCAGCCATGCTGAACTGTGAGTCAATTAAACCTCTTTCCTTTGTAAATTACCCCCATCTCAGGCAGTTCATTATAGCAGTATGAAAATGGACTAATACTCTACAACTTCATGTGACAGTATCCAGTTTACTTCATCTCAGTAAGCCTCAGTTTTTTCATCTGTAGAATAGGGATAATGAGATCCATTTTCTCAGGTGCCTGCAGGAAAAACTAAATGAGAAAAATGCATGTTAAAGCACTTAGCATGATGCCTGGCAAACAGTAGTAATTATCTTCATTTGTATGTCATTGGCAGGCAATAGATCTGGTGGAAAAACATACAATTTAAGTTAGGAAATCTGTATCTACCACTGGCTCTAAGATTTCGGCTAGTCGGTTCACCTCTCTAGACCTTCATTTCCTCATCAACAAACTGGGGATAATCCTACCCATCTGGCAGAGCTGTTTCAAGATTCAGGGAGCTACTGAATGGGGAAAGTGCTTACAAACTATAATGTGATATGCAAGCATAATTTAGTGTAATCATCTCCAAGCTATCCCCGAGCCTCTGAAAATACTGGACAGATGCCATTTATATGACTTTCTTCGGAATATGGACGGTCCAGGCAGTTGAGTAATAACTAAAAGCATCCTAAGAGTCTAATGATACAAAGCATCAGAACGAGTCAGAAATGTAGAAGCCCTGACTCAAAAGGGTCTGAGATGTACAGCAGAGGCGTGTTCACAAAGGAGCTGCCTGGCTGATTGCACTTAATAGCTTAGCATCCTTCAAATAGGTTATACATATTTTTAAAGCCCAGAAATTGATATTCAGCAGCACGGCTTCCTTTCAGGCCTAGAGTCTATAATAGTTTTGTCCCTTGAAATCATAACTCAAGAGATAAACCAGTCTGCAGCTCTGAGATGTCCCACAGTGGCAGCCATGCTTGGCTAGCCAGACCTTGCCTTCGAGTTTTGCTGATGGAGGATCTGACCACTTGGCTCAGATCATGGAATTTTTCAACCTTCTGGTCCCAGCTGTTGGCTAACTATTATGCCCTCTGAAGGCCCTTCCAGCCTGGTCATTCTCCAAGGCTAAGTGAGCTGATTACTTACACACAACTCCTCTCTTGGACTCTGAGGCCTGGAGTGTGTTGAGCATTTTATCCTGAATCTCTTACTTTATGAAATCCTCTAGGATATACAAAACAGAAAAATGGAAAGGGAGAATGAGTGTTGAAGAAAAATGAAAGAAAGGAGGAGAAAACAAATGTGCTCCCTGACTCTGCTTCACCTCTTCAGGTGAAGGAGGAGGAAGGGTGCTGTCAAAGTTGCACCAGAGCCAGTTCTGAGAGGGAAGCAGTTTGGGGAAGTAGCAGCCTGCACAGCTCAGGGGAGTTGCTGACTCCTGGAGGAGGTGGCCCCTGTTAGCGCAGACCCAGCCTCAGCTGGACACAGGAAGGGCAGGCTCCTTGGCTCCTGTGGTATCAGAAAGAGGTGACAGGCACATGCCCAGAGCAGGAGATTAACCCCAGGCACAATGGAGAGAGAGGCAGAGCTGGAGTGGGATTACAGACCTCCTCCGCTCTGGTCTTTACCTCAGTTTCCTCTTAGCTGTGGGGGAAAAAAAAAAAAAAAAAAAAACCTTCGTGTGTGTAATTCGAACATTTCTATTCATTGGGTGGTGACTAAGACTCAGCAGACACAGGCCCTGAGCCTCTTCCAGCCTCAATTGCCATCTCTCCTCAAGTTCTCTTTCCCTCCCCACCTGACTTGTGATGCACAGGTTCCTTCCTTTCTCCTTTCTTTCCTCAGTCCTCTTGCTGCTCTCTCCACTTTCTCCCGCCTCAGACTCTTTCACTCAAACCCTTCTTTCCTGCTCCCCCTCCTTCCTGCTTCCCCCTCCTTCCTGCTTACCCTTCCTTCCGCTCCCCCTCCTTCTGCTCCCTTTCCTTCCTGCTCCCCCTCCTTCCTGCTCTCCCTCCTTCCTGCTCCACCTCCTTCCTGCTCCCTCTCCTTCCTGCTTCCCCCTCCTTCCTGCTTCCCCCTCCTTCCTGCTTCCCCCTCCTTCCTGCTCTCCCCTCCTTCCTTGCTCCTATCCCCTTCTTTCTCAGTTCCCCTCATTCTCTCTGCTTTTGCTCTCCTAGTCTCTACCTTTCCTGTTCTCATCCTACCTCTTCAAGATGCCCTACTGGGGACTTTCTGATTTCTCTGTTTCTGGCTTCTAGAACTTTGAGGGTAATTAAAATCATGTATGTATCTGTCAAAAGGCCCCAATATTGGTGGGGAAAGAATTAGGTAGGGGAAATGGTGGTTCATGTTTAAATAAGTAAAATAAGTATGATAAAACCCCTTTATAGTAAATTTTCTAAGATTGCAGACTACTTTTTATATTTCTTGTGGTTTCCATAGAGCTTAGCATTGTGCTTAACACATAAAAAATGCTCAATAAATATTTGTTGAATAAGTGCCTCAACCAATTAATGTAAGAATGTGGAAAACAAAATGTGGTTTATTTCATTTGAGCACGTATAGCCACAGTGTCAATTGAGCCAGAAAGCAGGGATGTATGTCTTTAGAGAACCTTGCAAATCCTTGATGGAATGTACCTATTCACTTATAATTAGCATAAGTATTATTAAAATGTTGCCGTCTTCAATGGGCTAAAATTTTCCTTGTTTACATTACTAATTTTCTTGGCAAGCCTTCTTTCATAAATACAGGTCAATCCCAGTCTACAAGTTCTGTACACAAAGCCACTGACTCTGCTGGTGTCCCATGGTGACGCTGAATTACTTTACCCATCTCCTCTGTACCCAACTGGTTCATCTGCAGGATTCATCTATAACTCATCCTTTCACAAATGTTTCTCTTATGCTTCTTTGTGCCAATCTTTATGCTGAGTACTTCACATATATCATCTCATTTAATTCACGCAAACTCTGAGGAAGTCATATTATTATCCCTACTTTTCAGATGAGGAGCCTGAGGCTAAAATTGATGGAGTAGCTTCACCAAATTTCCCAGTTTGCCCACCACAAAAGTAGTTCCTGGGATGCAGGCCTTGCAGTTTTTAAACCAGGACAGTCTCAGGCAAGCTGTCCCAGTTTGACTGGGACTGGGGAATTTCCCAAGACTTGGGACTTTCAGAGCTAAAGCTGGGAATGCCCTATGCATGCTGGAAGAGTTGCTCACCCTACTCTAGTCATGTGCCCAGGGCCATTGGAGTCAGGATTCAAAACGATTTCATCTGATTTCAAGGACCTACTTTTAAATAGCCTGCCCTGCCCTGTCAACCTCTAATTCTACATTTCTAGCTGCTTCAGAGACATCCCACAGTTACCTCACACCCCAAATACCACTCTCCAAAACATCTCTCTTCCCATTAAGCCAACTGTGCTACTCTGTTAAGTAATATCTAAAGGTATCCTTATAATCACTTCCAAATTTCTCAAATCCTTCCCTCCCTTACTATTCCCTTTACTAGCACCCTGGTCCAGGTCTTCAGTCCCTGAATTCCCACAAACAAAATGTTTCTCTGCCTCCAAGTGTCTACCCTGTACATCATTCTCAGATTTATTCCTTAGGAGGGTAGACATGAAAGAGAATTCACAGTCCAGCCTTATATCTGACATGTTAAGAAGCTAAGGCAAAGATAATTCAATAGCTCCTCCGAAGCTGCATCAGGGCAGAGCCCAGTATAGCACCCACATCATCCTCACCCACAGGCCTGCGTACTTTCCAAAGCACCTGCCCCTGCCTCTCCTATGGTTCCCTCTGGCCACAGAGCAAGTCCAAAATCTGCATCTGCAAACATTTCAGCCTCCTGGTCCTACCTACAATTCTACCAAGTGCCCTCTCTGCTCTGCTGAGTTGGTCTGGCCTTTGCAGCTGCCAACCTCTGTACCACCTCTGCATCTTCTCTTCTATTTTTGCCCACCTACTTCCCTCCTTCACTGAGGAGGGTTTAAGTGAGCACCTATTATGGACAAAGTCTCTCTCTAGTGAAAACACAGAAGAAGACACAGTCCCCAAAACAAACAGCTTTCACTCTGGCTCAGGTTCCACTTCCTCATGACCCCTCCCCCAACCCCTTTCCTCATAACTTTCCAGAATATACATTTTCTGTACCAAGACTTTTGGCATTTAAGCTATTGAATCCAATTTTTTATCTGCTCCTTGTAGGTGGGTCTTAATTTCTTAATAAGATTGTCAGGTCTTGGATGTAGTGATACTGGAAAGCCTTTCTTCCTGCTCCCACAACACATCTGACCTTGTGATGGGTGTATAATCACTGCTTGACAATTTCTTGTTCAGCTGAATTAAATTGGTCACAGCAGATTCTCTACCACAAACCATCCTATGCAACAATTTTTTTCTCTGATTCTAGTGTACACAGCAGTCATTCTGCCAAAGAAAAACTTGACTGCATATTATTTTCATTGCAGTCTAGAAGGGCAAGAGCTGACATCAAATTGACCCACTTACATTTCTTTTTCCACCACTAAAGAGGAACCCGCCTCCTTCCCTGCTCTTCCTCCTCCCCCAGACATCTCAAAGAACCTAATCACCATCTTCTGAATCCTCCCTGTCACCTTCCGCCCCCTCAACCAAATGCATATACCACCTCAAATACTGAACCGCAACTCAGATTTTTAAAGTTCAAGAACGAACAAGAAGAAGCAATTGACTCATTTTTCCTTGATTCAAAGTGCTGTGGGTTTTCTAAAGCAACCCCGACACCCCTTATGTAGGCCTATTTCTGCAGCCAGGGCAGACCAAGGGGCTCCTCCTTCCCTAGCCAGATTGAACAATGAAGCATAAATTACACAGCCTTGATGTGTGACCTTGGGCAAATAAGTCGCTTCACTGCTCTGGGCTAAGGATTCCACAGCTACAAAGGGAGGGGCTTCTCTATGGAGGACCCCTCCACTCACACATTCTATGACTCTGATTTCTTTCTCACTCCTAGATTCCCTCCACAGAGCAACCTGCTCCAAGAACAACTCCAGCCCCAATAAATCTTCCCTTGCCAACACAGCTCTTCTGCTGCCAGTGCAAAAGGTGGAAAGATGATTCCTTCTCTTTGTTTTTCTTTTTTTACTAAGTTTCATGCTGAGAAAAGCTCATTAAAACTGCTAGTTCACCCAACATGGAAAGACAGCCCCAGTAGAAGGGCAAACAGAGCTCAGGGACTCTCAGTTGCCCTGTGGAGGCAAAGTGACTCTAAAAGCTTTGTCAGTTTGAGTTCAGTGGCTCACAGGACTCTTTGAGCCATTTGCCCTCTCAAAATAGACAGTAAGTAGACAATGAGTAGGTCCTCAGAGAAGCCACTCCTAGTTTTGGTATTTTGTGGATTCTTTATTTGGATGACACACAGGGCATCAGGTTCCTATTGGCCTTTTCTTGAATAACTTGCTTACAAAGGAGAAGGAAATGCTGCTTAAACCACTCTTGCCTTCTATGGAGAGCAGCTCTTCATAAATAAGAAACCTTTTGAATCTGCTGAGTACCTTGATGAGTTTGGATATGCAAAATGGACCCAGAGCAAGATGTGGAAAGAAAAGCAGGGAAGAGTTGAATTGCTCCGCATAACTAATAAGAAAAATTGGAATTTGTCAGGAGAACCCAGGAAGAATGAGGCTGAGAAAAAAGAGAGAAGGGTGGAGAGAAGAACCAGCAATTTGGACGAGGCTGAGGTTCTGTGTGGGGTGTAATGGCCAGTGAAAAATCTCAAGGATGGGAGGGCAGAACTTGATGACTATTTTCACATGTGACTGCGTGCTGTTGCAATAAAACCATCTCCATCCTCCTCTTAAATCTACTCTAAAATCTTCTCTACAAACTTTCATGAATAAGTGGAGATTTTTGTTTGTGTTGGTGAACTCAGGGAAGAGGCTCAATTTCAGGTATGAGTAAACATGGATTAGAACAACAGAAAGCATAGAGCCACAAATTTAAAAAGCGGGAGTTAGAAGCCAGGGGTGATTACAAAACAGTAATCCCCAGGGAATCTGGAGAAATTGTGAGATGCTCACAGTGTATTGAGTTGGCGGTTGAAGCTTATGTTTTCTAAATACCAAATGGGAAAGAAATTTGACATTTGTTGGGAGAATCCAGGAAGGATGAGGATGAGAAAAAGAGAGAAGAATGAAGAGAAGAACCAGCAATTTGGATGAGGCTGGAGCTCTATGTGGGGTGCATTGGTCATGCACATGTGTGTGAATGCGTGCGCGCGCGCGCGCGCGCACACACCCACACACACACGACTGGGAAAAAAAAAAAAAAAACCTTGAAGAAAAGGTTGAGGGAGAACAATTGGCCAGCCCAGGTACAGGGGAAACCTCACTAAAAATGAGCTGCTGCTCCCTGGAATCTGTGGGCTCTTCTCTAATGAAACTGGGCAGATAGAGCCTTGGCTGCTGGCTGGGCAACAAAAAGGCAGCATCAAGAGAAGAGGCAGCTGCTGGCTGCAAAGGAGTGTGGAGGTGCAGGCCAAGCGCTGTCCACAGTGAGGGAAGCTAACCAGGAGAGTGCGATCAGATGAGGTATGAATTTCTCTTGATGGTTCAGCGCTTTTATATAGAATATTTGAAAATGTCTAAAATTCATAGCACCTCAAAGTTGGAAGACAGCTTCCCCCATAAACAGTCCCTGTTAAAGCTATTAAAGAGTGTGAATGTACATTAGGAAAAACTGAACCAAGAAAGGGACCCGGGAGGGTTAGATGGTGGGAAGAACCAAATTCCTGCCAACCAGAATAGAATCCCAGAGAAAAATGGATGCCAGCCAGAGAAATAGCCCCTTCCATAGACTGTTATCTAGAAGAAACAGAGGGAATGAGGAGGACTCCAGCACAGCCTCAGACAGACATATCTGGGCTCTAAAGCACCTCTCTTTCTACATTTTATGTCTTCAGTTTCATTCATTTTTTCACATATATTTACTGAACACTCAATACAAGCCAGGTACCTTTCTTGATGTTAGGGAGACAGAGATGAAATAAGCAGGTAAGGCTTTGTTCTCTTGCATTTAACATAGGCAATAAACAAGAGGGAAGAACATGAATGAGTAGGATTTAGATGCCACTAAGTATCCTATGAGTAAAATAAAGCCAACACTTGTCACGAACAGTGACTTTGGATAGGGCCTGCTTTAGGAAGAGTGGTCAAGGAAGGCCTATCTGAGGAAAGCTCCTCTGAGTTGCAACAGAAGCAATGAGAAAGAATCAGCCTTGAGAAGACGTTGGAGAAAGGCATCCTGAGCAGAGGGGAGGAAATGCAAAGGCCCTAGGAGGGCAGAGGGCAGGTGGGGTGGAGCTGGAGAAGCGCATCTGGAGTAGAGGCTGAGAACAAAGCCCAGGGGCAGGTCCTGCAGGCCCCTGAAAGCCATGATCAAGCCAATCAAAGTGGGTAGCCATCTGGTGCACCGTGGCAGGAAGGAGTTTCCTTTCTGCACTGAAGGAGGCCATTTCTCCAAGAAGAGACCCATGGAGTGAGCTCTGCACCCACACTGGAGACTCCAGGAGTGGTGCTTACAGCGAAGAGCCACCAGATGGCTCCATCTCTCGGCCCGCTTTGCTTTCTCCTGCCATTGCTGACGCTTTTCCTGTTGTAAGGTAGAAGCACTTTTTCCCACTGAACAAAAGCTTCTTCAACAATCAGCCACTTTCCTTTCCTTTCCTTTTTTTTTTCCCCCAAACAAAATGAACCAATAGCAGCCAGTAAGTACAACAGGGCAGGCCAAATAGAAACCATCTTTACCATCCTGACAGCTAAAACGGGCAACTCCTCCTAACCTGGGGGCTTCCTCTGGGCTCCATTCCTAAGCTCCCCTTTTCTCAAAGCACTGTGCTCAGTCCAACAGGCTGGATCACCCTCCTTTCCAGAAAGTCAATCCTAGGAAAAAGGAATGCCTAGCCCAGGACACAGGCCAAACTTTAACTCTCCGAGGAGTAGATTCCCCAGGAAGTAATAACATCTGAGCACTTAAACAACTCACTGTGACAGTGTGCATGAGAACATGGGGCTGGGAGAGCAACAGGAGCTTCAGAATAAAAACGCAGACAGGATGGTGGCTACTTTCACAAAGGTTTTCTTGCAACAGTATGTATTACTAAATCAAGGCAAGAATCGCTCCAAGCTGTTCAACACACACCAGCCCTGGAAACTGTTGTTTAGTGTGAAAGAAGGAGCTTCAGAGAGCAGCACGCAGCTGGCATCAAGAAGCAAAAGCCTGCAGGACTTGTCAGTGAGTCTAATGAACTCATCAAGGAGCCACAGGGCCCAAGGCTTTTCAGGGCACTCTGAAGAGTCAACAGGGAAAAAAAAAATAGCCCATCTTTAATGAGCCTGCAATCAAATGTTGGTCATGAGAACTCTTGCCCAGTGGAATTTTTTCCTTCTTTTTCATCTGTTGGAATTAGTCACTCCCTCCCCTGAGCTCCCACAGTCCTTGGTCCATATTGTTGTCATGCCCAGACCTGTGTCCCTCAGTAGATGGGGAGCTCCCTGAGCCCAGGCCTACCTGTCATCCACATTTGTGTCCTCTCGCCCACTCAGGACCTCACACAGAGCCTGGTGCCTGGCTGACCCTTCACAAATGCTCATCGAACTAAATTTTGATGTGGAAACAGGAAGCCCAGTCACAGGGCCCAGGGGAGAGTCTGCGAAGTGAATGAAGCGTTGAGTTACATTGGATCTGAAAAGTACTCTTCTTAGCACTGACAAGGCCTAGCACATGGTCAGCCCTAAATAATGGTGTTTTGTCTCTTTTTCCTCCTATGAAGTAGGATTTAAGAAGCTTAAAAAACAAAATGTTTAAAATTCCCTTTTCCCTCATATCCCTCCCCTCTCCCTGCCATTATGCCTATAATCTGTGAACGAGTCAAACTAGTGAGATAAGGCAGTGAAGGGACCTATGTTAAATGCAAATCTGGGACGGCAACACGTGTGGATATTATTATCCCCTTATTGAAAATGAGGAAAACAAAGCTCAGAGAGGCTACGTAACTTGGCTACTGTCACACAGTTTGCAAGTGGCTAAGCCAGGATTTAATCCTAAACCTGACTTCACAATAGTCCTGCTGCCACTGCATTAGGCCAACCTTGCATGGTGGCATGGAACCAGAGCAGAGCTTCCTAAAGTGGACATCTGTAGCGGGATCATTGATTCTCTCCAAAATGCACATCTCAATGTTTCACCCATACCTACTTAAGTCAGAAGAAAAATCTGAGAGTGAGAATTGCGTGGTTTTTTTTTCTTTTTTTTTTTTTCTTTGAGACAGAATCTCACTCTGTCGCTCAGGCTGGAGTGCAGTGACGTGATCTCGGCTCACTGCAGCCTCTGCCTCCCAGGTTCAAGCAGGTCTCATGCCTCAGCCTCCCAAGTAGCTGGGACTACAGACATACACCACCACGCCTGGCTAATTTTTTTTGTATTTTTAGTAGAGATGGGGTTTCACCAGGTTGGCCAGGCTGGTCTCGAACTCCTGAGCTCAAGAGATCAACCCGACCCGGCCTCCCAAAGTGTTTGATTACAGTTGTGAGCCACCACACTCAGCCAGGATTGTATTTTGATAAGCTCCCCAGGTGGATTCTTATCCCCACATTTGAGAACCACTGATTGTGGGACAAGAATTAAAAGTCTTTGGCTCCTTCCTCCTATAAGAACGGCCATAATCAAAAAATCACAAAATAATAGATATTGGCATGGATGCGGTGAACAGGGAACACGCCTACATCGCTGGTGGGAAGGTAAACTAGTACAATGACTATAGAAAACAATGTGGAGATTCTTAAAAAACTGAAAGTAGAACTAACATTTAATCTAGCAATCCCACTATTGGGTATCTACCCAGAGGAAAAGACATCATTATACAAAAAAGACACTTGCACATGTATGTTTATAGCAACACAATTCACAATTGCAAAAACATGAAACCAACCCAAATGCCCATCAATCAATGAGTGGATAAAGAAACTGTGGTGTGAGTAGTATGATGGAATACTACTCAGCCATAAAAAGGAATGAATTAATGGCATTTGCAGGACCTGGATGAGATGGGAGACTATTATTCTAAGTGAAGTAACTCAGGAATGGAAGACCAAACATCGTATGTTCTCACTCATAAGTGGGAGCTAAGCTACGAGGATGCAAAGGTGTGAGAACACAATGAACTTTGGGGACTCTTGAGGGAAAGGGTGGGAAGGGGGTGAGAGATAAAAGACTACAAATTGTGTGCAGTATATACTGCTCGGGTGATGGGTAAACCAAAGTCCCACAAATCACCACTAAAGAACTTACTCATGTAACCAAACACCACTTGTTCCCCAATAACCTATGGAAATAATTTTTTTTTAAAGTATCTTTCTCTGGAAGTGGCCAGTAGAGAACTCAAGTGGCTCCTCTCCCAAGAGTCAAGAGAATGATTTTAGGAAGCTGTGCTCTGGGTCAGAAGGACAAACACTCCCTTCACCTTTGGACATCAAAACTAAAACTTAGTCTTTACATCAAGGGTAACACTATGGCCAGTCAGTAAAACATGAGGTTCAAGGCCATAGTTCTGCTTTTTTCAGACTCTGCACCTTTTTTCAGTCTTGTTGTGACCAGAACTTAGAGACCTTTCTATGGGAAAGGGCAATGATAAATGAATATATATATATATATGTGGTGGGGAAGGAGAGAATGATACTGTTAAATATATGTAACAAATATTTAATATATGATACACAATGTGTGTATTTAATAATATTGCTTTCAATGCTCTGTTCTCTAACTCTCCCTGACACTGGTACTCACACACATACTTAAAGGATATATATGTCATGATTTACTTCTTTTTGACAATTCCCACTGGGGCAAATTAAAGGTGAAGAAGTATCCCTGGAACTTGAAGCTATGTGATGACTTTTCTATCTGCCTGACCAAAAAATAAATAAACCAAGAAAGTCCCTTGGTTAGTTGCTTACCGTGATGAGTAGGAAGAGAGGCCTGCTGTGCTAGTCCATCATCTTCTCATGAAAGGTCACTGGTGTCATTTCTCCAGTAACTTCTGGAAAGATGAGCAAGCATACCAGAGAGGTCCTCTAAACACAGCCCACAAACCGTCACTTTTGGAGGAAGGTTCATCTTTCCCCTGCTTTGCTGGCAGTACATGGTGTTTGGGCAAGACTGCCACCCCAAAGAGGCTTGTATGGTAAGTTTAAGAACCATGACTGGCTAAATCTTCCTATGGCACTGCTCTGATTATCTCACCAGCCATGACCCCTTTAAAGGGCTACCAGTTGCCTACTTATTTGGTTAAAATCCACTAGCAAGTTGGGCCCTTCTCACCTCTAACTGCTCCTTTGGAAAACATTCCAGGATTCCTTCACACCAAATAGCCTCCCCCATAACATGTTTCTATGGCACTCTCAACTTCCCACCCTTCATACCCTCATGATTTCTTAAATATTTGTTTAATGTCACCAGAGCTAGACTGCTCAACCCTGTGTTGGTGGGGACCAGGTCTTTTCGTTCATGTACCCAGAACAGTGGCTGACACTGAGTAAGTCCTCAAATATTTGTGACTCACTCAATGACTGACCAACTGACTTACTATTCTGGTCCCAACTTAACCTTTTCAGCTTCCTCTCCTGATTCTACCATACATACACCTATGTTCCATCCAAATCTACCATTCCCTAACAACTTTCTTTACTTTTCCTCCTCTGTAACTTTGTTCATGCTTTTCCTTCTTCTTGGATAATGGACATTATTTTCATCCCATTTAAGAACAATCAGAAACTGAGAAGACAGAAGAAATTTTTTATCCATGTATAATTTCACATACCATAAAATCCACGTGTAGTTTTTAGTATATTCACAAGTTTGAGCAGTCATCACCATTATCTAATTCCAGAATACTTTCATCACCCCAAAAAAACTCTGTGCCCATTAGCTATTGTTCCCCATTCTCTCCTCCCCCAGCTCCTGACAACCACTAATCTACTTTTTGCCTCTATGGATTTGCCTCTTCTAGATATTTAATTTAAATTGGATTATATAATATGTTGCCATTTATGTCTGGCTTTTTTCACTTAACATGATATTTTCAAGGTTCACCCATGTTGTAGCATGTATCAGTACTTCATTCCTCTTTATGGCTAAATAATATTCCATATATATGTGGATATGCCACATTTTATTTATTCATTCATCAATTAGTGGACATTTAGGTTGTTTCTATTTTTGGTTATTATGAATGATACTGCTATAAATATTTACATACAATTATTTGTGTAAACATGTGTTTTCAATTATCTTGGTTATATACCTAAAAACAGAATTTCTGGGTCATATGATAACTCTATATTTAACTTTTTGAAAAACTGCCAAATTGTTTTTCTAAAGTAGCCGTACCATTTTTACCTCTCTACCTGCAATGTATGAGGATTTCAGTTTCTCTACATCCTTGCCAACTTGTGATATTATCTGATGATGATGATGATGATGATGATGATGATGATTGCCATTCTAGTGAGTGTGAACTGCTATCTCATTGTGGTTTTCATTTGTATTTTCCTGATGGCTAATGATGTTAGCATGTTTTCATGTGCTTATTGGCCAGCTTTATATTTTGTTTGGAAACATGTTTATTCAAATCCTTTGCCTATTTTAATTGTATTATGTGTTTTTTATTGTAGAATTATAAAAGTTCTTTAAATATTCTAGATTCTTATCAGATATATAATTTATAAATATTTTCTACCATTCTATAGATTGTCTCTTTGCTTTCTTGATAGTGTCCCTGAAACACAAAAGTTGAATTTTGATGACGTTCAGTTTATTCTTGGGTTGCCTGGGCTTTAGGTGTCATATCTAAGAAATCATTGGCCAATCTAAGGTCACAACAATTATGCCTTTGAGGATGCTGCCTTCTAAGTTTTATAGTTTTAGCTATTATAGTTAGGTCTTTGATCAATTTTATGTTAACTTCTGTATTTAGTGAGAGGCAGAAGGCCCAGATAGATACATTTGCATGTAGATATCCAGTTATCTCAGCACACTTGTTGAAAGATTATTCTTTCCCCATTGAATGTCTTGGAAAGAAGAAACATTTTTAAGACAACTTTGACCCAACAACAGTCTGGCCCTGATTAAAAAACAAAAAAACAAAAAACAGCCACCACAGTCTGAGGTATGACAGTCAGGACTGCAGAGATTGGCTGGAATATTTTGTTCCTACCTACAATGTGAAAATTCCATGAGACCCATCTCAGCCCACTTCCTATATATATATATCAGTAGGTTTAAACATTGTTTAGAGTAAGTTATTCAATGCGATTGTGGCCTTTTTAATATACATAGTAATATTCTGTTTAAAATGTTAAAAAGTTTACAGACACCCTCAAACAAGAACCCTATCCACAGGTCTTTGGTTAAGAATCCCTGCTCTACCCTCCATCCCACAGAGTTCTACCCCTGCCAAGGCTGAAGCCACACCCCTCAGTGCAGCTGACTCACTTTGTGTTCCATCTATTTGTTTGTGTGTAGCCCCGGTCTCTCCTTTGAACTCCACAGTGCCACCTAACTGCTAGATATCTGCACCTTGTCCTCAGGCATCTCCAGCTCAACATGTTCAACTCATCATCTTCCCTCCCCCCACCCAGCTCATACCCCCACTTCCCTTTTTCTGGTCACAGTGCGTTCTTCCCATCACGCAGGCTCAAATCTCAATGTCATCTTCACTTCTTCTTCCTCTCACCACCCCTCCCCCAACAGCTAATTCAGTCTCCAGGTTTATATAGTTGTTCCTTTAGCATAACCACCTGTCAGTACCCTGCCTAGTCCAGGCTCCTATTCTGAGGTCTGGGCTGATGCAACAGATGTCTCTGGCCTTGCTTATTTCTTGCCTTTGGGTTCTATACTTTCTAATTTATTAGAGTGCCATACTTAACAGGTGAAAGGATAATTCTGAGCATTTCCCTCTCTGGCTCGGAAAATCCTAGTGGCTTATCATGGTCCTCTAAATGCAGTGCAAACCCAACTGGTCAGAAATCCAAGAGCTTCCATTCTCTGACTGCAGCCAACCATCTGGCTTCATCTCCCGACTCTCCCCAGACTCCATGTCCCAGCCAGTAGTGGCACCAGTGACATTGTATGCACCCTCATGCCACTTACCTTCACTCACTACCCTGCCACCATTCTTGGCAAGCTAACCCTGCTGCACCTTCAAGCCCAGCCCGCTGTGATCACCTCTGTGAGGACTTTCCTGATTGCTGCAGGACTCACCCCATCGCTCATCTGTCATAGTAATTTACTCACTTTTATGTGACTTTTGCCATTATTGTGCATCTGACATCTCTCTTAGCACACAGCAAAATGCCTTGAGTAAAATGCTTCCTTAATGAATATTGGTCACATTCAGCAGTGATTCTCATAAGGGAATGTTAATCAGAATCACTTGGGGAACTTTTCAAAATACCCCATTTTGGGACCCAGACCTCAATATTTGAAAAGTTTCCACTGATGATTCTGATGTGCATCACTAATTTGACTACTTGTCAAATTAACAAATGATGGTAAAAAATATACTGAACATTTACTATGGGCCAGGCACTGTATATGCATTATCTCATTTAATCCTCACAGAAACTCTGGGGTAGGGTGGGGGAGGTAGTATTATTATTTGTCCATTCCTCAGATGATGAAACTTGAGCTTAAAGAGACTAAATTCTTTGCCTTAGGTGGGTCATGTATAAATAAATGAAGTAAGTGAAATGAAGGACTCTAAAGGTCACTTACAATCTATTTGAGAAATTTAACAGTAATTTCCCAAGAGAATCTATGTCCAGATTTAATAATTTTGAGCTGGTTTCTCATTTTCTTGGCTTTGTGACCTTAGACAAATTACTTGCCCTATCAGAGCTTGTTTCCTCTTCTGCAGAATGAGCATAATACCACTGTTGTTGTAAGGTAAAAGGAAGGATTAAATGGGCTACAATATGTAAAGTACTAAGTGCCTACACACGGTAAATGCTCAATAGGTTAGCTATAACTATCATTATAATTATTTTTATTCCAAAATATGCACCAACCCAAGGTACTTCTTCTTAGCCGCAATCAACAATGGGGGCTGAGGGTTATGATGGCTTAAGTAAGTCACTTGCAAGACTGACTCTCAATGTTCAGAGTCAGTCTTACAAGTGGGGCAGAATAATAAATAGATTTTTACTGAAGATTTCTAGGTATCGGGCATTGGATAAAGAGGTGAATAGAGGTAGGGTCCCTACCCTCAGAGAGATTACAAATTTTTGATACTGAGACAAGGGCCACTCCACCCATGGGGGAGTTTGCCCATTGGCCTGGAGGCCTGTGGGTTCTTGGGGGAGCACCTGTGTCAAGATTTTTTGCCTCTGAACTTAGGAGTGTCCCATTTCCACTGCGTAACATTCCCCTCCGAGACAGCAAGGACAGCAAGGAACACAGAGTGGCTTTGGGGTTTGATCACTTCTACCACTGCCTGGAATCTCGTAGTTTTCAAACTTCCCTTTGACATTAACCAAACATGGTCTAGTTCTGCTTTCTCTCCTTCCTAAACGCACTTTAGGGTGGGGAAAGGGGGTGATCTTGAATGATTGCAATGTGTTCTTCTGCAGCAAGAACACAGGCATATGAAATATTCAGTTATTGCAGCCTGCATTGGACTACAAGTGTTATTTTAACTCTTGAAATTGCATAGCATTTTTTGGATTAGCAGTGTTCTTTCACATACACCCAGTGAGGTAGACATTATTGCTCTCAGTATAGAAATGAAGAAACTGAGTCTCAAAGAGTTTTTGTAATTTACTAAATGCCACAGCTAATGAACCTCTTTGACATGAAACTTTTGGGGAGGTTCTTTAAAAGGGAATAGACAGTGTGGGCGGAGGTTGAAAAGGGAACCTTTTGCCTCCTCTTTTTCCTATTTCTTGCCTAAAATTCAGACATTATGACTATTGTGTAAGCAGCATCATATTGTGACTTTAAACTTGAAAGCAATGCAAAAAGGATGGCAAAAACCTCCTTTTTGAAAAATTGATGAAGCCTAGGCCACTGATGCCTTCTTGCAACACCAGACCAGCCCTGAACAGGCTACCTTTGGCTTTTTTTTTTTTTTTAATGTATTTAAGATACTATAGGTGAGCCTCTATAAAGTAGCTATAAGCACTTCTTAGCTGCCACATAGGATAATCTACAATTGCATAAAACTGTGACAATCACCAATAGGGACATGGTTGAGCAACTAATGTCACATCATTATTAATTGTCCCTGAGTCACTCATTCTCCACTTCTAAGAGGGACCTATACTATCCCCTGCTACATAAACCATTAAAGGAATAATTATAAAAAACATAGATGAACATTCCCAGATTCATGATATACATAATGGAATACCCTCTATGATTAAAATCATGAAAAAAGTCTGTGTGAGAAGGAAAACAATAAAATCTAATATATAAAAATAAAATAGAGACTGGGCACTGTGGCTCATGCCTGTAATCCTAGCACTTTGGGAGGCCGAGGTGGGTGGATCACGAGGTCAGGAGATGGAGACCATCCTGGCTAACACGGTGAATTCCCATCTCTACTAAAAATGCAAAACATTAGCCGGGCATGGTGGCTGGTGCCCGTAGTCCCAGCTACTTGGGAGGCTGAGGCAGGAGAATGGCATGAACCCGGAAGGTGGAGCTTGCAGTGAGCCTGTCAAAGTCATGGTTTTTTAAATTCTATTTTCAAAATTATCTTTAATATTGTCACTTCATCCTTCAAATTAAAGTATTAAAGAATTTTTAAAATGTTAAGTTCCTTAAATCATTCCTATTTACTTGCTAATAAACATACTCATTTTTGCCCAGGAGACAGAGTATATAGCTATTGAGTATATGAAGCCATCTCTCCTGATGATGACTAGTATTTGAGTAATAGGAGGAATTATAATCCACATTCACATTCTTAAAACCAGACTGGGGAAGCGAAGACATCTCCTTGAATTTGGTGAATTCCCGGGGTCATCTGAAGAGAGCATCCTGGGGTATCAGGAAGGTTCCTTAGGCCACTGTGACCAACCCAAGTGGCATGATCACACATAAGAGAGGCCTCCCCGGCCCACAGCTCTCCTGCTTCTTCAATCTGTAGCACATGGGAAATAGGATTCATTTTCAGTGTCTGTCCTTTCATTCCAATTTTTTATTTCCCTTTAGTATAAGAGGCCATTGGGGACAATCAGGTTTCTCTAGACCCACTCTTTTGATTCAAGACTGTTTCCAATTTCCTAAGACAACATTGCACTTGACTCTTGCCTCCTTTCTGAATTCATTGTTTTATGCTGTACTGCTTCTCGTGGGGTTTCCCCATGACCCTTGTTTCTGTATAAAGCTGCAGGTGAGTGTAAGTCAGGGGAAAATCTATGACATTTGAGAAAAATAAGCATACATGAGCATCTGAGTAGGAGAGGGTGGTTGTGTGTGGGACAGAGGGAAATACAACAAACATATCCTTGTGGAGGGAGTCTATGGTGTGGGCCATGCACCGTCCTCTTGCCAAGCTTTTACTTATGTTCTCATGCCAACTCCTTTGAAAGACGAGTCACAGTATTATTGTCTCTAATGTACGAAGAATTAGTTGTGGCTCCTAGAGTTAACTAACTAGTCAGATTTACACCAATAGGAGTGGCTGGGAAAACAAGGTGGGTTCAGATATGTTTCACTCCAAATTCATACATAGTCTTTCCATCACACCTGCAATGGATTCACCAACACACAGAGGACAGTGAAAGTCTCAGTTTACTTTCTAGTTAGATTACTAACTTTGTTTACATGAGGCAACACACTGTGCTCAAGAAAAATGAAGACAACAAGGAAGAGAACTGCTTTGCAATAGTAGGCAGCACAGCGCAGGAGCTCTCAGACCACCTCGGATGCCAAGAGCCTGGTTTGAATACAAGCCTTGCCATTGTGTGAGTTTGGGTGAGTTTCTTAACCTTTCTGTGCCTTAGGTTCTTCATCTGTAAAATGGGAATGAAAATATTACCACCCATAGGGTTGTTATGAGACTCAAATTAGAAGGTAGTGAGAACACACTTAAAGCAATACCTTCTGCAGAAGTCTAGTTCTGAGAGATCCAAAAGAAGCAAGGAGGAACAACTGGGAAAACGGGGCAATTCTGTAGTCCAAACCGTTGAGGAGTATTGCATCTTTGCCACTCTTAGGTATTTACAATGCCCTGTAACAAATTAAATTCAAATTCCTACTTTACATAATAGAATTTATTGTGTTTAATTTTCTCTTTCTCCATGCTTATTTGAGGACAGCACCCCACTTCACCTAACACTTAGGAATGTCCTTTAGTGTAGGGGATGTCTGGCACTCAGCAACCCCTTCTCCCCTCACATGAACCCTGGGGAGCAACCAAGGGGGACTCGAGAAGGCTCCGATCCTACTACATATTTTTGCTCAATGTTTCTCAAAAGTCTAGTGGATTTTTCCATTGGTGATTTGCATGCAGGTCCCATGATTACACTTTGAAGTTGATGAGTAATATTTAGGAGTAGACGTCTTTCCACTTCTACTTCCTCTCATTGGTATGTTATGTGGGCAAGTTAATTAACCTATCTGGGTCAAGTCTTGCTTTCTACTAGAAAGAGATCTATGCATATAATTAATAATTACTACATCGCTTCAAATACAAGCCAATTGCACTTTGCTAGAAAAAATCATACCCAAGCCCTGCTCCAAAAAGTCATGAGAATAATTAACAAAGCCAACAGTAAGACATATTTACTCACAATTAGAAACTGAAAGACTGGATAAGTCATTCTGCCTGCATGGTTATATATTTTCCCACAAATCTGTGAACCTGTGAAATATAGCAGCCCAAGAGGGTTTAGCTAAACCCAGGAGACTGGATGTTAAGGTCGTGTGTGACACAGGCACATGTGAAAGATGGCCATGTCTGGAAGAGAACATAATTTCTACTTTACCTAGGACAGCGTGCTCACAAGAAAATACGAAGTGATCAACCAGGAAAGGTTGAACCAGGCCTGACCCTTCTGAGGCAGATTTCATGGAATGGTGTATATATATATATATATTTTTTTTAATTGAGATTGCCATTATTTTGTCTTGTGAAATAAAAATTAAAATAAGGAAAAGTTACTATCCACTATCACCACATTTTAGTAAAGAAAAGAGACATTTTACCAACATAAAAATAAAAGAGACTTAATTTTGGAATAAAAGACAGTTCTTAAAATTGAATAAATGTAGTGATATGAAAAACCTCACTGCCTTGCCCCTTCTTTTCTCATTTCCTCATGCATCAGTGAAAATGCTACCCACCGCTGGCACCACTCTAAGGAATAGTATATGGGAATGACTGCTTTAGCAAGGCGTCTCCTTCTAGCTCCTTCTTGTGACCTGGGGCAAATTACTCTGAGGTTCAGTTATCATCCATGAAACGGAAATAATGTGTGCTTGCCTGGCCTACCTTACAGGACTGTGGTCAAATGAGACACGGGACAGGGTAACATACACAATATGACTCTAGAAAAGGTGAAGAATCATACAACTGCCCAGGACTGTTATTTTATCTCCACTTAAGTTATACACTTATTCCCAAACTCCTGGGATTAGACGATTTCACGATAAAATTGTTTCAGAGAAACAACAAATGCCAGATGCTCACACATTTTCCCTGTTAAAAAATAAATAAAATATAAATTGATAGTTGATCATGTAGAATAGGAAGTTGGATCTACATTTAAGGATCACCATTAGAAATATCTGTTCAGTACTGACAGATATTTGATCCAGTTCATCCTTTGGTTCTGGGCAGATTCCACCTAAACCAAGTCACACAAGTAGGAGTCTTGATCATTTTTAAAGATTCCAAAAGAAATTTTACAGACTCAAGACTCAGTGTCTCACAGACAACATGTTTCATTTATCTCTGTAACCACAGAACTAGAAACAATGCTGGAAACAAAATAGAGCCTCAGTGAATACTGAAGAAACGAATAAACCTAGGATCTGGACTCTGGCAAAGCATTTTTCAGTTTATTGCCTTACTGAAATTATCAGTAAACTGGGAAGAAAACTATACTAAGTCCTGGAGAAGTTACAAATATTTAGTTTTTATTATATATATGATAGGAATATAAAATGGTATAGTACAGCCACTTTGGAAAAAAACAGTTTGACAGTTCCTCAAAATGTTAAAAAAAAAAAAAAAATAGAATTATCAAATAACTCAGCAGTTTCAATACTAGGTATATACCTAGGAGAATTGAAAACATATGTTCACATAAAAACTTGTACCCAAATGTTCATAGCAACATTACTCATAATAGCCAAAAAGTGGAAATAACTCAATTGTCCATCTAGTGATAAATGGATAAATAATATGTGGTATATCCTTACAGTGGAATATTACTTGGCAATGAAAAGGAACAAAATACAATTACCTGCTACACAAATGAACCTTGAAAACATGCTAAGTGAAAGAAGCCAGGCACCACAGTTATAACACATCATATATTACATGATTTCATTATATGAATGTCCAAAATAGGCAAATTCACAGGGACAGAAAGTAGATGCATGCTGTCAAGGGATGGGAGAGTGAGGATCAGAACTAACTACTAATGGGTATGGGGTTTCTTTTTGGGGTGGCAGAAATGTTCTGGAATCAGTAGGGATGATTGCACAAGCTAAACTAATTTAGTGAATAAACTAAAAGCCACTAAAGTGCACATTTTTAAATGATGAGTTTTATGTTCTTTGAATTATATCACAATGTAAACAAAAATTTAAGTATAACAGGCTGTAAGAAAAGGGAAGTTAGTAGTAACAACAAGTGAATTACACTTCATTGAATCAGCCTTCAAGAAATTAGTGCCCAATTATGCCTCTACTTTAAAAAGAGGCTTCTTTTGCCAGAGCTATTTAAATGTGTGCTACTAACTTTATTCTTTTCACAATACCTATTAGCTAATATACACTCAATAAGTGATGAATGAATGTATGAAAAGCCCACATTCAATTTTCTAACAAACAAGATTTTTTTAATGCATTCATTTTAGGAAATAGCAGGAAAGCCACCCAGACTTTTCATAAAGAATCAACAAACGCAACACAGTGGCCCAACTTAAAACTGAATAAGCACGAGGAACCTTGACTACAGAGTACTCAAGCTTTGAGAATACTCTCAAAAGAGTTTTATTCAATGAATTATTTGAATTGGGAATTCCCAAACTTTGAGATGCTTTCAGTTATATCAATTAAAGTCTGGAACTCTTTTTAAGGTTCTCAAAATAAAATCAACTGCACATCCTTAAACAGCAAAAGCAAATCTATACTCGACAGTATATTTAGATAGAGAAGGGCATAGTACTAAGCAGGCAAATCATAGCCAGGAGTAAAAATTCCAAAAAGATTTGGAATAACAATATTGAAAGGATTTGACACAAGATTTGTTTAACTCTAGAGGGAAGTTCCAAAGCCCCAGTGAATTGTGTTTTCAGGGAATATCTGAGCTGGGGTATGGTTTCTCAGCACATAGCAACCCGTAGAAACTGAATCCTTATTTTATAGAGGACAAAACAAAGACCCAGAAACACAAAGGGACCAGCCTGAGGCCACCCTGCTGGTTAGGGCCAGAGCTGAGCCTAGAACTCAGACTTCTTGATTTCCAGTGTTGTATTTTCCCACTGCCTCTTTCATCAGCTTTTGCCAGAACGCTATACATTATGCTGTTTTCAAACTGTGTGGGATATGCTGAGAAGCTGTTGGAATTTTAATGCGGCTAAGGTGACCATAATGAGTTTCCTCCAGATTCACAGATTTCATAAATACCATAAGTGAAGGTTTGGCCTGGGTTCAATAGGAAAAAAAAAAAAGAATTTCCTACTTGCCCGTAGGCTCCTCATCTTGGCCCTAATGCTTGGAACTATTTGAAAAGTTGCAATTCTTCCCATAAATTTAGCTATCCCCTTCAGGTGGGCAAATTCATCCTTCTGTACACAACCTCAGTGAATGCCACTCATTCTTTGAGTTGGTGAGGAGGAGGGGAAAAAGCCAGCTTTGACTTCAGGCTTTGCCAAAAGCAAGTCATATAATTTATAGCAGAACTAAGGAAGGTATAATCTGCAAATTGGCTGTGTATTTATTTTTCTAAGACATAAGTGAAGTGTTCTTGGGAGGTAACACCACATGGCAAAGTGTAAGTTCTTTGGAGGCCAGGGGAAAAAAAATCTTCGTGGGGAGAAATTGCAGAGGCAGGGTGGGGGACAGTGATTGGTTTTGTCCACCCGGCACTCATTCTGCCTTCTTTGGATTAAAAAACAAAACAACAAAAAAACCTCGGTTTTCCTTTGGAGAACACCTACTCGTCTCAGTCCACAAAATGTGGACAGAGCTGAAATTTACCAATCCACTGCTCCACCAACTCAAAGGGTGGTCATGTGACTTAGGCTTGATTAGTCAAGATATTCTATACCCCCGCACTGTGACTGGTTCGAGGATAGCCCCCTAGAAAAGCCGGCCAATGAGACTCCACCCCCAAAGTTATCCGAGGCATTTTGGGAAAGAAAGCTCTCCTGTCACTTGAGTCACAGCTGTGAGAAGCGGCCAGGAATACCATGGGAAGAGATCCCAACTGTGAGGCTCTCTATACCAATGCAACACAAGGCAGAGCAGGGACAAAAAATGGTGAGCAAGAGAAAAATTGGCAAAAGGGACACCAAGTGGAAACCTGGATCCTGCCCTACCTAAAGAAAGAACTATCTCTGGGCTGTAAGTATGGCAGCATTTTTTTTTTTTCTGGAATCTAGCACATCTTAAATAGCAGTAAGCTTAAGTTCAGATTCTGTCACTTGCAATAGAGACAGATAGTACCATGCAGTGGTTATGCAGACTCTGAAAACACAGAAACTAAATATGGATACTGGTTCAGCCGCTTTTCTAGTTATGAGACCCTAAGCAAGTTATGCAATCTCTCTAAGTTGCAGTTTTTTCATCTGCAAAATGGGAACAATAATATTTGCTACTGGGAGCAGTGAATAAATCATCTACCCAAAGCACTTACGATAGTGGTTGCCATGTAACTGGTGTTCAACAAATGTGAGCTATAAGTTTTAAAAAACAAACTATAATAAAAGCAACCTGATGCCTGCTATCAAAGGTTAAAGTTACTACAATCTATTTTTACTAAGTTTCACGAGTACATGAGGAACACTTGTCACTTAAATAGCTTGTCATCAAACAGAGGCATAGAAATGAACCTGAATATCATCCTTAACATACTTTCTGATGTTTCTAACAAGGAAGAAATAACATTGAAGAGATAATCATTATAGTTCACGAAGAGAATAAAGAGTGCTCTAGACTGGGCGTGGTGGTTCACGCCTGTAATCCCAGCACTTTAGGAGGCTGAGGTGGGCAGATCACTTGAGGTCAGGAGTTCGAGGCCAGCCTGGCCAACATGGTGAAACCCCATCTCTACTAAAAATACAAAAATTAGCCAGGCATGGTGGCGCATGCCTGTAATCTCAGCTACTCAAGAGACCAAGACAGGAGAATTGCTTGAACCCGGGAGGCAAAGGTTGCAGTGAGCTGAAGTCTCACCATTACACTCTAGCCTGGGCAACAGAGTAAGTGAGATTTCATCTAAAAAAAAAAAAAAGTGCTCTAGTATAGCCTATGCTCTATTTGTCAACTATGTTCAAAACAAAGTAAAGCAAAATCTTTAAATCTATGTATGAAAAATTTCAGAAGAAACTGCCATAAAATGAGTGAATGAGAGTGAATATTGCCTGATATTTAGACTTCTCTTTTACTTTTCTCTATTTTCTAAGTGTATTCAATAAGCATCAATTGTAGTTTTGTTTTGAAAAGTTTTGTTATCTGTACCAAACTTTCAGAATGTTAATTTAAGAATTGGAGAATCATAGACTATCAGCGATAAAAGAGAGAATAGAGACCATTTTTGCCAACTCTCTCATCTTACAGAGGAGAAAATCTTGTTCAAGATCAAATAGCTAGGCACTGACAGCACTGGAATTTTAGCCCAACATATCTACTAATTCAGAAAAGTTCTTGAAGGAGACACTGTTGATTGAACTACATCACCTAGGTTAATTCTACCAATCTTTCAAGAACCCTTTTAAATATTACCTCCTCCAGAAACCTTTCCTTGGGCATCAACTAGAAGAAATCTTCCCAAACTTCAATCTCCATAGCACCTTATTTTTACTTTATTATTGCCCTTATTGTTCTTCAGATATGCTTATGTCTCCTTTATTAATCAGTAAGTTCCTTGAAAGGGACCTGGTGTCTTTTTCATGTCTGTTTCCCTAGCAGCTGACACCATGCATTGGTAAGCAGTAACCACTTAATGAAAGGTTGCTGAACACAGGATATTATATTGCTTCAGAATCTATGTAACCTAATTGTCTTAGTTTGGAAATAGAACTCAATTACATAGACAGAGAAGTCATCGCCACAGGATCTTTCCTGGGCACAAGGAAGATGATATTTCCCAGGCCCATTGCAGTTGGGAGGGACTCCAAGACTAGATTCGGCCAAAGAGCTGTAAGTAGAAGTGCTGTGTGTCACTTCCAGTCTGGGGCAGTGAAAAGCTTTTGTGAGACTCTCCAGTTTTATCTTCTCTTACCTTAGCATCCCAGAAGCCACCGCTGAGAAGCAGGAACCTTAAAAGGAGGCGGTCATCACTTGAAGAACTACAATAGCGAGCCATTGGGTTTACATCAGGCATTGCATGAACAAGAAAGATGTCTTTGTTGCATCAAGTCACCAGGATTTCTTGCTGCAGCTTAATTTAGCTTTGCCAGACTAAGCACAGACACTGTGACAGATATTTCTGTTGGTAATCTATTCTTTCTTTATTCTTACCTACAGAATCTTGGGCAATGTTCCCAGCTGAAAAAATGTATTACATTACATTATATTACATCACATCATCCACATCACATCACATCACATCACCTCACATCACATCACATCATATCACATCACATCAGCCAGCGGTGGCCAATGGGATCTAAGCAGAAGTTATTAATAGGTCCTTCAGGAAGTTCTCCTTCCTATTTCCCAACTAGACCTCCAAAATAATGACTGGAGCTCCAGGAGCCTTCTTAGACCATGAGGTATCCTTGATAATAAAAGTCACAAACTAAGGGTGATAGATGGAAAAATACAACAAGTAAACAGGAAAGTAGAAAAAGAGTACTATTTAACACCTAACGCAAGTTGGGGAAGAATAGTATTCTATTCCACTGCTTCTATCTTCTGAAAAACTGAAGAAAAAATTTGACCTCTCAGTAAGTCTAATATTTTTCAAAATGCATTTTTACATTATCAAATTCTGAAAGAAATAAAACCAAAATTACATTTCTCCAGCATAATTCCAAGTATATTAACTATGAAAGGGAAAAGGCATATTTAATGTTAAAATTAAAAATGAAAAGTAAAAGTGACTTGATATTTCATATTATTAAGACAAATTTTAAAGGTGAGGCATTCTTCTGGGAGAAGCTACGTTTTGAGAGAATAGGAGAATTTAAACATTAGAGAATTTAAAAACCGGTTCAGTGAAGTATTTTTTATTCTTCTTACTATTAGCAATTCCCTTAGGGACTCATCCAGCTTTAATAAAGTTTTATTAAGAATGGTGTCTGCTATTATTTTAATAAGAACTGATACCAAAATATAACTGACTCCAAAGAAAATATAACATTCAGAATCACCAAGAGCTTCATTCTTTTCTGCTTTTTTTTTGGGGGGGGGGGGACCAAAATGTTGGCTCACTTTATGTCAACTATTTGTTTCTTAAAATTTGTATTTTTATTAAACAAAATAAGAGCACATTTTAAAAATTATGAAACCACCAGCCCTATCAGGGTTTCCTGTGTAAATAGACACACTTTAAATCCATAAAGACCTGTACCTCTGCCAATGGGGACAAATTCCATCTCTCTAAATCATATGATTCTGTCCTTTATAAGAGTAGGAGATGTCCCTTCACCCCCTCATGACCAAAGGGAAATTTGAAATGGCAAATATTTCCAACATCAGGCATTTCAGACCACCTGAACTAATGACAACTATAAACGAAGGGCAAGGGTTGTGTACCCAGAAGAAAAGATTTCATGATCTTCCTTGAAACATACCCGACAAGAGTGTTTATTTCCAGTGTGAAATTTCTCAGGAAGCCTTTCACCCACCAGTTTTCCTAGAAAACGTCAGGCATGAGCCCTTGTACACAGTGTCTTATCAGCTGCCCAGAGCTGGGCTTTGAGGATAGAAGGGGGTTATGACAAAGCAGCCGTTATTTTAAATCTTTTTTTTTTTCTGAGTATGACTTAACATCTTTTCGGCTAGAACCACGTCATCTCTAAAATAAGCCTTATTTCAATACAAAGTTTTTCAGATGATGAATACCACAAGTTTCAGGGTTTATTAAAAAAATCAGAAAGCCTTGGGTGTCCCTGATATTTTTGTAGCTGATCCTTAGATGCATAGAAGGGTTAAAAGATAACAGTAGGGAAGAGAAAAGCCTGGGCTTTCCCCTACGGCACCTGCTACCAGCTGTGTGAACTTAGGCAAGTGACTTAGCTCTTAGCCTCCATTTCTTCACATCTAAAATGAAATGAATAATCTCTACTTTATGTGGTTACTGTGAGGGCTGAACAAACTGATGCATGTAAAGTACTTAACACAATGTCCAATGCATCCTAAACACTCCATAAATATTAGCTATTGCTAAAGCGTTCCTCTTTCTGTTTAGCTAACAGAACTCTGGGAAGACTCACTGACAGGCAAATTCAGAAATTCTTGGAATTATTGCCAGACACAGATGCTCACTAAGGCCTCTGTGGGTTTGGGCCATTCTGAGAAGCAACACTTGGTCCAAGTGGGTAAGCCAGACACGTAGCCTACAGATCTGGCCTCTGAGGTCCGTCTATAGGAATTTAAAACTACAATTGGCAGAATGATGCCTATTTTATGTCTGTATCTACCTTGCTGCCCAGAGTGGCTAAATCCTTTACCATAAAGTGCTCCAAATAGCAACGCCTTTTCCCCTACCAGACATGCATAAAAATGAATCCATGTGTGCATAAGTAGCAGTTCCAAAAATAATAGTGACATTAGATACTATAAGACCATAGGCAGAAGAAATTGTCCTAGGAAAGAATGTTCAGGAAAGAATTTATTGAGGAAACATGATTTGATCTGGGTTTTGAAGGATGAACAGAAGTTAGACATATGGATAAGAGAGAAAGCATGCCTTGGGTAGAGAAGAACATGACAAAGCTGCAGAGGTAGTAATGAGCAAAGACAAGCCAGCAGGTAATGAGTAGAGCTGAGAAGCTGTGCAGAGAAATGTGGGGTGGGGTAGGAAGGCAGTTGTGATGGTATAAGGAGCTGAAGACCCCGAGTAAGACAGGGACTTGATAGGGTCAAATTCATCTTTGTGTGCACAGGACAGTGCCTGGCACAGAGGAGTGCTCGATAAACACCTGTGAGTACATCAGTGAATGCGTAAACAAAATAAAATTGAATTTTCAGATGGTTTACCTGGCTGGACATATTGGAGGAAAGAGTTGAGGCTGGTAGCACAGGTAGGAGGTTACTACAATACTCTAAGCCTGGGTGATAAAGAACTAAACCAGGAAGTTCATGATCAACATGAGAAACGTGTTGAGAGAAGAATTTTAAGACCTTAGAGATTGGCTGCATAGTGGAAGGAAGGCAAATTCCAAGGTGCTTTGGGCTCAGGGCCTGTGTAATTGGCTAACTGAGACAGCAGTAAGGACAACATTATCAAGAGCAAGTGTGAGAGTGAGGAAAAGAAGGTATAACAAGTCCAGTTTTGAGTCCTTGAGGTGATAGGAAAGCAGCCAAGTGAAACTGTCCTCTCCTCGTATGAAAAAAAGGGTCTAAGAGCAAACCGAGATAACTGGAGGGTCCTCCTGAAGGAGACACTGTGATTTCCAGCCTCAAAAGCATTTGCCTTATACTTGTTTTTCTTAGACAGCATTCTAAAACTGTGTTAAGCTCTGCATATAGTATTTTTTGAAAAATTGAGATTCATAAAACTACCTCCAAGACTTTAAGTCTGGTATCATGCTGCTATTGTGTGTGGAAACTTTCCTGAGGGCTAGTGTAAGAGTCCCAAATGCAGCTGCATCAGAATCACTTGGTTGTGGAGCCCCGGGATCTGTATTTCTAGCCTGCTCTTCAAGTCATTTGATGCTCACAGGAGTTTAAGAATGGCTGGCATGGAGAAAGGGAAGCCTCTCGATATCCCACACACACTGCCTTTTGATCCACTCTTACGTGAGTTCACCTAGGGTCAGTGGTTAAACATAAAGAACTCTGGAGCAAGACTGCTAGGGTTCAAATCCTGGCTCTTACTCTAGCTGCTTGTGCTTGAATACGTTATTTAATTTCCAAGTCATTTAATGAGTCTCTAATATTTCCTGATCTAAAACAGGAAATAAGGATGATACTCCCACATGTGTTCCTAAGAGGATTATTTGTGTTAACACATACCAAGAACAGTTTCCAAGTTGGGCACTATGGACATTTACGTGGGGTGAGTCTTTGTTGTGGAGAGCTATCCGGAGCATTGTAGGATGTTTAGCAGCATCCCCGGCCTCTACCCACTGGAAATCTGCAGCACCCTCCCTCCCAATCATGACAATCAAAAATGTCTCCATATTGCCCAGTGTCCTCTGGGGCAAAATCACCCCCTAGTTGAGAACCACTGGCACAGAACAGTGCCTGGCCTTTAGTAAGCACTGGCTGAGTGTCAGCTACAGCCTCTCCTGAGCATTTGTTAGAAGTAATGCTGAATACTTTATGTTCATTGGCTCATGAATTCTCCCAACAACCCAGTAACGTAGGTATTCCTATCTCCATCTCTATAAATAAAGAAACTGAGGTTCAGAGTGGTAAATGCCTTGCCTAAAGTCACCCGGCTAGCAAACCGTGGGGAAGACCTCCAATCAAGGTCAGCCTGATCCTCTGTCCCCAACTCACACAGCACTGCTGGCACGGTGCCAAGCAATCATGCTCTCCTCTCACCAAGCAGTTGTCAGGGCCACTGCCCTTGTCACACTTTTCTCCATGGGCGAGAGAGAAATCACAGTCGCATCACCCCTGTAGCCTACCATCATGGGAATGTACCATCCTCCTACCTTGAATCCTGAAAGTCTGCAATCTAAGGTTTCACTCTATATCAGGGATAAACTTCAGTTCAGGGAACTAACACCTGCTCATCTCACTACCAGGGTTAGGGCCCTCCTATGTATGTCCATCTGTCATGGGTGGATCACACTGAGTAGTCTTCTTTGTGCTCCCGTGAGCACCCTCACCTGGGACTGCACCCCACGCCTCTGTTTCTACAACACAAACACAGGACATGGCACAGAAAGATGTGCAAGAAATGGACTATGTGTTGAAGGAGTGAATAAATGATCTCTCTGTCCCTAAGGTTTTCTGAGATGTAGGCAGAGGGTCAGCCTCAGCCTCACTCTCGTGTTCTATGAGATCATGGAAGGTATTACAGGCTTTCAGGGACTGATCCACCTGGCTTTTCTAAACCTGAAAAGCACATACATGATGAAGATGGAGCACCTGAGTCCTCCAAGCAGGCATTTCAGCTGAGGTTATTGGAAGAATGCCTTGCCACGCTTGTGCTAAAAAATCAGGAAGCAACCTGAATCAATAGCAAATTCCCAAAGATGTCTTCCCCTTTTAGTGAATTACATTTCAATCTATTTCATCATTTATGAGTTAACAGCTCTGGCTTCGGTATCAGTACACTGATCCATCACTCATTAGCTATATGATTTTGGAGCAACATGTCTGCTGGCTGAGCTTCAATTCCCTCATCTGTAAAATGGGGATCAGAATAACTACATTATAGGGTGGTTGTGAAATTTAAGTGCATCAAGATGCATAAAATACTTAAAACGGTGCCCGGCATACAATGAGCACTATTATTAATATTTGTTGTATTGTTTTTTATAATATGAAAACAAATCACTTAATTGTCACAGATGTTAAAATAGAAGTTTGGCCGAGGCACATTCCAGAAGGAGTGCTAGATAAAATGCACAGAACAAGAGTTCAAAAGGCTGTAGTGGTTGTTATTCACTATCTGGACCACACTGCTATCACAAGAAGACGCTAGGCATGTGCTTCACGAGATGCAAAGACAATTCACAAAGGGCAGTTGGACTGTGCAGACACAAGGTACAGGGAAGAAGGTAGAAGGAGGTGATTTCAGACCCAGATTTCACACAGAGCCAGGACAGTCAGCTATAGAAAGGTGTGAGTTGTGACTCGTGACCCAATACTTCCTGCCACAATACTGAGAACTCGTTTTCAACATGCTCTGTGGGCCCAGCCACAAGGGTGTTCCCTTCCACCTCCAAGCATGACTCTGATGATGCTGCCTGGGGCTAAAACAGGTACTTGGTTAATTCTTCCTTTCAGTTCCAGTCTCCTGAAAACTCAGGTACCAAATGTCATGCATAGTGCATCTCCTCAGAAGCTGTGAAATAGAAACTTTCAAAAGATAAGCTCATGTTTAACCACACAACCTCTGTCATTTTGTAATTCTAAGCTTTCATAACCTGCATTTCCTGGGTAGCTGGCATTATGAAAGCGCCATGTAATATGCTCAACAAAGTCATAAGGAGGAATCTGCAAGGTTCTTAGGTGAATTGAATCAATCTTCAAAGACTACACAAAGCTTAATTTGGAAAGATTGCAGGGGTTGCCTTCACTTCCTTGAATTCTCACTTTAATCTCCACCTCCTACCACCTTGCCATCTATCTCTTCCCAGGCCTGATTTCACCCACCTGGCTTGGAGGTCCCTTTCCTATTTCCTAGAGCTGATTTCTCCATGAGGATACTTGGTCTCACTCATATCTTCACTGCCTGGAAAAGAAGCTTGAGTCTCCTCTTTTCTAAAAACAAAATTAAACAAGAAAAAAATACGACCCAGAAAACTTCCTCAACCTTACCATCCTCTCAAGTGTCTCCTATTTCTCATCTTTTGTTACCTTCCAGTGGGTTCACAAATGCTGACTGTAAACTGGCTTCATCTAAGTCATCTGCAAAAACTCAGTTTCCTAGGCCTGTCAACTGAAGATTTGACTCATAAGGTCTGATGTGAGGTCTAGGAATTTGTAATTTTAAAAATCCCTCCAGGTGATTACAGTGCTCAAGCCAAGTTCAAAAAACCACTGGTCTATCTGCCCTCTATTTATTTCATCACCACTCACTCCAAACACCTGCTAAACTGATGCGCTCACTACTGAAATTGCTTTCTCAAGAGCCACCAAAGACTTCTACTTGCAGTGTTCAGTGGCTTGTTCTCAGTGTTCCTTCTCAGCTTCTCAGTGGCAGTTCAGAAGGCAACAGTACTCCACTTTGGCTTTCTCTCCTCCCTTTTCTGTTGGGAGCCTTTTAACCCTACTATGACCACGCAAGCCAGTACACCACATCTGCTGTGTCCACTTCCTCCTTCCACCCCCTGACCCGTGTGCACAAGCCAGATTCAGACAGTGGTTTTCTGCTGTTCCATCTTTGGAGATCTCATCCAGTCATATCATTTTACTGGGCCTTGAAAGTGACTTTCAAATATGTCTCTCCAGTCACTGTGCATGACATCTGGTACCTGAGTTTTCAGGAGACTGGAACTTCCAAATATGTCTCGATTTCCCTCCTGGACTAGACAATCCCCCTCATATATGCACCCTCATCCTTCAATTTAGCAACTCCCAAAGTCATTTCCCACAAAACTAATGACCCTTCCAGAAATCCCCACTTCAGCTAATGACAATCATTTTACCAACAATCTATCTTTACAAATTTAAAATGTCTCTTGCCTTTCCTCTCTTCTCCCCACTTTTTTGTGCTTTTTGATTCTTCCTTTGCAATATTTACCAGTATTACTTCTGGCGCATCTCCTTTCCACCCCTAGAGCCTTTACCTGAACTGCCTTGTCTGCGTGATATTTCCTAACTCTCATCTCCACTTCTCTAAACCCTGGACTTCCTTTAAGCCCCACACCAAATTCTCCCTTTGATGAAGCTTTGATCTCATGTCCACTTTAGCGCATGGTCATGTCTCCTTCTGCTGACCACCATGAATGTTTAACTTCTGTTCTATTCATGTAGCACTCACCACTTGCTGCCTGAAAATACTATTTCTCTCACATTCTCTCCCTGCCACTGAATTATGAGTCTTTTCTTGAGGGCAAGGACTCTGTCTAATATCTTCTTAAGACCCCACCTTGTAGCACTATTCCTATGTTTAATAAATATTACTGGCCATAAAACAGAAGCCTTTTTTTTTTTTTTTGACAACTCAAAATCCGTAATAAGCCTAATTATTTGCAGCAAAGGCAAAAGGCTAGACGACTAGGTTCCACTCAGCAGCTAGAACAGCTGATGCATCACCCTGTTGGCACAATATGCATGAGCGCTTCCCACTTCATTCCAGGCCAGTGTTTCCAGCCATCATGTCAGAGCTGAGTGGAGTGGCACTGGGTGCCAAGGCAAACACCCAACCCAGCTGTGCTGGGAAGAACTGAGCCCCGATGTATCTTGTGACCCAGCTCCTCCCACCCACCTGGCTGTGTCTCCAATACTGGAGGTACCAACCCAACTAAGCTAAGGGACTAGGTCCCTGCCATTAATTGAAAACAGGTGAACAAACATGAGAAGAAGGCATGATTGTGTTCTAGTTGCCTCGTTTGGGGGCAGAGGGCAGTACAGCAGCGGGGAGGGCAGCTGCTGAATTTTGAGCATGGTTCCAACTTCTGGAAACTCTAGTCAACTAACACAACTTCCTCTAGCATTATAACATTGCTTCCCATATGAAGAGGCCCCAATATTGGAAAGCGCACTCCTGGAGGTGGTTTTCCAATAGGAAGCGTTTGTGCTCCCTCCTACCTGCCTCATGACACATTCATACACAGAGGCAGAAGAGGTAGGCAGAGTTAGAAGCTTTTACTATGGCGACCATGTAGGATAGATAAGCCACAATCTCAATTTCTAATTCTCTTGTAAATACCCAAATAGTCTTTCAGGGCGGCAGGCCGCGGTGCGGGGGAGGCGGGTGTCGGCGCGGGAAAGGGGCTTTCTGGTGATTATCATTTAACTTTTTTCTGTATTTTGTAATTTTCCTATAATTTCATGCAATTACAACAAATAACAATGAATGCAATATCTAATGATCAAGGGAAAAGCATAGATACATGCTCTTTTCATTCATTTGCATTGCTTATCCTTGTCGAGCCAGATGCTTCCATTTTGGTTTGGCAAATTCACTTACCATTTAATGCCAGACCAGCCTGCCACCCTGGGCTTTTCAACTTTCTCGAGCCAAGCATGCCAGGGAGTGAGATTTGGGAAACCAGGGGCACAAAATGCCCAAAGAGTTTTCCGCAGCAGAAGCACTTTAAAATGACTCAAGGCACCTGTGATCCCTTCCAAGAACAAGAAAGACATTTCAAATACATTGGCTATGCTTGCTGGGATCATTCCCTCAACTCTAAAATGTCATCTTGTGGATGTTTTCTGGAAGTAGAGACTCTGCCTAGGGCATGTGGGTGCCTGTCTTTGATTTCCAATGTAGACAGTGATTAGGAGACAGGAGTGAAATGAGTCAGATGCATTTCTAAAGGATTTTCTAAGTGATCTAAGAGATGGAAATAGGTCTTTCTGTACTAGTTTGGAAAGGTCTTCAAGATATATTAAGCAAAAATTAATGTGAACAACATGATCCCATCAACATGAAAGAATGAAACTATAAATTTTCAGACAAATAAATGCACATATAAAAAAACAAACATAATAGGAATTACCTATTTGTTAGAAAAGGAGCATGAGATAGCAAATGGGAGTTTTCATTTTGTATATGATTTTTATAAGAAGGTTTGGTTTAGTTATATCATACACATTAAAACATTGTCTAAAGGAGTATAAGAAATGTCTAACCGGCCAGGTACAGTGACCCACACCTGTGATCCCAGCACTTTGGGAGGCTGAGGTGGGCAGATCACTTGAGGTCAGGAGTTCGAGACCAGCCTAGCCATAGGGCAAAAGCCTGTCTCTACTAAAAGTACAAAAATTAGCCAGGCGTGGGGGTGCACGCCTGTAATCCCAGCTACTTGAGAGATTGAGGCAGGAGAATCACTTGAAACCGGGAGGTGGAAGTTGCAGTGAGCTGAGATTGAGCCATTGCACTCCAGCCTGGGCAACAGAGTGAGACTCCATCTCAAAAAAAGAAAAAACTATCCAACCAAGGCTAATAAACAACCTAGGTAGTTTTCTATCTATGACTGAAAATAGCTACAATAACTTTTGGGTAGGGAGAAAAAAATGACTTCAAATAATCCACTTACTGTATCCATCAGCAAATCCTGTTCACTGTTCCTCAAAATATATGCAGATTTCAGCCACTCCTCAGTATTTCCCCTGCTCTTACCTTGTCTAAGCTCTACCATCACTCACGTGCATGACGGCAATGGCTTCCTGACTGTCCCTCCTGCTTCTATCCTTGTGCCTGCACTGTCTGTTTCCCACACTGCTGGTCCTGAAAAATGCTACTTTCTACTAAGAGGCCTCCAAGGGCTTCTCATGTCATTCAGAGGAAAAGCCAAAGGTCTCGGCGACTGTGAGGCCCTATAAGCCTCCATAATCTCTCCAGCCCCATCTTCTGCTACAGATAGCCCCAGCGACACTGGTCTCTATTCTGTTCCAGAACACTCCAGGCACACTCCTGCCTCAGGACCTTTGCACTTACTGTTTCCTCCACCTGGAATGCTGTCTCTTCAGATTGCCCCATCATTGTTCTCCTTACTTTCTTCAGGTCTCTGTCCAAATGCCATCCTTTTGATGAGGCTTTCTCTGATTGCCCTAAATGCTCAATCTCATTTTCCTGTTTCATTTTTTGCCAAAATAAAACACACTCTGTATTTTATGTTTTAGTTCGTATATTGTCTGCCTTCCTCTACTAGAATAAAAGCTCCTTTTGGAAAGGGTTTTTTTTTTTTTTTTTCTGTTTGTTTCTTTGATGGCTGACTTGCTTGTTTGTTTTTAATCAGTTTAGCTTATGGCTATATCCTAGCACCTAGAGTCATTCCTAGACCACATTAGGTGTTCAATAATGTTTTGTAGGGTAAATGAATTTTGAACAAACCTTTTATTCACACCCTTAACTATTAAATCAGGCTTGTTTCCTTTTGTGGGGACACGGTAGGCACCTTCCTCCTCTAAGAATAGTATTAGAGATTAATAGATTAAAATGCCCAAGTATTCTGCAAGCTTGGCAGGAAGGTGTCGCCAAAATGCACGTAGCAGCTCCTTGTGCTGAGGGCCATTCCTTTGTGCTGTCTGTCAGCTGTGTCTGTTATGCCTTAGAACAGAACATGTGCCTAAAGCGTATCAGCACAGGCTGCCCACACGTACCACCCTAGCAGGAGAAGGAGGTCATGTCCGGCTACAGACTGCTGAGCTATTGCACAAGCTACAGACAGGGAGCCCAACTCAAGTCAACAAAAACAGGTAAAGTAATTGACCTGTTGAGAAACAAGACGGAAAAAGAAAACGTCCAAACTTACAGAGGGTAAGAGGGAAAGAGAAAAACTGAGCTACATACACAACATTTGGAAAAGATGCATGTTGGAAAGAACAATTTGAGGGTGAGTCCATCCAAAATCTCAGCAGGTATCGAACATCCTAACACTGCTGTTGAGCCTTGACTTCTGCCACAAAAGTAAGGGGTGTTTTCCCTGTGTGAACACGTTCATATTGTTTCTCAGATGCTCATGTCAGAACTCACCTGGCCTCTACCTGAGAGAGGGAATATGATGATGTGGACACATCAGGGCTTGGAAGCCAAACAGACATACATTCTAATACTACCTCCACTAGAACTACCAACTCAACTCTGGACAAGTTGTTTAACATTTGTGTAACTCCCTTTCCTAGTATATCAAATGAAATAGTGATATAGGAGTTAAGAAGAGATTACTTAGGCAGACAGTGAGGGTACGGGAGTCCTCAGTAAGGGTTTCCTTTTAATGAAAGCAGCCCCCAAATCACTTCCTTTTCTAACAAAGAATGGCCTGTGAAATCGAGCTGCAGACATAGACAAGCAAGCTGGAAGCTTGCACGGGTGAGTGCCGGCAGTAGTGCCAATAGGAGAAGGCTACCTGGGACCAAGCATGTTCAAAATGGCAGTTCCATCTTCCCTTCTCTTTGCCAAACCATGTGTACAGTAAGGAGAAGACAATATGGCACCAGCCAGGAAAAGACCCCATTTGCATAATAAGATTAGAATGGGGTGACCAGCCTTCCCCTCCCTATGTTAAACCTCATACATGGTAGAGTCAATCTGTGGGTGCTACATAAATCAGACACTGCCTCCCGAAGCCTGCCTATGAAATCTGACGCAGTGCCCCATAGGCCGGCTTTTTCCTTTCAGGAACTCTCCTCTCTCTGGCAAGGGAGAGAGCTGTTCTCCTTTCTCTTTCTTTTGCCTATGAAACCTTCACTCCTAAACTCACTCTTCGTGTGTGTCTGTGTCCTTAATCTTCTTGGCGTGAGATGACGAACCCCAGGTATTTACCCCAGACAATGATGCCACTTCAATTGGAATAATATCTATTATGCAGGCAGTTCTTTATGTAGATTAAAACTAATATATATTTATGTATATATATAAAACTAACAAGCAAAGGGCCCTCAATAAATAGTAGCAATAGTCATCATTACTAGTACTAGTACCACCGATGCTAATACAATAATAATGAGTCGTAACCCTTGCAGACTCAATTTAAATTTGAGCTGGAATGTGCAGGGTTTTGTCTGTTCCTTGTGTTTTTGTTTTGTTTTCCTTTGTTATGTCACTCCTTCAGTGCTATCAGGTTGCCTTTGTATTTCTTTTTCAGAGAGTTCTGGGGGCTGTTTCCAGTGAACAGGTAATGAAATGAAAGTGTCATTTGTCTTCCACAGCCATTGTCAGCTGGGTTTGAATTTAGGGTGGCAATCACAGGGAAGATCTGCAGCCACATGCCATCTTGTAAAACCTAAAAGGGGACTCTGAATCTGATCAAGTTATTCTTAAAAGTCTTTGGTGACCTCCAGTCTGTTAGGACAAAGACTAAAGTCTTTCTTGAGGCCTTCAATGCCCTTCAGGACTGGGTTTTAACTATCTCCCCATTTTTCTTGGCCCATCACACTCTAGTCACCCTACCTTCTGCCACTTTTGTGAATTTGCCCTATTCTCTTCCTAGACTAGACCCCTCTCCCAGCTCTTCACTGCCCAATCCCTTCAGGCCTCAATGGAAATACCATTTTCTTAAGGAAGACTGACTGAGCCTCCAACTGGATTCCTGGACCATATGGTCTCATGGAGACCTATACTTTTCTTTACCAATATTGTATTGCTATTAATTTGTTATTTGTCTTTTTCCATTTATTGTCTACCACTTCTAGACATTAATTTCATAAGGGCAGTGACCTCTTCATCCTTTCTCATGGCTGAAGCAGCTGCTGAAGTTTAGTGGGGCTGGGCATAGAAACTTGCTGTATAAATATTTGCTGAAAGAATAAGTGGAGTCATGAGTGGGTAGATGCTGTTTTAGGCTAGTGGCACCCAGCTTGGATCTCTGCAAGGTCCCTTTGGAGAATAGAGCCATTCTGAGAGACAGAAGAGCCATAACCAGCAATGCCATAAATAGTAGAAGGCAAATAATGTGCATTGACAGAGGGAAGGCCTTCTCACCACATTGACAGGGTTTGTCTGTTCTGAGGCAATGCCATTGACAAAGGACATACATAAACTACCACTGGTGGAGCAGGAATAGGCCTTCTGCAATCTCATGCCATCGGCAGCCCTCACTGAGGGTCTAGCCTTGCCCTGTCCAAACAGGACAGCCACTAGCCACATGTGAGCCTTTGAAATGTGACCAGTGCCCCCCCACCAAGGAACTGATTTTTAAGTGTTATTTCATTTCATAATTTAAATTTACAACCTGATACTCTATTCAGTTGGAAAAAATGTAAATATGTCTGGAACAACGTGGATATGTGAATCTACTTTTTCAGTTGTAAACTTTAGGAAGTTTAAACCAGGATTAACTATCTGTCTTTTTCTTTTTCTTTCTTTTTTTTTTTTTTTTTTTGAGGTAGAGTCTCTTTCTGTTGTCCAGGCTGGAGTACAGTGGCACAATCTTAGCTCTCTGCAACCTCTGCCTCCTGAGTTCAAGAGATTCCCAAGCCTCAGTCTCCCTAGTAGCTAGGATGATGGGTGTGCACCACCATGCCCGGCTAATATTTTGTATTTTTAATAGAGATAGGGTTTTGTCATTTTGGCCAGGCTGGCCTTGAACTCCTGACCTTGTGATCTGCCCGTCTTGGCCTCCCAAAGTGCTGGGATTGCAGGCGTGAGCCACAGCACCCAGTCAGGACTAACTATTTCTTAAGGAAAATTTAGCATCCCATTTGAAACGTGCTGCGAGTGTAAGTATGCCAAATTTCAAAGGCAAGACCGAAAAAAGGCAAAATATCTCAACAATTTTTATATTTATACACATTAAAAATATTTTAGAAATATGAGGTTAAATAAGCACATTCTAAAAAATAATTTTATCTGATTATTTTTATTTTTTTAATGTGGCTGCTAGAAATTTTTAAATTGTTTCTGTTGCCATATTGTATTTCTATTGGACAGAGCTTCTTTAGAGAAAGAGAGATGAGAAAACATTTCTTTCAAACCAGAGCCCCAAAGTTTTAAACAGATATCAGAGTGGCCCATATTTAGAAGGAGGGGACAATTAAACAGAGAATCTTCCTTCATTACATGAAAAAAATTTATTATATTAAAACCTGAAGTGGTAGACACTGGAGTAATACCAGGAATTGTGAAAAAGAAGCAGTTTCTCTTCTTCCACAGACAGCTGTTATGTTCCCCCCCATAGTATTTTCAACCATGAGGGAGTTGTAGATTACAGACACAGCTTCCTTTAGACTGACTTGCCTGGCAGATCAACTAAACCGGTAATGAAATGATGATAGTGACTATAAATTACTGTGTTCTTCTGAAGTACCTTTCCTCTACAGATCTTGCAAGCTTTCACAAATGCTAATTAAATATTTCACAATATCCTACAAGGTCAAAAACTCACCTCCGTTTGAGTGGTGAGAAAGCAGAGACTACGGTGATTTGCCTAAGGCCACAGAGCAAAGCAGTCAAGACTAAGCGGGGAGGGTGCACAGTCACTCAGCTGGGCTGCTAATCCAGATGGCTTCTCTTAAGGTGCCAGCCAGGCAATCACAAAATTATTCTTTCTTTCCAGAGTGCCAGCACCCACTAACCTGTAAATAGCACCTTGTTCCGGGGGAGTGATATTCTTTAGTAAGTGACTATAAACTGATTTTACCAAGTCCTTCAGTGGAGAGATGGTGGTTAAAAAGCAAAGCTGAGGCTGGTAAACTTTTACCGTTTCTTTGTAGACTGTATGATTTGGGGCCTTGCTGCCCAAAATGTGGTCAGCAGCGTTGACATCACCTGAGATCTCATTACAAATGCAGAATCTCAGGCCTCACTCCAGATGTGCTGGATGAGAATGGCCATTTTCACAAGCTCCCCAGGATATGTGTGCCTGTTAAAGTTTGAGAAGCACTGATCAGAGGACTTGGGTTATAATCCCAACTTCTTCTATAAGTGATTAAAGAAAATTCACTTACACTCTCCTTTGAACATCTGTATGCTGCTCAATTTCTCTCTCTCTCTCTCTCTCTTTCACACACACACACACACACACACACACACACACACACTTTATTTTTCAATCTCTGTAGACTTGCTTCTTTGTAAGGCTCTCAATTCCTCCTCCCCAGTGACACAAGCTTGCATGTGGATATAGCTCACCATGGTGCCTATTTATCTTCAACTTTATGCAACCTTAGCACTCTTTTACTCAGAAACCTTTTGACTGGGAGGGCAGGGCAAACTCAAATCCCTACAGAGACCAGGAAGGCAACATGGATGAGTGCAGAAAGCTGTGTTTGTTTCAGAAAGAGATCAGTGTATATTCTTTCAGCAGACACATTTAGTTTGTTTCTTGTAAGCCACTAGAAGAGTCATTACTTTCACAAAGTAATATGCTTATTCCCATTTTTCATAAAATATGGCCTATCTTCAGTTTTCCCAGTTTTGATAGAGAAAAAGATATAAGAAATATTTTCTATTTCCCTTAACTATAAAAGTCAACTAACAGCACTAGCACAGCCACCACTGGGCTTCACACAGGGAGTGGTAGAAGCTGTGCAGATGGAGAGTGCATGCTGGTGTGAAGGGGGCAATGGATCTCAGCTCCAGTCATTGTCTTCATGCGGGAATTTGGGACCATTTTACCAGATCCTCCCATTTCTTCAAGAGAAGCCGGAAATCTGGATTTCTATGTGAAATCTCCCACTTTTTTATGTTGGCAACTAATTTTCTTTAAACACTGTGCTAAACAAAACATACCTGCAGGCCAAAATCTACACCCTCTGGGCTGTGATTTCAATGTCTCTTAAAGTCTCAAGAGAGAGCATCTTACTGTTTCAGTTTAGGGTAGATATCTACCCGTGGTCCCATCGAATGGGGTCTGGATATGGAATCACCTAGAAGAAGCATAGTCTATGCCCATTCTTTCAGTAGGAACTGTGTGCAGGAACCATTTCCAAAGAAGCAGGCATGAGTTGGTGACTATACCAATATATATGTTATATTGATAAACAAACAGGAGATTGTGGGGGACCACACATTTTTTTAAAAATAGGCTTATTTTAGGACAAATTCACCCTTGTTAGTGTGCAGTTCTATGAGTTTTGATATACATATGCAGTCATGTAACCACTCCCACAATTAAGATACAGAACAATTCCATCACCCCCAAATTTTCCGTATGCCTCTTTATAGCTATCCCCTGACCCTAACCTCTGAAATCACTAATACATTCTCTTTTTCTATAGGGTTGCTTTTTTCCAGGATGTCATATACATGGAATCACACAGTTTATAGCCTTTTGAGTCTGGCTTATTTTACTCAACATAATGCCTTTGAGCTTTAACCACGTTATTTCATGTATCAGTAGTTCATTCTTATGTACTGCTAAGTAATTTTCCACTGTATAGATGCACCACAGTTTGTTTATCCATTCACCAATTGAAGCCATAATCAACTTCCAGGTGGAAGTTTGTGTGTGAACACAGTTTTAGTTTATTTGGGGTTACTACCCAGGAGTGAGATTCTGGGTCTTATGGTAAGCGTACACTTTACTAAGAAATTGTAAAATTATTTTCCAAAGTGGCTGAACCATTTGACATTTCCAACAGCAATATTTGAAGTTCCCATGGCTCTGTATCCTCTCCAGCACTTACATGCTCAGCATTTTGGTTTGGTTTGGTTTCACTGTTTCTGAGCTCTTCCGATAGATGTGGAGTACACACCCATTTTGGATGAATTGTGCCAAATGTGTAGACCATCCTCTAAATCTAAGGTCTCAGTAAAAACAATTAAACACGATTTCTGATATAATGTCTTATCCTTGCACACCCTGACCCATCCATCTTCAGCACATTCACATGTGTAATAAGGTAAGTGATTTTTAATTCCACCAGATTTAAAGCCTTCTGATGTGACTTATTGCCATTCTGCTACTGAGCCTTGAGAGATTACTGTAAGTGCCAAGAAAAAAAAATGACTTTGAACTGCTCTTTCACCAGTTAAAAATAACACTGAAACCAAATGTAAACATAAAAGAAGTGGTCAGATTCGGGTTCCATACTAACAGTGTTTGGTCAGGCTGGAGCTGAGGCACAGCAGCAGAGAATGCCTTTCACTTATCACTGTTTCCTAACCTCCGTACCTGGACTAGGCTTGACTGGATTTACAAGAGACCTTTTGAAAAGATGCAGAGAAGGCAAGCAGCACACATTTCCTGGTAATACATTTTAAAGGTTGCTAAAACATTCCAGAGATTTTCACTCAACATTCCTCTGGCCAACACATCTGCAATCTGCCAATCCTTAAAAATAGGTGTTCTTGCATTTTAATCTCACAAACATCTTTGAAAATGCATTTCTTCTCTGCTCCTGTGTTGGACAAATCCAGCTTTTTCCATTTTCTAAAACCACAGAAATATAATGCTGCTTAATTCATACAAGACTGAGCTAACTGGAGTTAAAATAAAATTTCTGAGAGTTTGTTTGGCTCACTCTTCCCTACCAGATGATTCCATTCTTGAAACGGTTCTGTGATTATATTCTGTCATTACAGAGGTGTCCAGAAAAAAAATAAGGAGCGCAGTTCTGAAATTATATAAAAGCAAAATTATTACTCTTATTTTATTACTCTAAAAATAAGAGCTGTGACAGATCGTGTCATTGACCATGGTTCTTTTCCCCTGACACACACGTCCCCACCACCCACCCACTGTGTCCATATGCCTTTTGCCATATGACTTTGCAGCTCTCCCCTCTAAAGGGGCAGCCATGTGATTTGCTTTGGCCAATGAAATGAGGCAGTAGTGGTGGTATCCTAGTTCTGAGCCTAGGTCTCAATAAGTCTTATGTGTTTCTGCTTATCCTGCTATACCTCTTCCCTCACCATGAGACAAACATCCCCCAAGTAGCCTACTGGTCCCAGGACAAGGAGAGAGACATGGAGCAGAGCTCATCCAGCTGCTGCAGCCCCAGCTGACCCAGAGACCTACACGGAGAAGCAGAGCTGCTCAGTCAAGTCCAACCTGGATGTGCGGAACCCCAGCCAACCTGATGCGTGAGCAGTAAGTGTCTTTTTTAGCCACTGAAATTTGGACTGGTTTGCTTAGAAGCAAAAACTAGCTGATATAAGCACATCCCTGAATTGTTGGCTCTATATATACATATATACACACATATATATACATACGTATATATACACACATATATATACATACGTATATATATATGTGTATCTCAGTTACTTAGTATTTTAGAACTTTGCATGCTTTCTACATGGTTACTTCCAAAGGCAAAAGGTGCTTTAAAAAATTGTAAAAGGAGAAACTTAGGAGAGATCCCAGGGTCTGTTGGAAGAAAATCTCTCCTAGTTCCATGCTGCCTCATTCTGCAAGCAAACCAACTCTTGATCCCCATCACCCGATGGATGGGGCTGGAGCTGAAGCTGTTATCATGCCATAGACTGTTCTATGTACAACTCTTCCTCTTGCATCACTCCTCTTTCTATAGCAGTGGTCCTCAACCAGATCAATTTAGTATATTGATAATATCAAAAGCATATTGACAATACCCAGAAACATGTTTGGTTGTCACAGCTGGGTCAGAGAGAGGATATTACTGGTATCTACTAGGTAGAAGTCAAGGACGCTGCTAAACCCTACAATGCACAAGACAGTACTCAACAACAAAGAAAAAATCTGGCCCAAAATGTCAATATTGCCAAGGTTGAGAGACCCTATCCTTTGATTTAAGTTGAAATTTTTTATTGATTCTTCCCCCTTATAAGAGTGTGTAAGTTTGAGGAATTGGATGACAAGATCTTATTAAATACAGAAAAAAAAACATCCTTTTTTAAAAAATCCAGACCAAATTTTCTGTATGTAATGTGCAATATATATGAACATATATCATTCAAAGTATAAATGACTTTTTCACAAATATCTCAAATAAGAAAAAGTTGAAGAAAACCTTTGGATATCTCTATATATCTAGAAGCAATTACTGGTACCTCAAATCAGCTGTCAAGAAAATACTTCATTTTAAACATTTTTGAATAAATAAACAAATATGCAGAGGCATCCATTGCTGATGAGCCTCCACTCCACCCAACCCCCACCCCAAGGGCATTAGAGATTTATAATGCAGCAGTTGCAACGATCTGGGGCATGAGGCCATTTTGAATGAAATTGCTGTGTTATGACAATATCCTTTGGTGTTTCAGTAACTAAACCCTCTTAATGACATCCTAGGGAGATCAGCTTAATATTGAATTCTAGCCTCAATGTTTTGGATTTGTGCCAAGAAAAATAACCTGATCCCCAGAATCGCTGAGAATTGACAGGGGTCCTCAGGCTGGTGAGTCAACTGTGGTTGAAATATAGGTGTGGAATAGTACATATGCAGCTGTTTCTGATGAAAGACTGTATTTGGATAAGCTGTCTAAAATAATGGAACTGGCAAAGCTGGAAGGGACTCCTGAGATTCAGTGAGGGAGGGTTTTTAATGTATGATGGGTTCTGTGAAGGCATTTTTAAAGATACAGAGAATTTTAAAATAGAATTCAACAAAAGAGGGGACCTAGGATGACCTGCTCAAGATTTGAGAGGATGAGGAGAAAAATAAGTCTGCTGGAACAGCATTTCAAATCCTAGACAAAGGATAAGGTTACAGAGGAGAAGCCATAAAGCTAGAATTGGGCTGAAGGGCCCAGAAAGGGAACAAGTGAGAACAGAGAATTACCAAGATCAGGGGCCAGGAGACCTGTGGTTGGTAAAACAGGCCATGGTATGGTCATTCCTCAGACATATTCCGTGGAGAGGACATCAAAACAAGTAGTCAAGATTCCATTGGTTTGAAGAATTAAGGTGATGGAGTAACCTAACTTAGAATTGAGGCTGAGACCTGGGGTAATATTTTTTAAGAGCCTGATCATTATTAACTTGTGCCAGGGTAAAATAAATGCTGTATTGCTAAACTGACTCTACTAAGGAACAAAACTATTTCATCGAGAAACTGGCAACACATTAAATTGATGGTAGCATTATGCTCTGGTGGTAAATTTTAATCTAGGTTCCACGAAACCATAAAATTCAGTAGGGACCCACACCAGCAGGAAAGAACAAGAGAGGCCAAATGTGTGGGTATCTGAGCTTGCCGCCCCCACTTCAACCAGGAAAAGCTCTACTTTATCTGCTTTAAACATTGGAGCTCTGCCTAACTTTTCATCTGAAAAAATAGATTCTGCTGCTGAAAAAAGTTTGAAAAACAATGCACTAAAAGGCAGTGGTCCCTGGTTGGGGAGCAATATTGCTAGAGAAATGAAAAAAAAAAAAAAAAAATCAGTCCATGACCCCAGGTCTGAGTCTTTTAGAGACAATGGAACTTTTTCTGAGCAAAGTGACAGTATGAAAAGTTGGCCTGTGTGTTGGAGGGCTCCTGCCTGATTTTGTTCATGTTTGGGGACCCATATAATTTATTATTTTAACTGGGAAATTTTTGAGAATAAAGGGAGTTTTATAAATATGCACTCTTTAGAACAAGAGGCATAAATTACGACTGCCCTGGGCAAATTAAAATGTTTGGTTGCCCTAATTAAAGTGGGTACTTGGCCATATTCACATGGGCCTCCGTGGGAAAGATTGATCCATTTCTAGCTTCACCACCAGTGTAGGTTGCTGTTACAGTGACTAAAGATAAGAAAATTAACTTAACAATTGGATTTGTCATATATGACATGGTCTAGTTTGCTCACTAAATGGGAGAAACGAGAGAAACCTCCTTAAGGTTTCTATCGGTGTCATGATTTTACATTATAGGTCCTCTGTGCCCCTGAAGTTGAAAGCAGAGAAAGGGGTTATTGGGAGCATTTAGTCCATGCTCCGTTGCTCATGGGTAGTGACCAGCATAGATTTAGATTTGGTTACACTGTCAACCCTTCTCCAAGTTCATCGAAGACTGCTCGGACTTGTGGATCCATACATTTACACCCTTCCTCTTCCCCACTGTTGGCCACCCCTGCATCCCCAACCCCAGAACAGTCCATATTCTGTTTAGGCGATAGTTAACACGTCTAACCACTTCACCAAAAAACCAACAAGAGGAAACCACCAGTGAAAGAGAAAGTCAGCTTATTACAAGTTCTGGCCAGCACACACCTTGTGTTTGTTCACTGAGTTTGCCAGAAAGTTCCCTTCTGACAGCCTAATTTACAACTTTCCTTGAGCTGCCAAATCATCACCCAGTAGACTTCTCCTATTACTTCTACTCTGTTACCCATCGATGGCCTTCTTGTGGAGCATTAAACAAAACACTCAGACCAAGCGGAAGTGTGACCCACACCAGGTACAAATAACCTACCTGTCATTCACCAGCCGCCCTTGGCAATTGACAACAATAATGTGGGCAGCTGAGTGATTATAGCAGGGAAGTTGGAAGAAGGAATTTATAAGTTTCAATCTAAATGTTTGGCATGCTTTATCACCAGAAACCCTAGCTCCGAAATGTCAGGAACAAACTATAAAAAAAGTGTGGATTAAAGGCTCTGAGTTACATATCAAAGGTCTTCTCATTGTCAAAAAATATTTTCTTTACTGAGCATTCACAGTGCCTTGCCCTGAAATGATTCCTAGACATCTCCCTGAGGGATATACAAAGAGAGGAGGAATAATAAAAACCAACAAGCCACAAGCATCAGAACAGGCTCCAGTGCAAATATCATTGCCAACAACACGAAATATGGTGGCCATCTGCCTGTGGTACATTTAGGATTGGTCTTTACTTCCTGTATTTTCTAAATTTTCTACTATAAACACATATGCCTTTTATAATTAGAAAAATATAAATGTTGATTTTAAAAGATTGTGGAATCAGGATTCAAATGCAAGTCTGTCTGATAGCCAAGTTCATGTTCTTTCTACTCCTCACTGCTTCTTACCCATGTCCATCAATGATAGTCATTTTATTTTTAATAAAATAACAAACAATAAATAGAGCTGAATGTGTGCCAGGTACCTTTCTAAGCATTTGAAGTGTATTAACTTGTTTCAGCCTCACATCATGTGAAGACCGATTATATTCTTACTCTACTGATGAGAAAACCAAGGCACAGAAAGGTTAGGTAACTTGCTGAAGGCGGCAAAGCTGGTCAGCAGCAACACTGGGATTCTTCCCCAGCCAGTCTGGCTCCGGGGTCTGTGCTCTTAGTTGCTCTGTTAAGCTGCCTCAGCCCTCTCCTACTTAAGAGAGATCTTCTCTGGCCCTCATATCCTTTTGCAACCTGGCCAGGCCCGCGTTGCATGCGTTAGTGTAAAAGCAGGACAGGCAAGACCAAGGAGCCTTTTTAATCAGAGATGACACAGCTGGATTACCAGTATAATCGGCTATAGCCTCAAAGCCTCATGATGAAAAGGTCCAGATGAAATCAACTGTAGTCAGTATCCACGATGATGAGGAATTAAAAGATGTGAAGGCTCCTGCTGCCTAAAAAAATAACCATGGCATCATTTTTCTCATTTCGTCCAGCACAAATTTAAATTACATTCCTTGAAAATATTTTTGCCTTCTTGATTTGTCCCTGGTTTTCCGTTTTTGTTCAATTTTACCTTCTCAGTCAACTCTTCCCCATCACACACATGCCATGAACATCCCCCTATGAAGGGACTTGTCCCGCTCCCCACCACACACATGCCATGAACATCCCCCTATGAAGGGACTTGTCCCGCTCCCCACCACACACATGCCAGAGACAGTCCCTTTCCTATGAAAACACTTGTCCCCCTCCCCCATCACACATATGTCATGGGCACCCCCTCCATAGAAAGACTTGCCCCCCTCCCCATCACACATATGCCATGGACTGTTTCTCAACCCATGAAGGGACTTGTCCCACTTCCCCCATCACACAGATGCCATGAACAGTCCCCCACTATGAAAAAACCTGTCCTCCCTCCCCCATCACACACATGTTGTGGACATCCCTCCCTATGAGGTAACTTGTCCCCCTCCCTCATCACAAACATGCTGTTAACATCCCTTCTTATCAATGGGTTTGTTGACACCGAGCCAAAATCTTGACTTCCCTGAACCTCAGGTTTTTATCTGTGAATTCAGGGGTTTTAATTGAGGATTTCCAATAATGATGACATCTGGCATTTATATAGGAATTTGTGGTTTGTAAGCTCCTTCCTGTTCATTATCTCATTTTACCTTTCCAGTGACTCTGGACAATGAACATTGGTGGAAATTGGTTATCCCCAATTTCCAGGTGAGAACACCAAGGTTCCTCTCTAACAGACAGGAAAATCCAAATCTACTGATTATAATCCCATATCTTCTTCCTCTTTGCCTCAAAACATCTCTAAGGGCCCTTTCACGCTCACAGTCTGCGCTTCTGGGCCTGCCTCCCACATCCCTGTCCCCATTTAGGCAGCACTCATTGTAAAGTTTAAGCTACCTGCTGCAGCATCCTGGTCCCCAGAGACATTCGGGAGGCTCAGTTGGTACCTGAGGACTGCAGTGATGAAAGTTCTCCCTTTAATTTTCATCCTCATGAATTTGAAACATTAGAGCCAGCCATTGAGACCACAAACAGATGTCAAATTTGGCCTGGATTTTCTGGGAGCAGCATCTGGTTGGCCTTTCCCCAGCCAACACTTCCCTCGGCAGCTTGTTGTCACGGTGGCTACAAGGGGAAGGTGGGGGGCACTGTGGGGAGCTGCAGGACTATCTGGATCCTGGACTGGCTCACCCTCTGGCTTTCATTTGTCTCTTTATGTATATATGGTATGTTATTTACCTATATCCTGTGCCACACATTAACCTTCCTTCCAGAAGTCCCTGCCTAGATAACAAGTGTCATTGGCTAAAGAAGAAAAGAAGAACTGACATGACTTAAAATACATGAAAGCTGGGTAACTGTAAACTTGCATAACTTGCACAGAGCTTGTGCCAAAGTTGTGCACCCTAAGTAGGGTGAAAATACACTCTATTAACCTGAGTGTCCTAATTTACACATGTGGTCTAGGTGTGATTTTAATAGCAATCCCTTTCACTCTCAAAAGTTTCCAAGTTTGGACAATAAATTATATGGATACCTTCTGTATGATGTGAGATCAAAGATTACCAAATTATGGAATCTCTAAATGGAGAGGCAGGCTAAAGACCTGTATGTGCAGACTCCTACCCAGTGCTTGGAAACCTCTTGTTTTTTGTTTGTTTGTTTGTTTGTTTTTTGAAATGGAGTCTGGCTCTGTCGCCCAGGCTGGAGTGCAGTGGCATGATCTCAATTCACTGCAAGCTCCGCCTCCCAGGTTCACGCCATTCTCCTGCCTCGGCCTCCCGAGTGGCTGGGACCATAGGCGCCCACCACCTCGCCCGGCTAATTTTTTGTATTTTTAGGAGAGATGGGGTTTCACCGTGTTCGCCAGGATGGTCTCAATCTCCGTCTTTGTCCCAGTCTGGGTCTAGCATGAAATGATACCGAAGGATGAACCAAGTGCTTAAACAATTTCAGTAGAGGAGAAAGGGAACTTGGAGCAGCTCTGTCGCCCTGGAGTGACACTGCCATGCTGCATTTCCTGTCTGTAATATCTCTTCAGAGCAATTGTTTTCTTCTGTGAGGACACTTCAGAGATTCACAGAGACAGATGCTCTTGTGACTGACCATAGCAAGTATCAAAAGTCCTGGGTAGAATTATGAAGCATTTCTCGTGCACTGCATATTGGGAAGTGCTTCACAGCTGTGTGACAGATGTGAGTGGACAGAGCGGCAGGGGAACTGCCCCAAAGAAGGTGGCAGAGGAAGCAACAAGCCAGGGATTGGCTGGCCGGTCCTAGCACAGCAACTGCAGCAGCAGCTTGCTAAGTTTCACAGGTGAAACCAAAGGCTGGGGGGAATGGAAAACAAATATCACTCCATTAAATTAAGGTCTGAGGAAAACATGATGAGGAAAGTCAAGAGTGAATCAAAACCTTGAAGAGCCACTAACTTTGACTTGACATGTGTGTGTGCAAGTTCACGTGTGCATATGTGTCTGCATGTCCAAGCTTTACACTGATTCAAGAAATAATTATAGACGGCCTGCCATAGGATGGTGAGCAAAACAGTCTTGGCCCCTGTCCTGATGGACCACGCAGTATCACAGACTCTATATGTTCTATTTCTAGGCCTTGTATCTTCAGGATATATGCCAGTGGAATGATAATGGCTCTGTGACCTTGTTTAAGTCCCACCAGGGTCTCAGGCAGGGTTTTCCAAAGTGCAGTCCTTGTACTATTATGTGGTGAAGTTGCTTAATTGTCTTGTAATTATTTAACGTGCATAGGTATCACATCAAACACAGTATTTTCAAGGATTTTTATAGCTTAAGACAAAGCTTGGTATAGGCAAGGTGAATCAATTCAAAAAATACATACTAAGAAAATAATAGTGGAGGTGGTACAAAGAAACAGCAAAGGTAGTGAGATGGCTTCACTGGTGTTTGTGAATCACCGAGATATTGCATGTAGAAATAAAAATCAATATGGTCCATAGAAACACAAGGGGTTCTACTTACCCCTCAGTGAGCACTTGCTCTCTCACTCACCCCAGCAATGACATATGAAGCAAAGCACTGCTCTGACTGCATATGCTCTTACGGACAACTTGGCCAGCATTCAGAAGGCACTGAGTGTGCTCTGGGAACTTCAGAAGGCACTACCGTTCCACGGAGAACTTCACAAAGAGTGAGACCTAGTCCCTGGCCTAAAGAGAGTATAATTTGGTAGGAAAGAAAAGACAAGCACACAAATAACTGTAAAATGGGATAAGCCCCACAGTGGAGGTACAAAGTCCCATAGAAGAGGTCCAATGGAGAGATAAGGCATGCCTGCCGGGTAAGGTCAAGAAAAACTTCATGGAGATTTGAGATGGCATCTGAGATAAGCCAGGAAAGATGGGTAGAATTTCAACAACCAAAAAAGTGGGGAGAGGGATGGGAGGCATTCCAGAGGAGGAGAAATGCTTGAGCAATGGTACAGAGACCAGGAAGTTATATGAGGGCAGAAAGTCCCTGCTGTCTATTTAGCTGAGATATAGAATATAAGTCAGTTAGATGATTAGGTGGGGTTATAATATAACTAGCCTTAAACAGTGGACTGAGAATTTTCCACTTAATTTAATGCAAATGGCAGGGGAGGGGGTAGGCCATGGAGAGCTGAAAACAGGACTGGAGATGCGCTAGAGGGAAGCAACCCTGGAAATGGGTGAAGTAAGGGTTACTGTCACCCCAGTTCTGGTTCTTGTTATTCCTTTCGAGAAGCATAATAGAAGTGTGAATTTAGGGGAACCAAATGATGACTTTGCAGAGGAAATCTCTAGGACTTGTGGCTTGATTAAAAGCAGGGAGATGGATAGGGAAGATCCAAGGATAGCTAGATAACTAGAACCCTCCTGTCCCTCTGACTCATGTGTGCTAAAACTGTAGAGTGAAGCAAACACTTATAAGTGACGTGATGTAAAACCCTTAGGGGCCTATGCCCACCTCAAGAGAAGAATGTGTGGTCAGGAAAAATGACCAAGGGAAGTGAAAACAACACAGGACCAAGAGTATAACCCGTATTTTATTCACACATGCAAATTTAGGCACAGCAAAAAGGAAAACGAAGTATACCAAATGTCAAGGGTTAATTATTAATCATTTCTATATTAAATTATGAGTTTTTCAGTAAGACACTTTTTGATAAGACACTTGAATTACGTTCATAACCATCAAAATAAAGAAAATAGACGAATTTTCTTTGGTCGGGGGAGAATATTAAGTATTGTGGAAGCCTGAAAAATGGTCCCCAAAAACTATCTGGTCCTAATCCCTAGAATGTGTGAGTGTTATCTTACTTGGATAAAGGGTTGTTGCAGGTGTGCTTAAGATAAGGATCTTGAGTTGGGAAGATTGTCCTGAATTATTCAGGTGGGCTGTAAATGCCATAACAGGCAACCTTTTTACATGGATATTTGACACAGAGTGGAGGAGACACCCATAAGAGAAGGCAATGTGTAGACATAGCATTGAGAGACTTGAAGATACTGGCCTTCAAATGGCACAGCCACAAGCAAAGGAATGCCAGCAGCCACCAGGAAAAAAGCAAAGAATGGATTCTCACCTAAAGTCTCCAGAGGGACTGTAGAGTATCCTGCCAACACCTTGATTTTGACTCTGTGAAATTGATATCAGGCTTCTGGCCTTCAGAACTGTGAGAGAAGAAATTTCTGTTGTTTTAAACCATCGAGTTTGTGGTAAGGTGTTGTAGCAGCCACAGGAAACTCATATTCTAAACTAGCAAGTATCAAATGAGAATTTCTAGTGTGCAGCTAAGATACCACCGCAGAAGCAGCTGGATAATATCAGATGAGCTGAAAACTTCTCTTACCCCATTTTCTTATCCATAAAACGAGCAAATCATACCTGTCTTGCAGAGTTAGTTTTAAGGTTATACACGTAAATAAACTTTGAAAGTGACAAGTATTACAAAAATGCAGGGAATTATCCTACAAGTCTGGAAATCCCCACCACCCAAGGCACATGAATGATGCACAATAAAATATATAATTGGTTAGAAATAGAACAAAGATGTTGAAAGTGCTTCAAAGCTCAAAATATAGGGTATGAGGAATGAAGGAAGTTCAGTTCAGTAATAAAATATTTATTCACCATCAGTAATAAGTCAGGCACTCTGCCAGAACCCAAAGGTATAAAGAGGAACAAATGATAATTCCTGCCCTGTGGATGGCTTACAGTCTAGGGTAGCATTTTTAAAGTGTGTTCACACACCACTAAGCTCTCAAATTTCTATTTAAAGATGCCAAAGGACACAAGATCAAGTGCTGTATTCTATATCTACCCTCTCCATTTCCTACCCCCTCCCACACCCACACTTTCTGTAGACTCACAATGTTAATCTAAGACATTGAGTCCTGTTGTTAATAAGCTGACTTGCCCTTAATTATCCCAGGCTTTTCCAAATTTCCTTGGCATTCACTAACCATTTAACCTTGGGGAAAAGAATGGAATAACATTCTTGCCTGCCTGTTGTAGCTGTCATCATATTTAAATGTAATAAAACATGGAAAGTGTTTAATAATTATGGTGCTCTAGGCAAAATAGCAGTCCTTCAAAAATGCCCATGCCCTAATCTCCAGAACCTGTGAATATGTTACCTGACATTGTAAAGCAACCTTGCAGGTGTGATTAAAGTTACAAGCTCTGAGAAGGGAAAATTACTCTGGATTATCTGGGTGGGCCCAGCTTAATCATAGGAATCCTTAAAAATGGAGAATGTTTTCCAGCTAAGGTCAGAGAAATAGACTTGACAAAGGAAGAAGGGTCATCGAGATGTGATATTGCTAGCTTTAGAGATGAAAGAAGAGGACCTCAGCCAAGCAATGTGGGCAGCCTCTGAACACAATACAAGGCAAGAACACAGGCTCTCTCCTTTAGCCTCTAGAAGGAGCACAGCCATAAGGCATTCTTAAACTGTGTTGCCTACCTTACCTACCTCATCCACTTACTAGTTGTATGACTAATGGCATGAAGAAGTCACTAAAACTCTCCGAGCCTTCCTGACCTCCACTTAAATGGGAGTGGTACCCACAGAGGGTCAGAAGACTCAATCAAATCTCAAATTCATTATCTCTTGCTTCTCATACATAAGCCAGTGTCAGCAGGAGGCATCAGTGCTTCTGCAAAAATAACTAATTCAACATTACTTTATCAGATCACAACCTTTCTTTGCTAAAACCTTCCAGAGGCTCCCTGTCTCACTCACAGAACAACCTCATGGACTTCCTCTGTTCTCAGGGTTCTCATGACACAATCTGACCCCATTTCCTCTGACTGTAGGTCCTTCCTCTCTCCCTCTTGCTGATGGTGCTCCAGCCATACTAGCCACCTTGCTGTTCCTGAGGCACACCAGGCAACTTCCAGCCTCAGGACATTTGCACTTGCTGTTTTCTTTGCTTAGAGCCCTCTTCCCCCATAACCACATAGCTTGCTCCCTCAACTCCTTTCGATCTTCATTCAGCTATTACCTTCTTCCTAAGGCCTTCCCTAACAACCCTATTAAAATTGCAATACCCACCAACCAAACATTCCCCATCCTCCTTTCACTTCAATTTCCTCCATAGTAATTTCATCTTCTCACATGCTGCATATTTAACTTTTTTGTTTACTTTCTTTGCTCCATTGGAATGTAAGCTCCATGAGGGCTTTTCATGAAGGACATACAAGTAGATGCTTGATAAATATTTGTTGGATAAATAAATCACTGCATATACCAATCTAAAGTCACAAAATCAATATGAGCATCTCCTTCCACTGAAGACATATCCTTTCAGTTATCGATGAAAAATGAAGTTGAAAAAACAATAATCAGCCTGTCATTGAACAATGAAGCTGCAGCTAAGATTAAATTCTTGACTGACTTTGCTGAGCCCAACCAATTCAAAGGAAGAATAGAAACGTGGTCAAGGGACCCAAGACCCAGCTCTTGTCCCCTAGACCGAGAGAACACAGAGAGGACCAGCCTTCTGATGTCTTGTCCTTCCTGGTTTTGACCAGCCTATAAAAACCATAAGAACAGTTTGTCTCAGTATTTCAGTACTTCCGCTTCCAGGCCCAGGAAAGAGCAGGAAGTGCAGGGGCGTGTGAAAATCAAGAAAAAAGAAGAATTAAACCCACTACACATGAAGGGCTCAAAGACTTCCTCTGTAGCCTGTCACAGCACACAGGTTTCAATGTGCTTTCACTGAGAGCCTGAGGAGACTGTGCTGTCCCCAGAACTTTGCACCATGCCCTATACTCTCAATAAACACGTGTTGCCTAAAAAAAAAAAATTAAATTTTAAGAGTTTCATTTTTTCTCTATTTGTCTAAAGTGATTATAAAACCTACCTCACAGAGCTGTGTGATGATCACATATGAAATCGAATATATTAAGTGCTTATGCAGTCAGTGTCTGGCACATGATCAGCATTAATTTCATGTGAACCGCCATTTTGGTGGCAGTGGTGGCGAGCTGATGGTGGAGGAGGTTTAGTTAGCACTGGGAAGATTGTAACACATCCCTATCCTTAATGATTTGTTCAACCTGGAATTTCGGACTGAGCCTGGGCCCGGTGAGTTGAATCTTAGAGTGATCCATTTCTCTTGGAAAAGTCCTGTTCAGTTTGAACAAGAAACTCTGGAAAGGGGAAGAATGTATTTTAATCCCAACTACCAGAGTGACAGGCAGCAGAACTGAAACAGCATGACTAAGCACAAATCATCTCCTTTCATTACATGGGAGACTGAGGTCTTTCCTCTCTACTGCCAGGGACTGGAGAAAGGAAAGATGTCCAGTTTAATTGCATCTGATAAACCGATGGTAAAGTCCAAGGGCAGACAACTGGAACATTTCCCCAGCCTTTTTCCTGTTAGGTTCTCAAAGCTAGAAAAAAATGCTGAATGTCTTTTCCCTAACTACATATCGTCATATGAAGCCCAGCTAAGTTTCCCTTGAAGTTCACTAGCCCATTTCCTCTGTATGTCTACAGGGCCACCTGCCAATGTGCAGGGATTAAATGAAGAAATAAAGACCTAAGGCCTTTCTAGAAGCTAAAAAGCCTAGGACTCTCTAAACACTTCAGAGTTGCAGTTCAGAATCCCTTTGGTTAAGAGGTATGGATCACATAGTTTCAAGCTGAGCCATGCTTTTCGGAATACTCTGCTTTTTCTCATCTTTTTCCACTATAGTAATACTATAAATGAGATCTCTTCCAGAAATAAAGGCAAAAGGCCCCAAGCTCAATGCTAAAGATGTTTGTGAAAGAGTTCTGCAAGAATAGGATATTTGCAGTCTCATCTGCAATAATCATTTCAGAAGTGGCTGCTGATACAGGTAGGTTTGCAGTCAGCAATTGTGGTGGAAATGGGGAATGTCTGTTCAAAGAAACAGAATGTGCAATGACTCAAATGATTTCAAGTAACTGTCACTATTACATGATGTTAGTCATTTATGCTAGTTTTTTCTTATTTATAGATGCCTAGCTTTAAATTAACCTCCCTGATATATGGAAGCAATTTGTCAGTAATAAGTTCCTTTGTTTTGAGTTTTTTTTTTTTTTTTCTTTTTTAGGACTATGTGGTGGAGGAGACTCCTGACTTTCACTTCTCTAAATAACCAAAAACTCCTCACTGTCCTTGTGTAAAGTTATCATGGCCGTGGGGAAGGAGAGACACTTCAAGGACAGCTCAGAGCAAAGTACCAGTTTAAAATCTTCTCACGAGAAGAGCAGCATCCTTCACTCATTCGTCCTTTCACTGAGGGTGTACTACCTGTACTCACTGTGCTACATATTGGGAATACAGGGTTGAATGAGACATGGGCAGGCTTCCTGAGAGGTAACACTCGACTGCATCTCAAAGGATAACTAAATACCTGCCAATCACGATGGGCAACAGGATAGATATATAGGCTCAGCATCATTTTGGGTGTTGCTTTATCTTAAAAAGCTGCCTGAACCACTTAAAGGGATCCACTGTCACCTTCAAAAGGGTACACCGATATACATCTTCCTGAGGTCTTTCTAAGCCACTTCTGGAGCTAGATAGATGTTTCTCAGATGTCTCCGAAACAAGGCTTCCAGGCAGCTACATCTGAGGCCATTGGCGCTGCAATATGACTGAAAGGAAAGAGGGTGTGTACTTCAACAGCTTTGCTGTAAGCAAGGTGGCTTCATCCCCTCCCCCACCTGAAATTGAGAAACACAGAAGTGACCACAGTCCTAGGCCACTGTGTGCAAAAATGGGAAATGTCACTCATCAGGTCCTCTCCCATGTTTAACCAGAATCATCACCCTATAGATTCGGGAACTGAGTGACTTGACCATTTTGCACGTAAGCCATATGCAATTGGTCCAAAGGAGACCAGTGAGCAACAATTCAATTTAGAGTTCACTGAACCCTCTGGTTTGGGAAGGAAATTGCTAGTAATCAATTGCAGCAAGCATACAGGCTCAGGGCCAGGAAGAGAAAAATCACTTTAATGGGCAAAGCAGATGTTGCTAAATTCATTGCAAAAGTGAGATGGGCACAGAGCCAGGCCTTGCATGAGAGATGCTGATCTGTTCTCCTGAATGAACAAAACAGAGACACTTCAAAAAGTGGGGTTTCTATGAAAGAAGCCAGAGATCTGTGTCCCTGTTAGAGTGAATAAAAGAAAATGCACCCAGGTGTTCAGGTCCCCCGTACCACCACAGGACTTAAAGTTGTTAACATCTTATAAGGATTTTTATACAAATCCAGAATACTAGCTAAAAACTACCTGGGGAGTCTTCATTCGGTTCTAAGGAGACTATGTGGTAGAGTGGAGAGAACATGGGCTTTGGCATCAGATCAGTTTCTTCCATCAATTAGTTGGTTCCACCACCAAGAAGTTGTAAGACTTGGGCAAAGTTCTTAACCCCTCTCAGTCTCAGTTTCCTCCCCTGTGAAATGGGCCTAATGTCATTTACCATATTAGAGCAGTTGTGAGGACTAGTGATACTGTCTGTAAAGTATGGTAGAGAAATGCACTTAAGCAATAACATGTTTTCAGAACCATGAAAAGACTGGTGACACTAGGATGTGGGGAGAATTGGTTAATGACAGGGCAGGGCGGGGTGGGGTGGGGAGAATTTCTGGCCCAATATTGACTAGTTTTGGCACGTGCTCTTGGTGAAGGATTACTTCACAGGCCACATGTTTCTTTGCATGTTTAGATTGATAAGACCTCTCTCAAGAATATAAGAGCTCAGCAAGTGCAGGAGCACAGCCCAAGGAAGGTCACCGCGTGTACTTAGAACATTTTCATGAAGTAGCTTCGAACGCAAGCCTCCTAAAAATCAGTTGATTCTGATTCCTCAAATCTGAAATGTTCTTTACTTACCGAATTCCCACTCATCCTTCAAGGTCCAACTCCCTCCTCTGAGAGAATCATCCCAAATTCCTCTAGAGCTCACCATCTCTACCTACTCACATATTGCCCAGTTTATATCAGCTGCCTTCAATCCTTCCTGGAACAAGACATTAAGCCCATTCATTAAAAACTTTAAATGCTACTTGCTCAATTCTTTGGCCTGTCATAATAAATTGTCATACATTGATCATCCCCTGATTCACGTGGTTCTACCCCCAAATACTTAGCAACTTCCTGGAGTTTAGATATTGAACTTGCACTAATTAAAATCTCTAACTCAGAAGGCAGAGAGAGCTGAGGGCTCTGATACTTGACTAGTTGTGTGAGCTTGAGCCAAGTTTCATAGACTTCTTAAGCCTTAGTTCTCTCATCTGTATACTGGAGATAATATTAGCGCCTTCCTCCTAGGATTGTTTGAGACTTTCGTGAGCTCAGTCCTACAAAGTGCTACATTGTTAGCTGAGTACTACATTGTTAGCTGAGCACTACATTGTTAGCTGAGTAGTAGCAGTCACTTTCCTGGAAGCTTCTTCACCCAGAGGGGCTAGCCCATGCCTGCGCACAAAGAATGTCAAATTACATTCATACCCCATGCGATTTCCAAGCCACAGACCATTTTCACAGTGGCCATTCTCCAGAAAGCTAAGTCCTGCTGAAAGTATGTTTCCAAGTTGCCATCACCTTTAGAATATTTCTGATAAGCAAGCAAAACTGCCTGTGGACTTTGGCAGTGAATTTCTGGGGGCTGGTAAGAGGAGGATGTTTACCAGAGCACAAAGGCCAGGTCATAAGCAGAGAATATTTTGGCCCAGACAGATCCCAGAGAAGGCATTTTTGCCAAGCACAGACTCCATTCTCAGGTCCTGAAGTCAGCATTAGAAACTAAACAAACCTTCCCGGGTTCACATTTGTTTACTTTTGGCCAAATGCAACTTCCTGTTTGAAAGGAAAAGGGCAGTAAAGCTTTCTATAGCCTTCTTGGACATAAAGGCTCTACTTGAAACAATTGATTTGCTAAGGATAAATGAATCAAACGTACACAATGGGGATCTCCCTTCCCCTCAAAATGTCCACGTTTCACCGGGGAAAGCGCTCAAAAAAACCAAAACAAATATTTTTTCAACTGCTGGCCCATGAGGATTGTTTAGGCCATTTCTTCTCCTGAGAGCAAGAAAAACAGACATCAGGAGAGAGCTGCGTTACATGTGCTGTGTCAGAGAAGTCACTGCGACACACTTGGGGGTTGCAATTTCAGTTACACAGAAAGTCACAAAGTTGAAGTTCCCACAGCCACTCAAACCACATTCCCCAGCATGAACACAGAACAACCAGCTCTTTCATTACGTGACTACGTCCCAAGCCATGTCCTTCAGGGTCCTGAAATTCCCTCGGATGGCCACGCACCCTGCACCTAGGCTTGAAAACTGACTACCAACCCCATATGAATCCACCATAAGCTTTTTACAAGGATTCAAAATAACTTACTCTGTGTGAGGAGGTGGGGGATGGGGAGGGGAGGTCTGTAATTTTAGAGCATCTAGCAAAGTTAGCATAAAATATGGACTTTAACTTGGGTTTATATATAAAATGAAGGTGCTGTCTACAACTCTTGAATCCTTTTGTCATAAAATATTAAATATGTAAAGGACCTTAAAAATCTTCTGGTCAACCTCCCCCTATACACAAATACATAAATAATATAGATGAGGAGTAAAGAGGTCTGGAGACATTTCCTCCTTAGACTGTAAACGTCTTGCTTCTTAGGGCAAGAACTATTTTGCTTATGTTCTTATTCTTTAACACAGTAGCACGAACACAATAAAGACTCAGGAAGAAAGTGACGAATGAAGAAGTTAATGAGCTGCCCTGGTCTGCAAAGTCAGGTTCAGCACACAGGACTCTCTCAGTGCTGTGTGCTCTGCCCAGTCCTATCCGTTGTCTAGCCACTAGATTGTAATCTACTTGAGGGCTGAAGATGTCATTTATTTGTTTTTTTGGCCATCATACCCTGTGCATTGAACTTTGCAAGTATTCAATAAAAACATTTTGAATGAGTAAAGAAATTAATGAATAATTGAGTAGATGAAAACATATGAAAACATACAGTGGAGATAACTAAATATCTTTCTTGAATAATTTCAATATTACTTTGTCCCAAAGGGGAAATTCTTCCAGTTTCTAGGATGCTGGATTTAAGGAGAAGTAGATTTTTGAATATTCCATATATTCCTTTGACCCTTCCCTATTGGTGTCCCACTGGACAATTATAAAATGAGAAAGGGGCCGGGTATGGTGGCTCACACCTGTAATCCCAGTACTTTGGGAGGTCAAGATGGGCAGCTCACCTGAGGCCAGGAGTTCGAGATCAGCCTGGCCAACATGGTGAAACCTCGTCTCTACTGAAAATACAAAAATTAGTCTGGCGTGGTGGCACACACCTGTAGTCCCAGCTACTCAGGAGGCTGAGGCAGGAGAATAGCTTGAACCCAGGAGGCAGAGGTTACAGTGAGCTGAGATCTCCCCGTTGCACTCCAGCCTGGGCAACAGAGCGAGACTCCATCTTAAAAATAAATAAAACGAGAAAGGTAA